>NW_012267309.1:7983184-8090648 GCF_000151885.1 Dipodomys ordii | reverse complement strand
ATATATTTATATTGGTCGTTCATGTGGTTTGAACTCTGGACCTGAGCACTGCCTCTCAGCTCTTCAGCTCAAGGCTAGTGCTCTACCACTTGAGCTACAGCACCACTTTCGGTTGTCTGGTGATTAATAGGAAATAGAAGTTTCACAGACTTTCTTGCCTTGGGCTGGCTTTGAACTGCGATCCTCAGATGTCAACTTCCTGAGTAGCTACGATTACAGGCGTGAGCCACCGGTGCCTTTGATGAGTCCTTGCCTGGTTTTTGGATGAGGGTTATGCTGGCTTCATAGAAAGCGTTCAGTAGTGAACTTTCTCTTTCAATTTCATTGAAGAGTTGGAGGAGTATTGGCATGAATTTTTGTGCTGCTGAGAAGAACGTGTATTCTGATGCTCCTGGGTGAAATGTTCAGTAAATGTCTGTTAAATCTAGTTGATCTAGGCAGTTGTTTAGATCTGTGGTTTCTCTGTTGTGTTTTTGTCAGATTGATGTATCTAGTGGGGATAGTGGTGTGTGAAAATCCCCAACAATTAATGTCTTTGTATCTATGTGAGATTTGAGGGAAAGTAGTATTTCTTGGATAAATTTGGTGCTCCATTGTTTGGTGAATAGATATTTAGATATGTAATATCCTCCTGAAGGAGAGATCCCTCAATTAGTATGTAGCCACCTTCTTTATCTCTTCTCACTAAGTTTAATTTGAAGGATTTTATCTGATATTAAGATTGCAACTCCTGCCTGTTTATGAGGGCTGTTTGCTTGGTAGATTTTTATTCCAGCATTTCACTTTCAGAATATGTGCATTTTTATGGGCAAGGTGTGACTCTTGGCCTTTATTGAGCTCTTGTTAATTTTCTATGTGTAGGATATCTTTAAGTATCTTTTGTAGGAGTGGCTTGGTGGAGATATATTGTTTCAGTTTTTCTTTGCTATGGAAGGTTTTGACCTTTGGTTATGAAGGAGAGTTTAGCTGGGTACAGTATTCTTGGTTGATTGTTATTTGTCTTTAGGGCATGGCATACATCATTCCAGGCTCTTCTTGCTTTAATTGTCTCTGCTGAGAAATCTGAGGTAATTCTAATTGGTTTCCCTTTATAGGTGATCTTTTCTTCTTGACAGATTTAAAGATCCTTTCCTTGGTCTGAATTGATCCTGTATGGATTATAATGTGAATGTGGGATGTCCTGTCTATTTGGAGTCCTAATAGTTTCTTGTATCTGGATAGGCCTACCTTTTTGCATGTTTGGGAAGTTCTCTGCTAGGATCATGTTAAATAAATTTCTTAGATCATTAACTTACATCTCTAGGTGCTCCTCTACACCCATTATCCTCAGATTAAGCCTTCTGATGGTGTCTTCTAAATGTTGAATAGATCTATCATATTTCTTGGATTTTTCTTGGAGAGTTGTATGTTCTTTCTCTATAATATCTAGGCTGTCTTCAATCCCCGAGATTCGATCTTCTGCATGGTCTAAACTAGTGTCAAAACTTTCTACTTTGTTTTTTATTTCCTTTCCTTCTAATTGGTCAGCTTTGATGGCTACAAATTCTTTTTTGGAGCTTTGTTTTAGATCTTGAATGGACTTCTTTACTTTGTTAATTTGGTTTTCAGTGTTTAATTCTCAAAGTTATTAGTTGATTGGTTTTGGTTTCATTTTTCTGTCTTTCCTTCTGTCCGGCTCCATTCAGCATTCCCTTTGTGGCCTCTCTGGATTCCTTCAGCTGTCTGTTTATGGACTCCATAAATGTTTGCATTGATCTTTATCTATTCTCATCCCACTCCCCCAATACCTGTATTACTCTTTGATTAGCTTCTTTATGCTTACCACAATTCCTGTATTACTGTATGACTATTCTCAGCCAGCTCATACAATTCTTGCATTAATCTTTGATTATCTTCCTCCACTCATGAGATACCTGTATTAAATTTTGGTTTGCCTCATCTCTCCCTCTATCATGTTCACACTGAGTCCTTTACAGGCTTTTAATCTTTTCATTGACCATGTTTACCAGTAGTGTTTGTAGAGCTTTTTGGCAACAATCCTCTGGATTATTTATTAACTGTTCTGACACCTGATTATCATGAGTGGGAGTGGAGATACCTGGAATTGCAATTTTTCCTGTGTTTCTCAGGCTTCTGCACATTTGGTATGAAAGTGACACAAATTTCTTACTAGAACACTATTTTAAGGCAAGCATCAACTGAGTGCTATATTTGTATAGATTAATTGACACAGTCAAAATCGCTGCAGATACAATCTATTTCAACAGATACAGTCTAATTTAACATTAACCAACTATGGATTAATGGCTTAAGAATGTCAAAAGGGATTCAGCAGATCAGAAATTAATAGATTTAGGGAGAATTGTGGGAAAAATAGGATTAGAGGAATGTGGAAATTAAAAGGAAAGAGTGAATTTAACCAAGCCCTAATTTCAGAGAAGAAATGGATATAATAGAATGAAAGGAAAGAGGTAAAGAAATAAGAAAAAAATGGAAAAACAAAAATTTAGATTTAAAAAAGGAAACACTTAAAAGTTATGTAAGTATAAAGAAATAATACTGATAGAAGTTAAGGATAGAATGAGAGATATAAAAGGAAAATGAAAAAAATGAATAAAATATTTATAAATGGAATATTTAAAAATTACATAAGGATAAATAAATAATTTTACTATTAAAGGTGTTAAGCCTAAGAGGTTGCAAATTGAGTAATCAATTTCTGAATTAAGCATGCACATAATGAAGGATAAAGTCTAATAATTGACAACTGGAATATATCTAGAGATCAGTAGAACATCAATTAAATTGTTCACAAAAAAAGGACCAAAAGGTTAAAAGAGATTTAAAAACAAAACAAAAACAAAAACACAAAAGAACACACTGACACATAAGTAAAAATTGTGAAAGAAAAAATAGAAAACAAAATTAAAAAATTAAAAACAATTAGGTAGAAAAAAGAGTTCTTTGATTTTTTTGGGGGGGTGGTGAGGATCTTGTGTCTCCTCCGTGTCCCTAACCAGTCTCTTGATAGAGTTCTTGGTTTTCTTGTAGTGTTTGGTTTTACTGTGGCTTGATTGGTTTCTTTTTTTTTTTTTTGTCTTTTCTTTTTTTGGTACTGAGGATCGAACGCAGGACGTTGCACTTGCTAGACAAGCGCTTTGCCACTGAGCTACATCCCAGCCCTTGATTGCTTTCTTAAGTCAGTTTGTTTGAGCAGGTTGAAAGAAGCTCTGCCTTACCCAGGACTTTGTGATCCTCCTCCCAAGCTAGTTCGTTGGGAGGAAGATCTGCTTTGGGCATCAAAAAAGAGGGAGATGGCTGTTTCCTCTATCTTGGAGTTGCTGTGATGAGGCTAGGTTGTGGGTAGGGTTGAAGCCTATCAGCAATCAGGAGCTTTTCTCTGAGGGGCTAGCTTCTGAGACACTCACAGAGCCCAGCCTGGAGCCATTCTCAGGATTTATGTTTACTGAGTTTCAATTGTTTGTCTCTTACCCCTCTTGCTGCTGAATCTGCTGTCTAGGTTGCAGTGGGTAAGGGCAGTCTCTGGCTCTGTTTACTCAGTGAAGAAAGTCACTCTTCCAGAGGCAGAGCTTACTCTACCTGGGAAAGGCATCTTTCCCCTGGGCATAAGTGAACAGGGTATGTCAGGTTTCTGTGACCTATTGAATGGCCCCTATTGTTTTCTTCCAAGGGGTGAGTTGGAGCTAGTTGTAAGGACCAGGCCTTTGCCAGTAACACAAATGAAGTTCTTCTCTGGTGGTGAGGGAGGGATTACTTTCCCACCACTGCTCTGTGAGAAGGATTGAGGATCTCTTGGGGTTGCTCATGGCAGTTTCTTGGTTTCTGGGCCATCCGTGGTCTGCGATCAGCAGGTTGAAGATTTTTGCTCCTTGTCAGTTCTTGCTGGTGGTGAGTAGAATCCTTTTGCACACTGTATCTGACACCTTTGTCCCGGGCTTTCTCTGTTGATATGGTGGCCACCACCGTGGACACCAACAAGTGCTCAGATTAGGCTCCTTAACCCAACTCTCTGTACTACGATGGCTCACTTGGTGTTATTCTCTAGCCTAAGACTGTTCACTGGAACACTAAAACTGCTTTCTATGTGAGAGCTTGTTTAGACTCCAGCTTCTCCTCTGCCATCTTCTTCTGGACCCGAAGTTTATCATTTTTAGGATGTAAAAAATCTAGGGAAGAGTTAGTCAAAATATTTTCTATTATGGTGAAAATAAATGGAATTTTAATGACAACAAGTACATAGCATTAATAAAAACAACAGCAATGGTAATTGAAACTACTGGTTTGGTAATCAATCTCAGAGTCAAAGAAACTTGTGAAAGATAATCAATAAAACAATCATAGATTTCAAACGTCTTCATTAGTATAATCTGTCTAAAACTGTCCACTTTTCTGTATCCCATATATTGTTTGCTGTTTTAGTTTTAATACTTCTTAGAATATTCCACTTCAGAAATCTAAAATAGTGTCTTCTCAAATTCTAAGATAATTTGGACTGTCATTACTTCTTTCAGATTATTCATTGTAGATTCTTTATATTTTTCTTCATTTCATATCTAGCATGTATTCCTTGAATAAGTAATAGGTTACATAAAGTTTATTTTTCTGTTTTTCCATAACCAATGTAAATAATTCCAAATCATTTGCTTTCTTTTGCATTTACCACTGCTGTTGTTCCTGGAGTTCTCTCAACTTTAGGCAATGGATTTAAACACCTCATATCGTTAAAGAAGTTTATTTTTTCTAGTCACATTTTAGCTGCCTCATCCAACCACTATTGAGTGATTGATATGAATATCATCTACTTCTTGCTAAAGAAAATGAGCCACATGTATCCTTTCCTGGTCAATTTAAAATCAATTTTTATTTTCATGGATCGACTCTGTTCTCGTAAATTACTCTTCTATAATTAGCTAAGTTTATGGGCAGTGCTTTTCTTTGACTTGATGATATGCTGAGGATGTTTGTAACTCAGAAATAGCAACCCAGTTTCAAAACAAGCAAAGAGATTTCGTATGTTACTTTTTTGAAGTAGACATATAAATGGTCAATTGGAATGTCCAATAAGGTTTGACATCAATACTGATTTAAGGAAGTGTAAAACAAATTGACAATAAGACACTATTTTACCTCTCCTAGGATAATTTCCTCTAAAAAGGTAGAAAATAACAAACATTTTTAAGACAAAGGAAAAAGGGAACATGTGAACATTGTTTGTAGGGATTGGGAAAAATAATACTTTGGATAATATGTTTTCTATCTTTTTAAAGTAAATTACCCTAGGTTTCATAATAAAATCATACCTATTAAGGAAGTTCTACATAATATTAATCTCATATTACAACAATTTTATACTTACCAGATACTTTTTGAAGCATGCTCATAATGTCTAGAAATTCCAATTCTGCTCCTAGGGAAACCAAGATTTTCCTGTGTACTATCAAACCATAGGGGTTTTTATGAATCTTGAATTATATAAGAAATCTTGCACCAGTCCGCCCATCCCATCGTTATTTTTTTCAGTCTCCCAGCTGCTAAATGTTGAGAGAACACTGGTTATAATTGTTTTTCTAACATACTTAGATCTATTACATTGCATAGGACCAGGTAAATACTCTTTCAACTCATTAATTTTGACCAAGAAAGAAAGAAAAAGCAATATCACATGTCAGGGGCAATTGTAGCATTTAAAAAGGGATGTTATTTCTACCAAAACAGTACTAGAATGGTCTGCTGATTAGCATGAATACAAAATATGAAATAGTGGTAAGCTATTGGAAACATAAACCAAACCCTTAGGCTAACCTTAAGTGTTATATGAAATGAAGTTGTTTTATTCAACCACATTAAAGTAGGCTCTTATATGTAGCATATGAACATGTGCAATTTTTGACAAAACAGTATTTTAATTCTCTTGTACATTTGTTTTCAATAGTTGTAATTCAGTAGGTCAGTTTGTGGATATAGTTCCTTTTGGTCAACAGCACCTCATTTATTATTCTTCCCCATTTCTCCCAAACCCACCTAACTCCTCAATGTACCCAGCTCAATTTTCACATATGTATGTTGAATATTATGATTGCAATATTTTAATTTTCATTCAAATCAGACACAGGCTCAAAAGCAAATCACTCTCCTTTTGCAAATGGCCTGAATCATCCTTCAGTCTCCAAGAATGAGAAGAAACTTCTTTTGATTTAGAGCAAATGTGAATTCTTAGAAGTTGAGCCTGCTGCCATCAAGGCTCTACCTTTAACTGTCTTGGCATTTCAGCTTGCTAACTGCCTGTTTTTTTTTTTTTTTACTTGTCAGCCCCCATAGCCACATGATGTAATTGCTATTGCTTATTTATAGATCCATCGAAGTAAGTGAACCCATATGAATTACATTTTCCATTTATAAGCTCCTATTTACAAGAAAGACAATACATCTCCCACAAATTTATTTCTTGACTTATGTTGCAAGATTCTAGTATAAGCCTAAGCAACCTTTGCTGTAACCGAGGCCATGCTCAGGTAATAGGGAACTTACCTAGCAAGCATAAGGCCCTGGGATCATCTCTCATTTGCATATCCCCCACAAAAGCTACCTACAATGAGTTGTTACCTGATATTTCTTAAACTGCCTAATATCAAAAAGATTAAAGGGGAGCAAATATGGACAGTAGAAGTAGATCTTGGGAACCTGAAGCAGAAGAATCACCAGCTCACAGCCAATCTGGACTACATAGCCATTCCTGGCTAGATTGGACTACATAGACATTGTCTTGAATTAAATAAACAATAACTAAGAATACATTACCAATATATTATATTTTAACATATAATATTGCTACAATTCTTAATGAACATTGATTTGTACTCATTTCCTTACTTATATAACTGTAACATCAACTTTAAAATAAAAATAATAAATAAATTAAAATAATTGAAAATAAATTAATAAATAACAATATATAATATTAACATAATGTAGGTAACATTAACATGTATATATATATGTGTGTGTATATATATATATACATATATATACACACATTTGGCCATGAATATTGCTGAGTCTTTGGAATAAAGGGAATTCTTCCACACTGTTGTGGAAATGTAAATTAGAACAGTCATTTAAAAAACAGAATTAAATTACCAACTGATCCAGCAGTCCCATTTCTGGATGTTCACCCAACAGTTTTGGAATGAGTGTGTTGAAAAGCTGCATCAACTCCCATGTCCTTTATAGCATTCTTCATTTTACTTAAGGTATGGAACCATCCCAGTATTCATCAGTGGATGAACAAACAAGAAAATATGGTTCATTTATGCAATGAAAATTCCTCAACAATTAAAAAGGGAAGAAACTTTGTAATTTGTGGCAACATAAATGGAATTGAAAAACATTATAGTAAGCAAAACTAGTCAGATACAAAAAAAAGATGCATCTACTCACTTATGCATGAAATCTACTACAAATGAACTCAAATACTCTCATCAAAATAATGTTAAAGATTTGTGGTTATCCTGCTGTTAGCTGGATTTCATATTTTGCATTACATTAAAACCAGAACATCACTATTTCTTATAAATGTGACTGCATTTTTTAGCATAAGGTAAACAATAAATTATAAACTGTTTTAACTATACAGAAGCACATATGTAATATAGAGACAGTAGGAAGAGAACCGTCTTCCAGAAAGGTCACAAACAGTGATAATACACCAGTGGCTGATGAATGGAAGAAGTAGATTGCTGCTCTCATACTAATACTCTGAAAAGAGGGAATCAAACACTATCTTTTTGAAGAATCACTCACTATTGGCAAGTTAACTATGAGCTTATGGTTCTAGCATGCATTATGTTTGTAATTTATGAATATATGAGCAATTTTTCTTATCAGTAAAATTGCTTTCAGTAAGAAAAACCTCAATTTAAGATCCAAAGACTACTATAGACATAATTTTGCATAACCATTTGCCATATCAATTACTCTGAGCTACATTATCAACCCAATAAGATAAATGCTCATGAATCAAACTAGTTTTAAGTTGTTTTTACCTTTACAGAGTGTGTGACAAAACATTAGGTAAAAATATAGTTCCTAAGTAACAAAATTAAATAAAGTAAATCACAGGATTCGGAAAGACTTAAAAATTATCTTTAAATGCTTCATTAATGTTTCTTTAAAATATTAATAAAAATCAAGCTTCAATCATGTTTGTCTATGATAATTATTCTCATTGTACACTTACTAAGCATATCTAAAAGTAGCTGGCTATATATCTGTCTTCTCAGTGTAATATAAATGTGTCATTGGGATCTTGAGAAATGTGATTTAAGACCCTCGCAGACATTTGTGTCAAGTAATATGAAATTTGTAATTCATATGATCATAATTTCACACAAAGAAGACAGACAGTTCAAAATCTGAATACCAAGATTCAAAGATGAAAATTCAGTGCAGGCTATCGTGATGTGTAGTCAACATTTGTTGTAGTATCATTTATAGTTGACAGACAGAGATCTAGGGCACAGTAGGTGCAGTAGACAGCTCTGACACTATCTGATCAGATTCCTGGAATTTTACATGTCATTTTTAATTGATTTCTGAGTTAATTTTACAATGAGTTAGCACATAGGGATTGATATTACCATGTATTGTCTTCCACATTATAACATGGAATTGTAAAAATCAATTCATAAAAATCAAGTGGGAAAGAACTTATAGAAAATTCACTTACAAGTACATGTACCTATTTCGATGTCATCGCACAATGCTTTACAAAAGAGAATGTTTAATAAAAATAACATCTCTGAATATATAGCAATGCTGTTACTTGCTCTTTGGTAAATACAATTAAAATTATTGTTTTTTTCCTTTTTATTGTCAAGGTGATGTATAGAGGGGTTACAATTACATAAATAAGGTAATAAATACATTGGTTGTCAAATTTGTTACCCCTTCACTCATTTTTCTCCTACTTTCCCTCCCCTTCTAATCCCCCAAGTCATACAGATTATTGTCAACATATTGCCTTGTGAATATTGCTGTTGCATTGGTCCCCCCCTTCTCTTTTGTCTTACCATTCTTTTGTTCCCCTTCACTTCCCTAATTCAAATAAATGTATTTGCAATACCAAGGTACCAGAATCAAATGCAGTGACAACAGAGAATATACCATACATTATATTGTTATTTTATATCAGCAGAAATAAAAGGATAAATGATTGATAAAGTTATGTCTATTATCTCCATACTGAGAACAAGAAACACTTGAAGGTGCAGAAAGGCTTAAGTTCTATTTCTACCAAAAGTCCTTCATAATGTTGAATAACAAATGTGTGAACAATGACAAACAAGTATTAATAACCAATGGATAAAAATTACTCATAAAATGTACAATGTTGTAAAGACATTCTGTAGACAGATATGTAAGAAGACATATGAAAAGAATTATTTCTTTTAAAACAACAGATGTGAGGTATATCTTCATTATTACCAGAGTTGATGACGTATAAGATTGAGAATTTTATGCAAATTATACTTTATATTAGCTTGTACAATAAAACTACTTCAACGAATTATAATTAATGTAATTACCTGATCATAGATAGGATATTTTTGTAAGAGGTACAGATATATATCTACATAGCTTGGTTTTCAATAGCCTGAATTCCTGGTGAAAAAGGCAATATAGGTTCATTAAATTTCAGCATGGACTGTTAAGACTTAGATATGTGACAAAAAAATTCAATGTGATTTTCAGTTTAGCTGGCTTCAAATAATACTTCAGTAGTGTAATAGCATGAGGGGCAGAAGTAGTTCTGTAGCCTACTTGAATGGGGCTGAGTCTATTAATTTTTCCAGAACTGAGAAAGAGTAAATTACAGGCTCTGAAGTTATATTATGTATCTCGATGAAGGTATCACAAAATTGGCCATTACCAACTTGTTCTTTCTCATACTCCTTGAGTAAGAACTAAGTTAATTTTGTTTTCCTAAAACCCAAAATATGATCTATTTATGTCTATATCAAGCAATGTAATTTTGTACAGTTCAAGACTTTCTAGTTGTGCCAAGCAAAGAAAATATTTTCTATTTATAAATTTCATGGAATTAATGAATTCCAGTTGAGTGCTCTAAAACCAAGAATATATCATTCTGTTATACATTTTCTCTTTATGGATTTGAGCTATAAAATCTAAAAAGTGTTCCTAATAAAGACTGATCTTTTCAGCTTTTAAGGAACAGTACTGTGAAATTCAACAATCTGGTTAGGTGATGAAATCGATGATTTTCTTTTCTTAATTGACATAATTGCTTCATTGCTATGTAGAAACAGACTTTTCCTTATAGTATGCTATGCCAAATTCAAGATTTGCTTATTGATTCAAATACTATTTGCTTCAAATTATTTAAATACTATGTCTAATCTTAGAAAGTTCTTACCATTTTAATGTTTTTATTGTTATTGTAACAGTGAGGAAGAGAGGGGTTACAGTACATGAGTCAATAAATAATGTCTTTTTTAACAATGTCAACTTTTTCCTCATTTTATCCTAGATTTTCCCTCTCTATACCTTCTCCTACCCCCATCACAAGTTGTAGAATTCTTTTTCACGTAATGTCTAGTGACTATCACCCATTTTAAAAAGTATATATCATTTTCTTTGCAATGAAATCTCATTGTAATGACAACAAACATCAAGTCTCAGAAGATATGTATACTGTTATCACCATTAGAAAAAAAACAATTTAAGCTATTTTTTCTAATAAAAGTATATATGATAGAAAAAATTAACTTGCCATTTGTCTACTTGTTATATATCAGTGGTACTTGCTGGAAAAAATACTGTCAAAGTATACTGCATTTAAAAAGAAATAGTTGCTATGATTAGGTAAGCATTGCAAATTGTGTCACATTGGGTCAGGTGAAGCACAACTATGATTCTAACACTTGGGAAACAGACGCAAGAGATCTATGAGTTCAATCCAGTCTGGTTTACAGAGATAGAAAGAGAGAGTGTAAATGGAAGGAAAGAGAGAAGGGAGGTAGGCAGGCAGGAAGGAAGGAAAGAAGGAAGGAGGGAAGGAAGAAAGAAAGGGAAAAAAAGCATATTAAAACAAGTATTTGTCCCTTTTAAATAAATAGTAATATTGCCAAAATTGGATACAGTAATAATGCTGAGTTTCATTCTTTTCCTTATTTCTATCCATGTTTTAGATTAACTTTTAAAGAAGAAAACTATACTCTTGCTGGAATTCATTTTAAAAAGAAAAGAAAGTAATTATGTTTCTACATGTTTTAGCAGATGAAGCAGGTCCTTTTATCCTCATCTCTTAAGCTGAAACATTTGAGCCACTGTAATAGAATGAGTACTTTCCTTCCAGGCTATTTAAAAGATCTTCTTACTTACAGGAAAGTAATTATATATGCAGACAAATTTCTGGAAAATTCTATTTGGGGAGTTGATAGCACCTGTTTCTTTCTCCTGTCTCTGTAGTCACGAAAACAAAAACGTGATTTTAAAAGAGTCAACTGTATTATGAAAAATCTACAGGGAAGGGACAATGAAAAGCGTTGGATGGTACAAAGGATGTGAATGAGGTCTAAAGGAACAAGCTAACACCAAGTCGGAACTTCATTAAAAGATAGAAATAAAAATTTCTGCAAAGAATGTAAAAAAAAATCAGATTATGAAGCCACATTTTTTTAATTGCCAGGCAGGACTACTTTTCAGACGCCTGCATCTGTTGTAAACAGACCAGACGGATATACACAGAAATAGAAAGCTTCAAAGAAAGGGTGTGATTCACAAGTCTAGCTTTAATAGCTGTATCAGGCTTCCTTTTGAAGTAGATCGGTCTTCGAAGCAGGTGTCCTAAAGGTGACATCTGACTGCTCAAAGTCAGCTAGTGTTTGGAAGCTTGCCAGCTAAAAGGCCGTTAATTGACAAGCTGTGAAAGTCCAGCATCACGGGAAGAGAAATCACACAAAGGGGTCTAGCCTTCATTCTTCGCACCTCACTCAGAGAAACAGTAGAGGGAGCTGCCAATCTTTCCAGATCTAAGTGTAGGCAGTGAGCAGAGACAGTGATCGACCTCTAAATAAGACTTTCATTGGGCAAGAATCACTATAATGTCCTTAATTGCCATATGGCTCTTGATTTATATTATGTTTCCTAAAGTACCAGCTCAGAAAAATCAGAAAAACAGCTTATCCTTTTGGATAGTTCCTAGGTGCTAAGAATTATGTGGTGGTCAAAAATAGGTCGCAGTCATTTGCTGATAAAGGGCAATCCACAGAGGTAAGTCTGTCCTCACAATAGATATTGCTGCACTATTTGCATCCTTCTTGTTTTTAAGGAGTATATTTTTATGGGCAAATAGAGTTAAATTTCCTGGTTTTCATTTCTTAAAATATGCCTCAGGTTCAATGCATGATTTGAAAGTGAGCACAGGAGGCAATTGTGTAGATTTTGTTGCATATTTTAAAAACACAACAATATAATGATTACATAACAATAGAAACATTTATGCAGTGTCAATAACAACTTGAAATGAGGTGTACATTATCTCTGTCTTGACTGTTAATTGCCCCTGGCAGTCTTTTTTGAAAATACAGCACAGTGGCAAACTACAAAACAGTAGAAAGCCTGGCAAGGCTAAATGGTGAGAGAGTCTCATAAGGATGCAAAATTGGTTACTAGAAAAAGCATTCTGTCTGAGACAGAGCAATTAAATATGGTGCCTGACATTAAGAAGTGTCTCGTCATATTTGCTGAGTGGAAAGCTATCCAGGTAGACATAAGTCTGCCACTGCTCTGATTTCTATGCTATACACAGGTTAAAACTTGTCAGGCCCAAAGGCTGAGAAAAGATTTTGGGAAAAAATGATTATTATCTTTTCGCTAATAGAATCTTAGATTTTTGTCCCAAAATATGATCTGTTTATTGATCTGTTTGTATCAAAGTAGGTTGAGCAAAATTACAGATGTTATATTACTTTTTTTTTTACTTTTGTATTTTTTTAATTTTATTTTATTGTCATAGTAATGTACAGAGGGTTTACAGTCACATATGTAAGGTAGTGAGTGCATTTCTTTTTATTGTTTGTTTCTTTGTTTGGTTGGTCATGGGGCCTGAAATCTGGGCCTGGGTGCTGTCCCTCAACTCTTCAGTTCAAGGCTATTACTCTAGCACTTGAGTCACAGTGCCACTTCTGGCTTCTTCTGCTCATGTGGTATTGAGGGATGGAATCTAGGGCCTCATGAATGCAAGGCAGGCGCTCTACAACTGAGCCACCTTCCCAGCCCATGGGTGCATTTGTTATTGAACTTGTTACCCCAACTTCCCCCATGTCTACCCCCGCCCCTAACTTGTACAAATCATTTCCAACATATTGTCTTGTGAGTATTGCTGTTGCATTGGTTCATCCTTTGTCCTTTGTCTCACCAGTGCATTGTTCCCCTTCCCTTTCCTAATTCAGAAAAGAGTATTTATGATACCCAGGGTACCAAAACCAGATACAGTGACAACAGGGGATAAACCACAGGGAAAAAATTCCACAAAAGAACAAAGAAATCATATTGTACATTAAAAACAACAGAACAAAACACCTTTCTTTCATGTCTCAGATTTCGTTTAGCCACATCTTATAAGGTCATATGTACATAGCTATTGAACTATTCTCCTTATCTGCTAGAACTCTCCTAGACATATACTAATTATTACAAATGAGGGAAACCATGGGATCTATGTTTCTTTGGGTCTGGCTTACTTCACTTAATATGATTTTTTTCCCAAGTCTTTCCATTTCCTTATGAATGAGGAGATATAATTCTTCTGATGGAAGCATAGAAATCCATTTTGTATATAATCACATTTTCTTGATCCATTCATCTACTGAGGGGCATTTGGGTTAGTTCTATATCTTAGCTATGGTAAATAATGCTGCAATAAACATGGTTGTGCTGCTAGCTTTAATGTGGCCTTGTTTGCTTTAAAGCTATAATTAAGCCTCAACTTCTTAAGTATTTTAAAAATGAAGTTTAGTTTAATGTACTGCTTTTATTATAATCTGTAGAAATGTGTTGGAATAAGCTCAAGTTAATTTTACTTTTTTTTTCTTTAGCTGTGAAAGTGTTCATTCAATCCAATTGATCTCTCTATTAGTTCAAATAAAATCACTTATGATTTGTGTCTTCATGGCTATCTTAAGCAAGGCTACTTAAATGAGCAATCCTTCTGAACTTAGAAGAGAGATGAAACAATCTAATGAGAAAATACAGCAACTTTTTTGTATTCCCTTTCAATTCCTAAACTTAGAGTTAGCACTTTCGTCTAACATGTAGCTATACTGTAATGTTTTGGAATAGAATAATTGATTCCTTCTCTGCAGTCATTTCTTTGTAAATGACATAAACAATCCCCTATGATTAAAAACTCCATATCATAATGGACCTGAGAGTAGTTAAAGAATATTTGCTTTTTTGTTGACAGATGTGGATAACAATTTTACAATACTTGTTTGTATCTTTCAAAGTGAGTACCTTTAACATTTTTTTCTTTGGAAAATATTTTACTTTTTCATTTCTATTGAATTTCATTGTTTCATTAAAATAATCTTACATTTTATTATTATGGTAAGATTCTTTTCTTGTAATTAACTAGAGTAGAATAGATTTACATTTCTTTTGTAAGCACATTTCAGTAATGGCCAAAATCCACTTAATTCAGAAAATATTGAGCACTTCAATTCATACAAGAATTAAACATAAGTTATTTCAAGATAAAATGTTGCATTACAGCCGGGCGCTGGTGGCTCACGCCTGTAATCCTAGCTACTCAGGAGGCTGAGATCTGAGGATCGCGGTTCAAAGCAGGCCGGGCAGGAGAGACCGTGAGACTCCTATCTCCAATAAACCACCAGAAAACCGGAAGTGGCGCTGTAGCTCAAGTGGTAGAGCGCTCGCCTTGAGCTGAAGAGCTGAGGGACAGCGCCCAGGCCCAGAGTTCAAGCCCCAGGACCTACAAAAAAAAAATGTTGCATTACAAATTCAGAGCAAGTGTCAATATTTGAAGTTGGCAGCTATCTAATCTTGCTAACATGCAATTCCTTCCATCTTTCAGGAAAAGCAATAATAATTGCCTCAGGTTTGTGTCCTAGGCACCTTGCTGTCACAGGAACAAATATTTAAGATGACCATACAATCAGAAAATTTTGACAATTTGGCTCACAGAGTTAGAGGTTCTGATTCATGATTTTTATCTATCTATTTATTGTCAGTCATGGAGTTTGAACTCTAGGCTTGGGTGCTGTCCCTCAACTCTTCAGTTCAAGGCTAGCACTCTACCACTTGAGCCACAGGGCCACTTCCAGATTTCTGGTGGTTTATTGGAGGTAAGAGTCTCACAGACTTTGCTTACTGGGCTGGCTTTGAACCTTGATCCTCAGAATTCATCCCCCTGAGTAGCTAGGATTACAGGTGTGAGCCACCAGTGCCAAGCTTGATTCATGATTCATGATATTTTGATACCATTATTTAGGTCTGGTAAGACAGGTTTTCATGATGCAATGAAATCTGTTTACTTCATGTCTAGATATGAAAGAAATGAATGAGACCACGACCTTTCAATCACATCCACTGACATACACCTACATTAACATCTTCTTAGATTCTACCTCTTAAATGTTTTACTGTCTCCCAAAAGTATGTGGCTGGGACAAAGCTTTTAAGACTTGAGCCACTGGGGAAACACTACAGTTCCAAACTTAAAACAGTGCCTTCCAGGACGATACTCAATGATACAAATAATGCTAATAATTAGAAGTGGAAATAATGACCTTAGTACAATAGTTTTTACCAATATCATTATCATGATTGTCAAAATATTGAATGATATTAATATAAAAACTATTAAAAATTCCATAAAATAGTGGTATTGACTTCTGCTACATAGATATATGGAAAGGCTGTGGTCTAATGAGGATATTTCTTACAATTTAGTTAAATGAGAACTAGAATTTACATAGTGAATGGCTCATACCCATTAAAAACTTGATTATTAGTACCAGGATCTATTTCATAAGTACTGAAAAATATGGAAATATAGGATAACATCTTCCCCTAATCAGTAGGATATTCAACAGATCCCAGGTATATTGATCACTTTTCCTAATGATAACTTACTATAACTCTACTAAATTAATGGCCCCTTAATAGAATTTCAGATTTTTCCAGGGTGATTGTTGATGACTTATACTGTACCATCTGAGTTTTTCCCAGAGCTGAAAAAACAGATCAGAGCTACAAATGTACAAAATACCATCAATTTGTAGAAAGTGTGTGCACATGTGTGGGGGGGGGTGTGGATGTGTGGGTGTGTGTGTCTGTCTGTGTCTGTGTGTGTGAGTTTGTCTTTCTGTCTGTGTGGCATATCCTTCTAATCTTTATGCATTCAACTTAATTTGTCACTGGAATTAGTTTGCATTCCAAGTTTTCCTATAGCACTGAACTAAGCTAAAATGTATTTGTTGAGGATCATTTAACCTTTATTACTTTTATCCCAGATGTTTGACTGTGTAGTTAGAATGTCAAGATTATTTCTAAAACATAAAACATATATTCCTATGGTAATAAAATTAAATATACTTCCCATGCTTATCTTTTGAATAATGTATTTACTCCTTTAGTTAATGTCTTCAGAAACAATATATCATTTTCCTCAAATATACTAACTTTATTAACTATAAAAGTAGCTGTACAACATAATTGGATTAACCAAATTGAAAAAGCAAAAGAGGCAGACATTCATCACTGACATCTATATTACAAAAACTATTAATATATTTGTTATTTATTTAATCTTTTATTCATTTGTTTACTCTGGCAGTTTTAAGACACTTTTGCTATGCAAATGATCTACCATTTCTTCCATACCTCCTATCTTTAGTTTATAGATTGACCCTCCGTCTTGGCTTAGACTGTAATCCTCCCACATTTGCCTTTGGTATAGTAAGGATTATACGCATGCTATGACCATACCTTAAATAGAGTCTATAAAGCTTTTCATAATTTACTTCAAAGACAATAATACCACATTGGCTAAGAATCAACCCATTATATTGCATTTTCAGTATGGTAAGTAAGCCATAAGTAAGTCAGTTAAGATTTTCTGTTTGGGAAAAACATACTTTAGATCATAATGATAATTATTATTTTATTTGAATTTCAGAGTGGTAAGTTTGCTACTTCGATCTTTGTTTTTCCATTATCTTTTTATGTTTAAGTTGATAGGAAGAAACTCCCAGGTGTCCCTTGAAGTATACATTCTTACACATTCTGTACACACAGATAAACACACACATATATATACACATACATACACACAAAACAAGACCAAGTTGCAGTCATTCATTGCTACACAATAAGTTACACCAATGAAAAAGGACTAAACATAAAAAGCTGTTTTATTTGTACTTGACAAATTTAATCTATTACTGGGCTCAACTGTAGTACTTTCTTCTTCAGCAGCGCACAAGTCTGAATTCCCATAAAATAGATTTAAAGTATAAATTTTCCATAACTGCAAATGACTACAATAAAATACAACCTTTCTTCTTTTATTAGTACTTTGATTTGAGACATAATTTAAGAATAAAATTTGTTTTTGGATATTAAAATCATTCCTTTCCAAAATAATGAGTTTTGTATCTTAACATATTTAACCTCCAATATGCTTTGAAATACATTATTTTTCTAGTATACTAGTGATTTTTAGAAACAAATTTCAGCAAGACTAGCATAACTTACAATATACTGTAATAATATAAAATATAATATAGGGTGTTGATAAGCCCACAATAGACAATGTTATAAAATTCATAAACCAACTTGTTTTGTTCCTGCTGTAGACACTAACTAAACAATTAATGTATGCCAAGAATGATTCTTACGTTTGGAATAGTAATTGTAAAAGATACAAAAAAGATGTGATCAAATCCTCTACCAATGTGTTAAAGCACTGGGTCTAACATGTTCTTTAAATCTCATATTTTAGTACACAGGGACATGAATCAAAGGGTGGCATTCTTCTTTACGGACAGAGATATTGATGAAATAATCAATTTTGCATATGTTAATCTAAATTTACACATTAATTTAGGTATAAATTAAATGTATTATATATTTTTTTCCTTCCATGCATTTTAGTATTATTATAAAGGTGATAAATTAACAAAAGGGTCAAAAGGAGAAGAAAACAAAGACAGCAACAAAGAAGAAAACCTCTTTGTGTTTCTTGGAATTAATTTTAATAAATGATTTTATATGATCAGATGCATATATAAATAGTATTGCACCTCTATGTTCCTCTCTTAATTATATCCATTTTGGTTTCACTGTGTGTGAATGCCTAGAGATCATGATCCATAAATGAACCCATAGACCTATAACCATCTAGATAAGGAAGCCAAAAAAATAGGTTGGAAGGAAGATAACCTCTTTAACAAATGGTGCTTGAAAAATTATCTATTCATATATAGAAAACTGAAGCTAGATCCTTGCATATCACCTTGCACCAGAAACAATTCAAAATGGATCAGTCCTCCATGCAAGACCAGAAACCATGAAAATATTACAGAAAGAATGATGTTGCATCATTTGTAAGGGAATGGAAAAACTTTGGTGAAAATATTGTGGTAGTTGGAATGTGCTATGATGTCCCTATAAATCCATACGTAAACATATTAGATGGTTATATATAGTATATATAATAAGATATACATAATATATATGCATATTATATTATATAATATATATTATGCTTTTATAGTTTTTCTAAGGATATTGAAGCCAAGGAAATATTCAGAGGGCATTTAATCCAGTTCATATTACTGAATTCAAAGAGCTCCAATAAGGATGGGGTTTTTGCAAAGTAGTTTTCAAAATCAGATTTTCAGGTGATAGTTACATTAAGAACATGAAGATATTCTCTGCTTGTATAATATTTTTCAACATATTCAGTTATAATAGTAGTTATATAGCACTAGCCGGATTGTTCAGGTTAACAAAACTAGGTTGTATATAGTCTTTTAGAATAGTTAAAGTAGTACAAGTTTAGAATGAGAGTCCAAACCTTCCTAATGTCAGCATTCGAATTCTGCAATGTGGACTTCACTGTGCACTGTAAACCACTTTGGTGGGTTTTCAGAAAGGCAAAATAAGGGAATAAAAACTAGCCCAATTTCAGGCATGAGGTAGCTGAGACCTGGAGGGCAATGGCTTGTAGTCATCCCAGGTGGTAGAGTGTACAAACTCTATGTCCAATTTATAAGCAAAACCCTGGGCTAAAGACATGGCTCAAGAGGTGGAGAACCTATTGTCAGCAAGAAAGTCGACGAAGTACAAAGTGCTGAGTTTAATATTGGTGCTAATTACCTGTGAAAACAAAAAACCGGGAAAAATGCAAAGGTAAAAGAAAAAAATAAAAAAGAAAAGAAAGATCTGCTGTATTTTTGTCTATTAAAGTTGGTTAATATTCTCAGACATAAATAACTATAAATATGTTTGGTATTTAGCTTATAATATTTGTATTATTTAGCTCTGCCTCCTGAGTGAAGAACAGTGCTGGAAAGATATCCTCCTTACATGCTTTGTATCTTCAATTTTCTATATAGCATATAGATTCTATATAGCATATACATAGATTAGATGGACAGTTATTTAAAAGAAATTTTGCTTTATGCTTTTTTATTTCATGTAATAATATTCTTATTTGCTTTTAGGAACTGGTGGCTCATATCTGTAATACTACCTATTCAGGAGGCTGTGATCCTGAAAATGACAGCTCAAAGCTAGTCCTTTGAGACTCCATCTCCAAAATGGAGTGCCCAAAGGAAAGCAGGGCTGAAGTCATGAACCCAGTTCAGCATAATGGCCTGAGTTCAAAACTCAGTACCAATTCAAAGCTGCATTATTTCCAATGCTGTTTGCAGAATGATACAGATTTTGTATAATGGGAGGTCTATCTTTTGAATATTAATCATAGGTCTATATACACTTTTCAGATACAATGTATTAATCGCATATGATGGATGCCTAAATTTGAAGCATTTTCAAAATCATTTTATCTGCTGAATACCTTTAAAATGCTTAAAACCAAGCAGTTCATACTCCATATACTCTGGATGAACATACACTCAAAGGCATGCTCTTGATCTCACTTGGACATGGTCCATTGGTAAGGAATGAATTCTTTAGCAAGAAGCATTTCCACTTAGCACACCCAGAGGACAACAAAGTGACTGGAATAGAGTAACACCTATTTGAATTTCTTAAAGCTGGATAATGAAAAACTAAATTAAGGAAACTTTTAAAGAAAAGTTTGAATGGGAAATGAAAGTCAATAATTGGTAATAGAAACATACAATGGATGTACATTGAGATTAGAGCAACGAGAACTCCTGAGTGGGCAGAAATTTAAGAGTTTGAATCAGCCATCACAGAAGCTCATACAGCAGACATGTTACGGGATTGTAGACTATAGAATAAAATGGACTATTGCTAGAAAAGTGTTTATAGTATTGGTGCACAACTGTTGCTGCTTTGAAGTTTGCATTTCTCCTTTCCTATGATCCTTACTCTCAGGAAAATCACAACTATTTCCTTTCTAGAGTTCCAAATTTACAAAAAAAAACAACCTTGTCTTAGATACTAGAAAATATCTTTTGCATAAAGTTCAAAGCACATTACTTAACAGAAAATTCAATAAATACTAAATAAACTATCAGGGAAAAGGGTCAGATAAACCTTGTAATGTCTATATTAAAATAGCGTTTGAAAAGAAGCATTAAATCCAAGTTTCAAAACAAGTTTATAAATGATTTCACCAAAATACTGAATGCATATTATGAATTTTATGCATAGCCTACTGAAGCTTAACAAGAGTATAAAAATAGATTCTAAATGACATTGCCAAATTCTAGACAATTACTAACATGAACATTAATCAATGATATTAAATTCACTTTTCATTTCCCCATCAAGTGTAGTTGCAATGAAAATTTGACTTACCAAAATTTATATTACTCCAGCAAAACATGGTTTTCCAAGGTAATTATTCCAATCTGCTTGGTATTTGTTCATCTTTGTACCCTAAAACAGTGTATTGAAAATACAAATTGACCCAATGGTTCATAGTAAACTAAATAGTAAACATATAATACTATTTATTCAACTAATTAGAAATGTGTTTTCACTATGTTTAATTTTAAGATAAAAATGTACAAGAAATTACTAAGACGCTAAACAAATGAATTAGAACAGTTTTAAATTATTATTTGAACTATGATGAGGTTTCTGAAATTACAGCGTCTAGTTCATCTATCATTTGAAGAAAAATAATTATAGTTTGGAAAGGTCTTCAATTCATATTAGATATTCATAATGTGAAAAACCGTGGGAAAACTGCAAGTTCTGCACATAAATTTCAATGTTATCCACATGTGAATTTCTGTAACATAAGGAATAAATGTGGTTGAGGCACTGCTGCAGCAGCTGCATAAATCATGTTCTTTATCTTAACTCTCATTGCTTTATAACTTTATCAGAACAGCTGGCTTTCAAGGTACTGTAGAAAGCTGCACATACCAGCATAGTCTTCTTTATTTTTTTTTCTATATGTGCTCACAGATCTGTGTTTATACAACAGATTTAATATAATTTGTTTATATTAGGGATTAAATGAACATATATGGTACATTGATATTCAATAAACTAAGAATAATAGGATACATAAAATCTAACTCTTTCTTTTGAGGAAATTCCACTAGTAAAAGTCATCAAAGCCTAAACTTATGTCCTGTATAATTCACAAATGTCTCTGTTTTATTCATCCCAACGTGTAATAAATATTTACCTTCTTACTGAGTGGTTACTTATTTAGCATTGAAAACACCGTGGTAACTTACAAAGACTTGTCATATGAAATGGTAGATATACTTTTTGTCAGAACAATGAAGACAATGAATTGTTTCATGTCCGATAAAGTAGTATCTTGTTTTTCAATAATTTAGGTTTGTGCTGATTGGGAATACAATGCAACAATTTTGGTCATCACAGTCATCGCTGAAAATAAACACATTGGTGATTTAATATATTTAATATATTTAGACTGGAACAATCTTAATATTTAGCTGCTTAGTTGAACGATGTCATGAATATAGCATATAATAAATCCGCTGATGTTAATTGTGAGGTTTATTCCTGCGCTAGCAGTCTCAACTAATAAATATTAATACTCCCTTATCAAGGAACTGATAAGGAGGTGACAGAACATAGCTATTACTTTGATGCCTCTCTCTCTCTCCAGAATATAATAAGAACATGGAGTGCATTATAATGTATTCATTTAACACAATTATTGATTCTTATTGGTCAATATTTTGCTAAAACCCAGAAGTGCAGGGGTTGATCAACTTGACATTATGCCTGCCTTCTTGAACCTTAGAGCTAGTGGTAAAAATGCTCCTCTCCTTATCTAATTTCATTGAACTTACATCATAGAAAAATTCCCCATTCCCTAGGATCACAGTCTCTATTTTCAGAAGCCTGTATTTAATTTACTTTTTTTTCCAGAATGAGGGCATTTCTCCTATAACAGAAAGTTATCTAGATGGCTACAGGATTAGAGATCCAATGAAAGGATACAAGAAATGCCAAGAAGCCAAACAAAGTGCACTTTGAAATATTTCTCACAAAATACCTTTGGAGGAAAGTAATCTACAAAATGTAACTGGAGGGAAATTAGTTATATAAGCATAGAAAACAGAGCACTATCTGTAGAATATACAAAACTTCAGTGGAGTCAGTGCAAATATTCAAAATGATAAATAGTTCTGTTCTGATGTAGTTAGAAGTTAATCATCCATGTGTATATTTATAAATACATATAGATACAGATAAATATAGATATAGATTTAGAAGCAGAGAAAATCCATGAAATGTTTTAATAGCAGACAGCTTAAGATTAAAGATAACGAGAATTCTTTCAAAAAGGAAAGGGTGGATTCCAGATGTTTATCACTAACACAAGTGTAAAATATTGGTAATTCACAAGAGGCTAAACTGCAGAGAATTGACTCAAAGGTAATTTGCATAAATCTAACTTGAAAAACTTAAAGAGCCTAGTATTATTTATTTTGGTAGGAAATTTGCAGGAAAATGAGATGATTCATACACTTTTTTAAGGAATAGATAAAATCTGTACAATAAAGGAGATACTGCCAAATATAGATGTAGGAAGTTTGGATGTAGGAAGTTTGGATATTGTTTGGTAAGTAAGTAGCTTGTTTTAACAATAACAGTTAAGTCACCTTAAGTAATACCGTAATCTCAAAATGAAGGTCTTGTTGGGACTACTAATTTTGAATTTCATTAAGACAAAGGTAGAAGTTGAAGCTACATACTTGAATGTGATTTCTCACAAAGAATAAAGGTATTGAAGAGAATAGAAGTCTCAGGACCATAGCACCAAGAATAGTGAATTTCTAAATTTCAAGACTCTTAAGTGTAAAGAAATCATGAAACAGAAAAGCATTACAAATATACCCCAGTAAGTGTATTTAAATGAAGGAATAGTCAACAGTATGACACACTGGAGAAAAAATTAGATTATATCACCATAAAAATTTGTTTTCAAGAGTTATTAACAGGGGCTGAGAAAGTGGCTCCATTGTAGAGTGCTTGCCTTGTATGCATGAGGCCTTGGGTTCAATTCCTCAGCACTACATAAGCAGAAAAAGCCAGAAGTGGCACTGTGGCTCAAGTGGTAGAGCATTAACCTTGAGCTGAAGAGCTGAGGGACAGCACCCAGGCCCAGAGTTCAGGCCCCACGACTGGCAAAAAAAAAGAAAGAAAGAAAGAAAGAAAGAGAGAGAGAGAGAGAGAGAGAAAGAAAGAAAGATAGAAAGAAAGAAAGAAAGATAGAAAGAAAGAAAGAAAGAAGGAAAGAAAGAGAAAGAAAGAAAGAAAGAGAGTTATAAACAATTCAGTTATGAAGTTAGGTATACAAAATTCTAGTTTAACCAGGAAGTTGATATGGATTCTAGTCAATATGATATTTTCCAATTTGTGAATATGGATAAAAGGGGAGCAATTAGGATTAAAATAAACTGGGACTAGGCTAGAACTTGTATCCTATAAACTCAGCTACCCATGATCAAGAGGATAATTAGTTCATAGCCAGTACCAACTAAAGGTGAACCAGAACCTCACAGCAACAAACTAGCTGAATGTAATAATACTCACCTGACATTGTAGCTACCAGGAAAGTAGAGGTAAAAAGATGGCAGTCAGAAGCCGGCCCTGGGAATAAAACAGAAGATCCTATTGAAAAAAATGTCAAAATGGCAGGTGGCTTAAATGTCAGAACACCTGTCTTACAAGTGAAAGACCTTGATTTCAATCTCTAGTGCTATTTTTTTTAATCCTGTAGGAAAAAGAAATATAATAATATAGAAGCTCTTATTTTATGGTATGATTTTGTCTTGGATATCTAAATGCTACCTTTTTGCATGGGAAACTATACTAAATAATGGCTTTGGTCTAGAATATATGCCCTACATAGCCAAAACTTTGTCTGCTTTGTGCGGATGGACTGTGAATGCTAAATACAGGACTCTCTTGCAATTTGTGAAAAAGTTGCTACCTCTAATTTGTATGATTTCCTTTCTGTCTTGTTTCTACTAAACAGACAGTTATTCCTGATTCTATTATTTCCTTCAATCAGAGACTACCTGTTTTCAGCTTCTGATTCATTGATTCAACTAAATGGTTCATCTGTTTTTCCAGATGTTATTTTTTCTTCAATATTTAATAAGTATTAGTAAGTCAAATAAGATTTTTGATGACAATTTGAAAACCATCCTAAAACTACAGAGTTGTGTTTTCCTACTCTATATTCCTTGTTGTGTGGGTTCCATGCTCAAGGTTACCTCATTTTTTAAATTATATTGGGGTACTGAACTCTGGGCCTTTTGCCAGCTAAGCATCTGTTCTAGCACTTGAGGCACATCCCCAAACATAGATGCTATTCCATGTGTACAGCATGCCTTGCTCTAACTATAATGTTCTTATTTTGGAATGAAGGAGAAAGAATGGTAAAAAGGAAATTGCTTCCTGAGCTAGTCTCACTCAAAAATGTTAGTTTGGCATCAGTCAAACCCATTAAGATGTTCGCATCAGCCCTGCCTGAAAAATAAGATGAGGAGGAACATCCTCATTAATACATTAAATTGTGTATTTGTATCTCTTAAGGATTTTTATGTAGAACAGTGGGAAGCGAAGCTGGAAACAGAGAAAGGTCTCTGACATGTACTATGCATGACATTAAATGTAAAATCAATTTGAACTAGTTTCTGTGCCTATATGTTTGCTTATTTGTTTGTTTTTCTGGGAAAACTTTAGATCTCTTCTTGGACTTTAATATTTTTTGTTTTGTATCCTTCTTTTATGTGATCTCAACCAATCAGCTCCTTCCAAATATACCCATACAGTCAGTCATCACATCTCAAAAGCCTGTATATCCAGCTGCCTCTTTCATATTCCCACACTGAGTTCTTGTATGAAAATGATATAAAGAAAATGATATAAAATGAAGTTTAAAACCAACAGTATTAAAAACTGTATATTTATTATTAACTTAATTGTTTAAAACAAATTTTATAACAATCCATTCAGTTCTAAATCCAGAAAAATTATAGAAATCAAGGTAGAGATAAAATTGACACTCATATTAGAAAGAGCACAAGATCTCTTTCATTTGCTGTTATTTTCTACAGCAGTAAGTCTAGTAAAGTTCCTAAAAAATGAGAAGAGCAAAATCAAACCTATAGAGATTGGTAGAGAATTAGTCAAAGAGTAAAAATGACAGGTACTGAGTTTGAGTCCTGATCTTGGACTACAAAAAAAAAAAAGGAAGGAAGGAAGGAAGGAAGGAAGGAAGGAAGGAAGGAAGGAAGGAAGGAAGGAAGGAAGAAAGGAAAAGTGGAAAGGAAAAAAGAAATAAGGGCAACAAGGAGGAAGCAAAGAAGGGTGGGCAATAGGCACATTGTTCTTAATCACTTTCCAAAGCCATATAGGCTCTTTAAAGTAGTCCAAAGAAAGTAAAAGAGAGATTAAATTTCTTGAGTCAGTAGTAAGCTGTGTAATAGTTTTTTAATAGTTTTGTTCCTGGAAGAAACTTATCACTTAACAAATTTGACACAAATATTTACTCATTACCTTACTCATGTAACTGTAAGCCCTCTGTACATCACCTTGACAATAAAATTAGAATTAAAAATAGAAACTTACTTTAGAATGTCATCTTGATTGTGTGAACGTTTTCAAATTAAATAAATTAGAAGATTAGTTGAAAAAAAAATAGAAACTCATCACGGATGGATTTTATGATGCTATTTATTCAATGTATTAAAGTACTAAGGATTATATCCTAGCACTATCAAATGTACACTCAATTGATTGATTATATAGGTCATATTACATATAAATAATTATTAATCATCAGACTTCTGCTAAAATATAATTCTTAATCTTTTGTTTCATATATTATATGGCTTATTTGCAATCACCTTATAGTTAAGATCTCCCAAAAGCAAGAAGAAAATACATTTGCAACCTAATTTTCAGAAAAGGAGCCATCTGTTTTTTAAAACATTAGTTATTTCTGAAAGGCATAATACTGCATTAGGGTGCTTATTATTACACTCAATGGTATATTTACCCCAAGTACCTTATGCTTCCTCCAATTACCTTTTCTTCTAATTCACCATTTTACTCACAGATAGTTTACTACTTCTCTAGGTGAGGAGATTTTTTAAAAATAAGCTGCTGTAACATTATCCCTGAAAAAAGGTTTCAATAATCTCTATATTTTCAGTGTTACTATAATCTTCATATTTAATCCATCATTTTAACATTTTCAGGTTTTTAATCTAGACTATGTAGGACAGGTTAAACTTGTGAACTCCTTTATCATTGACTGGATGCAGTAAAACCTGCATCCAATTTTTACTGCATTTGCTGAGTCAGAAGCAGAAAGGACTATATCAAAATAAAAAGATGAAAAAGAGGTTTACATGGTGGAAATTAAGAGGGAGTTGTCCCAAAACCATCTCATGCGCTAATTGTTTTAGTTAAAATAAATGATGGATTTTAAAAATAGTTCTGTAAGATTCTATATGTTAAAAAGACCCAGAGAAGCCAGGTGCTGGTGGCTCAGGCCTGTAATCTCAGCTACTCAGGAGGCTGAAATCTGAAGATCATGGTTCTAAGCCAGGTTGGGCAAGAAAGTCTGTGACACTCTTACCTTCAATTAAACCACTAGAAAACCAGAAGTGGTGCTGTGGCCCAAGTGGTAGAGTGCTAGCCTTGAACTGAAGCTCTGAGGGACAGTGCCCAGTCAAGACCCATGACTGATTAAAAATTTTTTTAAAAAGACCCAGGCTTAGGTTGATTTTTTTTAAGTACTGAAAATATTTCACCTAGTATTTCTGACTCTCTCAAATAAGAACCAGGGTATAGGTGCAAAAATTCCTTCTGTTCTTTGTTTTTTTTTTTGGTTGGTCATGGGGCTTTTTTTGGTCGGTCATGGGGCTTGAACTCTGGGCCTGGGCGCTGTCCCTCAGCTCTTCAGCTCAAGGCGAGTGCTCTACCACTTGAGCTACAGCGCCACTTCTGGTTTTCTGGTGGTTTATGGGAGATAAGAGTCTCACAGTCTTTCCTACCCAGGCTGGCTTTGAACCGCGATCCTCAGATCTCAGCCTCCTGAGTAGCTAGGATATTACAGGCGTGAGCTACCAGCGCCCGGCTCCTTCTGTTCTTAAGAGAGTGATATATTCTATGACCGACTACCACAATTTGACCTAAAGTATTTTTTAAAGTAACTTTGCATGTGCCCTAAAAATCATTCTGTCCATGTATATGTAAATAGCATTTGCAGCATTACTCAAGCATTTTCCCATTGGAGTATTATAATAACTTTCAGTCACTGTGATAAACATCCATTTTAACTCTTCACATAATAATTAAGAAAAAATTCCAGAGAAATGCAAACTTTTTGAGTGTAATGAGAACCAGGTTTAAGTCCTCAGCTTTCATATTCACACTTTCTCCACTAATTAGGAGGTCATGAAAGTATGTGACCTAGGAGTGTTCTGATAGATTACAATTTAAAATAATCTCAGCAATGAGAATGTCATAGAACATGGCAGTATAGGATATTTAAAATATCGGTCCTGTCATCAAAATAACCATGAGCCACATCAGACCTGAGTCTGACCAGATCCTTTTATCATTCTCAGTAACTGCTTAAAGAAAAGAGGCCTCTGAACTTTTCTGAGGAAGCAGCACACATGAATCAACTGTATCCCGTATTTCTTATTCATTCCAGCCAACAGAGGATGCTGGCCTATGTGCCTACATCATCTGGTGGGTTAGGATACGACTTCTCCTCCACAAGTCTAGCATATGAGTTTTGGTCAACCTGAGCAATTTAAAGGTATCAGTACAGGTACTTGCCCACTTACTGTTTCTTGAGTCACTTCAAACTGTAATGTATTCTTCAGTTGAAGCTATCTACAGATTTAAGTAGACAAAACATTCTTCAGTCCAGATCTTTAAGGGAATCTCCATTGTGCCACAAGATAACAACAAAATAAGAGGTGGGAAATTTCAACAACTATAAACAATCAATGTAAACTTCACAAAAAAAAGTGGGGGAGGGTGTAGTTTGAGGGCTGGAATATGGCTTAGGGGTAGAGTGCTTGCCTAGCATACATGAAGCTCTGGGTTCAATTCCTTAGTACCACGTATACAGAAAATGTTGGAAGTGGCACTGTCTCCACTGGTATCAAAAGAAGCTCAGGGTTGGTTCCATATCATAGCTATGGTAAATAATGCTGCAATAAACATAGTTGTGCTGGTAGTTTTAGTGTGGTCTTGTTTGTGATCATTTGAGTAAATGCCCAAAAGTGGGATTGCTGGGTCATAGGGAAGCTCTATGTGGAGTCTTTTGAGGAACCTCCATACTACTTTACAAAGTTGTTAAACAAGTTTACACTCCCACCAACAATGCAATAAAGTTCCCTTCTGTCCACATCCCCTCCAGCATCTGTTGTTATTAGAGTTCTTGATTATAGCCATTCTAACTGGGGTGAGGTGGTATCTCAATGTTGTTTTGTCTTTTATGGCTAGAGAGGTTGAGCATTTCTTCATGGAACCAACCCAGATGCCCCTCAGTAGATGAATGGATCAAGAAAATGTGGTATATATACACAATGGAATTCTATGCCTCCATCAGAAAGAATGACATTGCCCCATTTGTTAGGAAATGGAAAGACTTGGAAACAATTATATTAAGTGAAGTAAGCCAGGCCCAAAGAAACATGGGTCCCATGGTTTCGGTTATTTGCAATAACTAGTATATGTCTGAATCAAGCAGAAGAGATCAGATAAGTTGATGTTAAGGGAATGAACCCCAAGATAAGTATTCAAATGTTTCTATGTTTTTTTTTCCTTTCATGCAATTGTTTCTAACATACTTATAAAATGATTTCTTTGTTGCTTTGTATGTCCCTCACCCACTATATAAAACCTGCTTTCACTGTATTTGATATTGGTATAATTTGTGGAGGGAAGGGAAAAAACAAATCGTTTAACTAGGGATACAGGTGGACCCATTGCAACAATGAGATGTGCAAGTCGTTATGTCAAAAAACGAACTTTACAACTTTGGGGGGTTGGGGGGAAGATCGGGGGAGGAGAGGGAGGAGTGTGGGAACGGATAGGAAGGGGAAACATAGAGGAGGCAACAATGCTTGGTAAGAAATGTACTCATTATCTTGCCTATGTAATTTTAATGCCTCTGTACGGCATTCTCACAAAAAAAAAAAAGAAGCTCAGGGACAGTGCCCAGATGCTTAGTTCAAGCCCCATGACTACCTAATACACACACACACACACACACACACACACACACACACACACACACCACACACACACACACACACACACACCCCAAAATAAAACACCAAACCAATTTGGGAACGTTACTACATAGATGTATGAGCAGCAATAGTAATGTGCATGGAGGAAGGGTATTTTCTTTTTCTTTTTCTATTGTGAGAATACAGTACAGAGGGGTTACAATTACATGGGCAAGATAACGAGTACATTTCTTATCAAGCATTGTTGCCTCATCTTTGTTTCCCCTTCCCATCTCTTCACATACTCCCCCTAACTCCCCCCACCCGATCCTCCCCCCCCACCAAAGTTGTAAAGTTCATTTTTTGACATAACGACTTGTTTTCTTTTTAATGGAAGAAAAATTAAATGGCATCTGAGGCATTTGATAGATTGATATTGATGAGGAGACATTAAACTAGCAGCATAAGATTCTGAAGAAAGAAAAGAAAAAGTATTTTAGGAAATATTTTTCAAGAAATAGCTGAAATCTGATGAAATTTTAACTACTTGTCTACAAACCTCAAAGAATTCCAAATATGCCAATATCAGAAATCTGAACTATTGTCAAATTGTCAAAACTCCAAGCAAAGAGACAATCTTAAATTGGCAAAACAGAGATTTTCAGGGCAAAGACCCTCCACAATGCTAAAAGCTGAGAGCTCAATCTGAATCTCTCATGCCACAACACAATGAGGGGAAAAGTGTACTTAAGTACTGAAGAAGAACGTGCAAAAAAAAAAAAAAAGTATTCAGGGTTGGGAAGGTGGCTCAGTGGTAGAGTGCTTGCCTTACATGCATGAGGTCCTGGGTTTGATTACTCAGCACCACATATACAGAAAAAGCCAGAAGTGGCCTTGTGGCTCAAGTGTAGAGCACTTGCCTTGAGCTGAAGAGCTGAGGGACAGAGCCCAGGCCCAGAGAACTGGCAGGTCCCATGATCGGAAAAGCAAATCAACCTTAGCAAAAATTATCCTTTAAAAATGGAGAAATTAATCCAAATAATCAAAATCCAACGAAGTCTACTATTAATAAAGCTTTGTAGAGTCTATAAGTCTGAAATGAAAAGACGCTAAATAATAAATCATAGATACAAGTCAGAAACACATGAAGAAATAAAGAATAATGGGAAGTTAATTATATAAGCAAATATATAATCAGAATCATTTTGTTTTATTCTGTGCAATAACTCCCTTTTCTCTTTTTTTTTCTTTTTTTCTTTTTTTTTCAGTCATGAGGCCTGAACTTTGGGCCTGAGCGCTGTCCCTCAGCTTTTCAGCTCAAGGCTAGCCCTCTAAATGCTATAATATCTTTCTTGAAGAACCCTGAGTTCAAACCTCAGTAATGGCACAAAAATATGTCTGCTATGAGTTGCTATCAATTTTACATACAAGTTATAGTATTCAATGTAAGCACAAGTAAAACTATAGCATGTTTTGAAATTCATATAAAAATAAATAAAAATTTAAAAGGGAGTAGAGGTTGCAGGGGAGGGGAAGGGAAAATAGGAGAAAAAGGAGGAGGTAACAATGCTTGCCAAGAAATATACTCATCATCTTACTCATGTAACGGCAACCCCTCTGTACTGCATCTTTACAATGAAATAAAATTTAAAAAATAAAAATACAAGTATTGAAGAAAATAAAATATATAAAATATAGCAAAATGCCAAATGTAAGTTTTTTGGTGATATTTACTCTAGTAAATGAACTAAAATTTAGGGGTGGAAAGACAACAATAAAGCCTATTAAATTGCATTAGCAAGAGGTAGAATGAGATTGATAAAGGGGAAAGATTAATTGGTACATATTGTTTACATGCATAGAAATCCATCTTTGTAGCTGGGTGCTGGTGGCTCACGCCTATAATCCTAGCTACTCAGGAGGCTGAGATCTGAGGATCACGGTTCAAAGTCAGCCTGGGCAGGAAAGTCCATGAGACTCTTATCTCCAATAAACCACTTGAAAACCCGAAGTGGCACTGTAGCTCAAGTGGTAGAGCGCTAGCCTTGAGCTGAAAAGCACAGGGACAGTACCAAGCCCAGAGTTCAAGCCCCACAACCGACCAAAAAAAAAAAAAAAGAAAAGAAAAAAGAAATCCATCTTTGTATAATCTGTGGTAATAAAAATTGGATTTAAAAGTACAAATCATTTGTCTCCTGTTTGCAAAGCAGATCTAATTAAAAATGCACAATTTTGAAAATTAGAGTGGTGAAAGATTTTTCCACATAAAGTATAACAACACAGACCTGGGATAGCTACAATACTTATTACAAAAAGTAGAATTAAGAGGAATTTCACACAATTCTACAATAATTGGTTACTTAATATTTTACTTTTCTTAGTAAATATAACAATAAAGAAATAGAGCTAAAACAAAGACACATAAATTCATACACTACAGTAAACCAAAGCATCCTTCAGGATAGTCCATATGGTGGTTCACACAAGCAGACAAAGTCACTTTGAATAAAATTGAAATTTTATTATTCCATATATAGATGTATGTCTACTTTGCAATAGAATAAAAGTAGATACCAATCACAGAACGAAAACTGGATAACACAAGAGAAGATGTAAGATGTATACATTTTTTAGACTTGTCTAATATATTTAAGATATGTGCTCTCCTGACTATTGTGACCACACGTCCCAGCTAAATACCTTGCATGCCCATACAAAGTGTCACTTGGCATTTTGATTCAATCATGTCTTGGAATTTCCAACCCTGACCCGGGAATTCTGGGAAGTAAAAAAAAAAAGCCTGTTGTTGGGAATTTAGTTTTTTGAGTTGCAAGTACATTTTAGATATGAGACCATTGTCCGTTGTATGGCTAGTAAAGATCTTCTCCCAGTCCGTGGGCTTTCTGTTGATCTTGCTAGCTATGTCCTTTGCCTTGCAGAACCTCTGAAGTTTCATGCAGTCCCATTTGTATAACTTTCCTCGATTTCTTGTGCATTTGGGTCTCTATTAAAAAAATTTTTGTCCCAAGAAGCTCTAGAGTTTCTCCTATTCTTTCCTGTAATGTTTTTATGGTGTCTGCTTTTATTTTTAGGTCTTTGATCTATTTGGAGTTGATTCTGGTGCAGGATCTAGTTTTAGTTTTCTACAAGTGTTTAACCAATTTTGCCAGCACCATCTACTGAAATCCCCAATAACAAATCCACAAATAAACAACTGCCCGATTAAGAAATGAGCTAAAGACTTAAAGAGAGACTTCTCTGAAGAGCAAATAAGAATGGCCAATAGACACATGAAGAAATGCTCAACCTCTCTAGCCATAAAAGAAATGCAAATCAAGACAAGGCTGAGATTCCACCTCACCCCAGCTAGAATGGCTACAATCAAGAAATCTAATAATAACAGATGCTGGAAGGGATGTGGCCAAAAGGGAACCCTACTGCGTTGTTGGTAGGAGTGTAAACTTGTTCAACCACTTTGGAAAACAGTATGGAGTTTCCTCAAAAGACTCCACATAGAGCTCCTTTATGACCCACCAATCCCACTTTTGCGCATTTGCCCAAAGGATCACAAACAAGGTAATACCAAAGCTATCAGCACAACCATGTTTATGGCAGCATTATTTACCATAGCTAAGATATGGAATCAACCCAGATGCACCTCAGTAGATGAATGGATCAAGAAAGTGTTATATATGTGTGTGTGTGTGTGTGTGTTTTGTGTGTGTGTGTGTGTGTGTGAATTCTCTGCCTCTGTCAGAAAAGATGATATTGCCCCATTTGTTAGGAAATTGAAAGACTTGGAAAAAATCATATTAAGTGAACTAAGCCAGACCCAAAAGAAACATAGATCCCATGATTTCCCTTGTTTGCAATGACTAATACATGTCTAGGACAAGCAGAGAAGTTCAAAGGCTATGTACATACAACCATATGAGATAATGGTAAGCAAAATATACCCGATGACAGGGACACAAGAGGTTTCTTTGTTTTTTTTTTTCTTTTTTCTTTCTTGTGAGTATTTTTAATGTACTTACAATATACTATGTGATTCTTTTGTTTCTATTGTATGTTCTTCCCCCATGGTATAACCCCTATTTACACTGGATTTGATGCTGGTGCTCTACACCTTGTATATATATATTTGTAATTTGGAGAGGGGAAGGGATTTGCAAACGCTTAAATGAGGATGCAGGCTGACCCATTGTGACAAGGAGATATACAGGACACTATATTGAAAACGAACTTTACAATGTGGGGGGAGGGGAAGAGTTGGGGAAATGGGGAGGGAAGTGATGGTAGGGGGAAAATAAAGGAAGAGGTAACAATGCTCACTATGAAATGCACTCATTACCCTACTCATGTAACTGTGACCCCTCTGTTCAACATTTTTACAATAAAAAATTGTTTTAAGGCCCCCCCAAGAAACAAACAAAAATGCCTGTTTTCCCTAAAGACAACCCCATCTCAGCACAGATACAAATTTTACAAACTTTAGAAAAAGGCTATCCTTAGAAAAAAATACCTTAACTATTTATGAAAGAAATTCCTAAAACCTGACTTGGTCTGAATGTAGGTTAACAAAAATAGCTAAAAAAAAAAAATGAAAAACTAGGTCTCTGAATAGTCATCCTTCACATTAGTTAGTCATCTGACTCTTTCTGACTCCATGCCTTCAGGCTGGTCCTGCTACCGGCCTTGTATAAGCACCTACAGAATACATAGCCTAAGCATCACATATTGTCTGTGACTCAATCATTCATACAAATCAGACAATTTAAACATCAGATAGTAATTGAACTCATCTGCGCATGAATCAAACCAAGAGGAAAGCATGTTCCTGGGGAGACTGACTATGGTTACCAGAAAGTTCTAAATAGATGACACAACAAAACTACCATGGATTGGGTATTACGAATAGCAGAAATTTATTTTCTCTCAGTTCTGGATGCTAGTTGCCTAAGATCAATTGTCAGCAGGCTTGGTTTCTTGAAAGCTGATTTGCCTTGGCTTGCTTATCAACATGTTCTTCCTGTATGTCCTCACATAGTCTGATCACTCGGATCTCTATGGTCTTAATTATCTCTTTATATATTGATACTAATCAGTTGTATTTGGACCACAAAGATAGCCTCATCTTAACTTGATTATTCAGTTAAAGGCTGTGTCACATTGTCAGGTTCTCTGTATTAGGGTTTCTCTATATGAGTAGTACCAGGAACATGACTTACCATAAATAATGGGGATATTTGAAAATATATTTTAGTGAAAATAAAAACACCCACAATAAAATAAAAAGCACACAGAGAAAATTTTATTTGTAATACCTACATTAAAGAAGATATTGCAAATAAATCAAGATTTTAGGTGTGTAAAGAACCAAAATAATAAGAACAATTTAAATCCAAAGTTAACCTAATGAAGAAACTAAATAAGGATAAAAATACAGAGAAGTAATATAAACAATAGACAATGACTTATAGATCGTTGTTCTTTTTTTTTTTTTTTTTTTTGGTCGATCGTGGGGCTTGAACTCTGGGCTTGGGTGCTGTCCCTGAGCTCTTCAGCTCAAGGCAAACAGTCTACAGCTGGAGCCACAGCACCACTTCCCGTTTTCTAGTGGTTTATTGGAGATAAGAGTCTCATGAACTTTTCTGCCCGGGCTGGCTTTGAACCGTGATCCTCAGATCTCAGCCTCCTAAGTAGTTAGGATTACAGGCGTGAGCCACCGGCGCCCAGCAGATCGCTGTTTTTATAAGCTACTTCTCTTAAAATTTCAAAAACAAGCAGGGTGCCTGTGACTCACACCTGTAATCCTAGGAGAAATTAGATTTGGGGGAGAACTTATATCAGAAAAGTAGTAAGTGAGGTGATGTATATGTTAATTGCTTATTTTAATTAGTACATAGCATATATGAATATATATTTTACTCAATAAATATTTATATTTGCTTCTTACAGATTAGTTTTAATAAATATGTGTTAAGTACCAAATTTTGGCCTGTATTCTGCTGGATTCTAGAGCCAATAATCTTTATGCCATTTGTTTGCAAAAGCAAAAACTGTGCATTAAACTGACACAAGAACAACATTCGAGGTATCAAAACAAAACAAAACAAAAATCCCCAAAGTAAAGCCCCTAAAATGAAGCAGCTTCATCAGAGAATTATATCATTGAAAGAATTAATCCTAGTACTCAAACTACTTCATAAAAATTGAAAAAGACCAGGAACCCCTTAAACAGTTTTTTAGTCATTCTTTCTGGATGCCAAAGCCATGAAAGCAAAGTACAAGAAATAAAATGACAGCCTAACATGCCTCTGAACATACATGCATGAATGTGAGAAAATACCTCATCTTAGAAAATTCAATATTATTAAAGTGGTACTAGTGTTCAAAACAATGGATTATCAGTGCAGTCCCTATCCAAATTTCAATCATGTTTTCTGAAAGAATAGACATGTCCATCATGAAATTTATGTTGAACTTCAAGGTAATCTCTCTTACTGAATTATGATTTTAAAGATAAAATGCATATATATATATATATATATGTACTTACTTAGAAGTCACACTCACTTATTTTATTGTTACCTTGACAATAAAATTAAAAAGAAATTCTGAGTAATAGAATAGAACTGAAAACTGAAACTCAAATTCTCACATCAATGGATAATTGCATATTCATAAGGACATCACGATCATTTATTGGTAAAACAACAATCACTTCAATAAAGAACTTGGAGAATAGAAAACATAATATATATATGAAAAGAATGAAAGGTGTACACTCTACAACAAATAAAAAATAAAAAACTATCATTACTTAGGAATCAACACTATGAAACTCCTAAAAAAAGCATAGAAACCTATTTTCAGAATCTTAGATCTGATAGTAGTTTCTTAAATATGGTCATTAAATATGGCAAAGACAACAAAACAACAGACAACAGACAACAAAAACAAATAAATAATTGAACCCATCAGTATTAAATGTTGAGATTCAATGACTTTAAATTAGAATGTACAACAATGTAAAGTGGTATTAATTTCATACAGAAATTGATGAAGCACTTGATGAAGTAGGCTTTACTGACCTCAAATTTCTATATGAATATCAGACATCATCTGATTTTTTTATGTTAAAGATTTTTATGTTACAGTATGTATAAATCCTTCAAGGCTCTTTTAGATATAACTATAAGTAGTATTCAATCATGGTCCACCCTTAGTGTTACCAAAGCATTTTATTTCCTTCCACATTGATTTGAGGTCAGCTTGGAACAAAGTAAACTTGTTTATTCCTACTGCAACCCCTGCTTTCCTATTATTTAAAGTATTTATGTGAATCCTGTGTGAATGCTGCCTACACACCAATAAAAATTTTAAATCCTCTTTTGTATGAAATAGCTGGAGGGAAAAATGTTTATTCCATTGTTAGTAAACTGCTAAGAGGCATAGGATATTCTAAAATGAACATTTCACTATGGCTTTTACCAGTATCAGGTCTTCTTTGCCATAACATTACCAAGGGACAGATTAAGAGGAATTAGAAAATGAACACACTGTTTATCAGGATACACTGAATAACAAGGGATGCTCTAAGAAATCCACAAAATAATCTCTGTATTAATTTCATGCTTGATGAGGGGAGGTTGAGGAAGATCCATAGCTATTAAGTAAATTTCTTATAAATTAGAAACATAATCTGCAAAAGGATTACAATAAGTCATTTAGAAATGCTTCTTGGCAATTGTGACTCTGGGGCACACAATGCATTGGCATCTGTTAGGAAAGTAGATTCCATATTTGGCATCCAGGCCTCCTGTTGTCAAGCTTGCCTGGTATTATACACCCCTAGTCATGAGTATGCCTATTCAGAGAGGTTAAAACATGGAAATGACTTGCAAATCATCATTTGGATTATACCTTGCAGGAAAAATTAGAATAATAGTCATGGCCAAATTAGTATTTTTCTGTCCAATTATTTTGATTTTAAAAGAAAATATGGTTAATGTGGACATGCAGGTAATTTATAAAAGATTAAGCTATAAATGAATCTTAATTTTAGATGCTTTTGAGTAAAGGAGAATTAAATCACACTCATGCTGTTCTGAGAGCTGAAACAAATTTCCACAAAGTGCTTAATTTGCAAACAACTGGGTCATATTAATATTGCAAAGTGAGTTGATACTCAGGGTCACTGTTGAACTAGTAATTTAATGATGGCCAATGTGGAAAAGAGAGAAAGAAACAAAGGGAGCTGAAGGCATTCAAATAAAATACAAGCATCCAACCTGTTGTTTCAGGAAACAAATTCTGTAATTTTCAGCCATTTATAATGCCATTTAGCCCAAATAGCACACAATTCATCTTATTTGCTCATTTTCATAATTGTATTCATTAATATTAGCAACATTTACTTCATTTTCTAATGTTATATAAAATCACATGCATTGTTCTACAGTATGTTAATTCAATTATGAAATCAAACATTAGCAAAGAGGTAAGATACATTCAGTTAATTACATTCTTTCTCTTTGGGTCAAGTAAAGTAACTTTAATAAGAAATAAGAAATTGACCAACTATAACTGCTTGAAAAATACACAGGTAATTATCCAGTGTATAAGTTTCTGGTGCTACATAATTCTGTGCATGATGACAGCTTTATTCTTTAGCTTCATTTTTTCAGTTAGATTTCCAGGTCAAGGTCTGTTATATACTAATCACCATATCAGTTGTCATGCTGCTTAGCTGCAAATATTATGACTTCATCTATCTATGCTTCAAATTTGAAGGAAAGATATAATTAAATAGCAAAAAGTAGATAACAATCTGTCAAACAATGGGAAGAATGTTATTTTCACTGTTTTACATATGGCTGCCATTTTTGTGTGTGAAAGCAGTGTTAAGTCACAAAAGTAAAATTAAAACTTATTCTTTAGTTTTAATACAAATGTCAACTTATTCTTATCCTTGGAAAGCTATGAGAGATAAAGGATTGTATGAATAACGCGATTCAGTAACTGAAGATTACTTCGCAATCCAAATAAACAAAAGTAATTTATCTTCTCTCCAATTCTAGCATTGAATTATAGCATTTAGTGGATAATACTTGAAATCTTCAAACTTAGGGCCATATCTTGTATTCTATAGTCCTACCTTAGTCTAATTTTTGTTTTGGTCACAGTAACAAATATCTGAAATAAAGACTCTAAATGCATCCACCTGGCCCTGGACTAAAACCTTGAAAACAAATGGGGGTTAGGGTTACATGTACCAGAAGCTTCTCTCCTCATTGTAGCCAGAAGGCTGAGAGTGACAGGATGGAGCCAAGACAAAGCTCTATCTTTATAGGACACACCTGCAGTCATCTGCTTCTTTTGCTAGGCACTCTTCCTTGGCTTTTTCCACTCAAGGCTGTCCTTCTATCACTTGATCCACAGCACCACTTCCAGATTTTTGTTGGTTAACTGAATATAAGAATCTCATGGACTTTTCTACTAGGGTTGGCTTTGAGCCAGGATTATCAGATCCTAGGCTCCTTACTAAGATTGCAAGCATGGATCTCGAGTGCCCACAGAGATTTTCCATTTCTTTAATGAAGTGTGATATACATAGCATTGTAGGGCTGGGAAGGTGGCTCAGTGGTAGAGCGCTTGCCTTGCATGAATGAGGCCCTGAGTTCAATTCCTCAGCACCACATAAGCAAAAGGAAAAAAGCTGGAAGTGGCACTGTAGCTCAAGTGGTAGAGTGCTAGCCTTGCGCTGAAGAGCTGAGGGACAGCACCGAGGCCCAGAGTTCAGGCCCCACGACCAGACCAAAAAAAAAAAAAAGAAAGAAAGAAATAGCACTGTATTGGTAACTGACAAGATGGAATTCCAAGTGTTATGATTCCAAATGCAACACTTACCAAAAGAACTCATTAAAGGAGGTGACACTGATCAAGATGCATTGCATACTGAAACTGCTTCTTAAATGACACTCTTCTATACAACTGTTTAAAGATAATAAAAAATTAAAATAAAATGTATGAGTCAAAAAGAGATATTGACTGACATTAATTAAGCTACATTGTACTAAAAATCTCATTTACTTAATGATAACTCCTGTGTATAACTACTTGAAGATAAGGCAAATATAAACAAAAAAGTTATTCCTTAACTTAAGTATGTTCCTAAAAAGTAAAGGAAAAGAAATGAGCATCATATTATTATTAATTAATGATTTCTTATGCATTTGTTTGAGGATGCAATGCCTTCAATTTTAAATTTAAAAATTTCTTTTGACATTTTTATGGCAGCAGTGAAATAAATTTCTTATTGTAAATGCATTCACCTTTGATTTTAGCACAGGCACATAAACACATTCAAAGACACAATTACAGTACTGGCAAAAGAACAGACTTCAGGACCAATGGAATAGAATTGAAAACCCAGAAATAAACCTACAGACCTATAGCCATCTAATCTTTGATAAGGGAGCTAAAAAAATAGAATGGAACAAAGACAGCCTCTTCAGTAAATGGTGCTGGCAAAATTGGTTAACTACTTGTAGAAAACTAAAGCTAGATCCTTATATATCACCCTGCACCAGAATCAACTCCAAATGGATAAAAGACCTCGGAGACAAAGCAGACACTCTGAAAACATTACAGGATGGAATAGGAGAAACCCTAGGTCTCATTGGCAAAGGCTGAAATTTTCTTAATAGAGACTCAGAAACACAACAAATCAAAAAAAGTTGGACAAATGGGTTTGCATGAAATTGTACAGCTTCAGCATGGCAAAGGACATACCTAGCAAGATCAATAGAAAACCCACGGATTGGGAGAACATCTTCACTAGCCATACAACAGACAAGGGTCTCATATATAAAATATACCTAGAATTCAAAAAATGAAATCCCCCAACAACAAATCTTCAAAGAAACAACTACCCAATAAATAAGTGGGCTAAAGACTTAAAGAGAAACTTCTCTGAAGAGGAAAGAAGGATGGCCTATAGACACATGAAGAAATGTTCAACCTCTCTAGCCATAAAAGAAATGCAATTCAAAACAACATTGAGATACCACCTCACCCCAGTTAGAATGACTATAATCAAGAACTCTAACAACAACAGATGCTGGAGGGGATGTGGACAGAAGGGAACCTTACTGCATTGTTGGTGGGAGTGTAAACTTGTTCAAAACCTTTGGAAAGTAGTATGGAGGTTCCTCAAAAGACTCCACATAGAGCTTCCCTATGACCCAGCAATTCCACTTTTGGACATTTACCCAAATGTTTACAAACAAGACCACACTAAAACTACCAGTACGACTATGTTTATTGCAGCCTTATTTACCATAGCTAAGATATGGAATCAACCCAGATGCCCCTCAGTAGATGAATGGATTCCTAGATGAATGTGGTATATATACACAATGGAATTCTATGCCACCATCAGAAAGAATCACATTGCCCCATTTGTTAGGAAATGGAAAGGCTTGGAAACAATTATATTAAGTGAAGTAAGCCAGGCCCAAAGAAACATAGGTCCCAAGGTTTCCCTGATTTTGCAATAACTAGTATATGTCTGAGTCAAGCAGAAAAGGTCAGGTAAGTTGATGTTAGGGAAATGAACCCTAAGATATGTATTCAAATGGTTTTTTTCTTTCTTGTGATTGTTTCTAACATATTAATAAGATTATTTCTTTGTTGCTTTGTATGTCCCTCCCCCCATAGTATAACCCCTGCTTTCACTGTATTTGATGTTGTTATAATTTGTGGAGGGGAAGGGAAAAAACAAATCGTTTAAATAGGGATACAGGTGGACCCATTGCAACAATGAGACCTACAAGTTGTTATGTCGAAAGCGAACTTTACAACTTTGGTAGGAGCGGGGAGGAGAGTTGGGTGTGGGGGGGGGAGGGGGAGGATGGGATGGGAAGGGGAAACAAAGGAGAAGGCTACAATGAAATGTACTCATTATCTTGCTCATGTAATTGTAACCCCTCTTTAAAATATTTTCACAATAAAAAGACACAAATACATACATACACATATATATACCTCTCTCTCTCTCTCTCTCTCTCTCTCTCTCTCTCTATATATATATATATATATATTCACACATGCCAGGACTCAAGACAGGTTTAGTGAAAACATCTAAGCTTATAGAGTTTTTTGTGGCACTGGAGTCTGAAATCAGGGTATCTTATTTACAAGGACAGCACTATATTTGAGATGTACACCACATATATTGTATGTACAATTAAAGTACATATAACACACATACACACACACACACACACACACATACACACACACACACACACACACATACACACCTAAAGAACACTTAATGCAATCCAAAATATCCAAGTAACCATTGAGGTTTGGCTAAGTCACTATTTGTTTAAGTTATTTTATAGAAATAGTTTTCACTTTAAAGGGTACTTTCTAAATACTCAAGTTTTGTATGCCATTGATTGTTATGGAATGCAATTCATATCTTTTATAAATAATCGTCTTTTAAAAAATAGAATTAAATATAACACACATAATCTATCAATTTATAATATATTTCATGTCTATTTCTATGTATAATTGAGGAAACATAAAATTCATTACTGCCAAGTATCAACTAGCTAAAACTCAAGTTTTTCCACATAGAATTTAGAGAATAAGACCTGAGAAGCAAAAGAATTCAAAAGACAGAGATTTCCCAGCAAAGTAATAATTTGTGTTCTGAAAGTAGTGATGTGAATCTGAAAAATAGTGTTTGTAAATATTGGATATGGAGCTGCTTTGTAATAAAATAACATTTTTTTAAAAAGAGCAAACTTTTGGATAGCAGTACAAAATATTTCAAAGCAATCAATTATATAGCAGTAATAAGAGTATTTCCTGATAACGCCATTAACTTCATAGATGAATAAACAATTTTTAAGCATTAAAAACAGAAAATTTTCCACTCAAGAGAAAAATTCTCTTGAGTGTATTTAATTATGTCAAGGTGATGTCTAGAAGAGTTACAGTTACATATATAAGGTAATGTGTATAGTTCTTGTCAACCATTATCATTGCCTCCTTCATTTTACTCCCAATTTTCCTTCCTCTCAAACCCCCTCTCAAGTTGAAAAGTTCAATTCCAATCTTGTGAGCATCAGTGTTGCATTGTAATATTTAATTTGTGATATAAAAATTTATCTTTGTATCCTAGGGAAATTACACTTATAGTGTACTGGCATAGGATATTGTTTTAGAACTAAAACAATGGTCAAATTTTCAAATTGTATATGCTTGATGTCTTCATATTGATTAAGAGGAAAAAGAGGTCTGAATTAAGAAGGAACAAATTCTGGTGGTGCAGCTAGCCTACCTCTGGGTATGCACCCAAAGGAATCAGAGTCCACATAGAATGGCCATAGCTGCATGCCCATGGTTATCAGAAAGTTTTTCTCAATACCACTTATTTATCCAGTATAGTTATTCATTCCTGAATAAGTAGATGAAAAAACATAGTTTATATACATAGTAGAGTATTTATGCAACCACAAAAAGAAACAAATCATGGTGACAAGAAAATGAATAAACCTGGATTTCATCATCTTAAGCCAAATAAGCAAAATTTGAAAAATAAATATTTTTTATTTCTCTCCTATGCAAAAATCTTGATTGAAAACTTTTGAAGATATATAAATAGAAAAGTAGGGAACAAGTTAGAAAAAAATGTACCAGTGGGGTGCAAAGAGTGAGGGAAAATGAGAGAGCAATTGTTTGTGAATATGAGGAGATTATGTTCTACACAATATAAAAAAACAAAGCCCGATATTTTGCACAGTTAATGTGTCTAATAACATCAAATATTTGAAAACAATTATATACAGTGATACAATTAATAATAGAGAAGTATGACAATTTGTGGGAATGTTCATTCCTCCAACTTTTATGTTATGGAGCTAAGTGTGATGGAGTAAAACATACCCATTCAATTACAATTTTTCAAGATTTTGGCACAGGTTTTTTTCTACCTCCAGAGTTCTGACATTTTTTCCCAGGTAAGTCTTTGGAAAAATGTCCTGCCCCAAGCTGTTGAGCAACTTCAGCGATTTCTGCCCATTAGACTCCAGTAAGACTTTTCCATACTTCTTATGAGAAGCCAAGAATGTTTAGGCATTACCAAATATTGGCGAGGCCTTGTCTTCACCACTCCCTTAAACAGAACTGCCTTTAGGAATAATGTAAGCAGTTTGTTTTATACAAAGAAAAGTACACTGATCAGAAAACATAGTAATTCTCTTAAGCTCACTTTTTCCCTTACATTTGAACATAATAAGATTCCATATTTCTTCTGTTGACCTATAATTGTATTTTAATCTGTACTCCATGTCCAATTTGTTGAGAATAATTAATGAAAATACCAGTGTGGTTTGTTTCAAACCCCTGTATACCATTTTGTCTAGCACTAAAACTATTTATGAGAATCTCTGATAACCAAAATAAGGTTAAAATATGAACATAATTCTTTACATATATTTTGATGGGGTTTTTGTTTGCTTTTTTTTTTTTAATCTCCAATGGGATTTGCTTATGTTGTCCAGGCTGGCCTTAAAATCATGGGCTCACATGATGATTCTCAAGATGATTTGGAATATTTAAAATCATCTCACAAATCTCAAGCTAAATTGATTAAGCTGAAAATATTTAAGAGTAAACTCTGTGTAAAATGAGACATCAAAGTTAACATCTTACTACTCCATTCAAGTAACTCAAAAAAACAGATTTTGAAATTTTGCTTTGGATTGACATCAAGCACTGGCCCTGAAGTTTGTTGATTCAGTCTCAAAATATTTACCAATTATTGCTGTTCCTGGGAGGTCAGAAATTGTTTTGTTTGCTATTGTTACCACAGGGCCAGCATCCACTCCTCGCACATAGTAAATGCTTAGCACATGTAAAAATGGGAAAGCAATCATCCAGTCTCACTGCCATGAGATATTTTTCACTCTGATTATTCATTCAGTTCCAAGTTCTCTATTTATAGCACTGCATTACTAATAAATTCCTAACAATTTTGAGAACAGCTAGACATCAAATCACTGAAAACAGACTTGATTAGGTGATTTCCTTTAGTTTTTCTTTCCTTTCCTTTTCTTTTTTTATTTTTGTTCTAAAGAAGCACATATGCTTCTGTTTCATGAGTTTAATTCTCAAGTCCTGGGAATTCATCCAAAATCCAAATATGAAATGGCATATTAAGCTGTACCTACAGAAAGATGAAGAGACCTTTCTTTAAAGAAACATGAGAAATTTTTGACTCTTTCTTTTCTCTGCTTCCCCCTTCCTCTCCACACTGACTTTATAACACATGGAATAGGGCAGATATGTGGGAAATCCACTATCTCTGCAAAGCTGAAATCTATATTTTATTAGCTCCATTTCAAGTAAACAATGCTTTTCATTTAGAATGTGAGGTTGCTATGTCTTTGATGAATGGGGATCCTGCACAGTGTGGGATTTCACGTCTTCTGTGGGTTGTAGGCTAGATTTTTAATGTTCTCTTAATATGGTTTTGCTTTAGACTCATTTGGGGAATTTTCATTGATCATCTTTATGAGTACACAGGGACTTTTAAGTTTGCAAATTATTTAGCTGATATATATATAGACTAATGAAATTTTACTGAGTATAGATCTGTGGTTAGAGGAGCCAATAACAATATTTCATATGCATATTTTTGTATGCATATTCTCATTATATATATTTATGCATGCTCTATTAATTTTAATAAAATTCACATGTTTTATGAGGCAACTATCTAAAAGTGAGACATCCCACTATGTTTCTTGTGATAATTATCTATATATCTTATCCTCATTCTTCCTGCTTTTGTAATTACACTTTTCTTTTGTAGCTACTCTAAAATAATATTTTTTGCTGCATGTGAAGGCTCAAATGAAGTATCTGGTTGGATTCCTTGGAATTAAATAAACATCATAATCAAGGGATAAAGGATGTGAACAGCCCAATTCTTCGTCATTTTCTTTCCTCTAGGTAGAATCCAAAAAGCATATAAAAGAATATTGGTACCAATTCTAAAATTATGAAGTGGCATACTATTGGAAACCTTTTATTAAATTCTTTTAGAGTTTTAGAGAACTGCTACTTAAACCAGGGCTATTAATACCTGAATGAAGATTAGAGTCCCAATCCAGGTGTTTTATTGTTAAGTCTTTGATTCTTTCAGCTTTCCACATTGTTCTCTAGTTCAACTTCTTCATATCTTTAACTTCAAATGTTATTTACGCTATAATTTTTCCTTACCTTAATAGTACACCTATTCTGTTATGTGAAATAAAATCGAGCCTAGCAATAATGTACGATCCCATTTTCTTTCCTAGTAAGATTTTTTTTTAATTCACATAGTTAAAATATTTCAACTTAAAAAATATTTAGGCATCATTTTCTGTCAATTCAAAAGTATAGACAGAAGGACAGACTTACAAAAAACATTTTCTAGTGGAAAATATTTCAAAGTAGGTCTTTATTAAATTGTTTCTTAAAAATTATTGTATTTTTGTCACCTGTTTAACTCTGAATGCACTGCTTTCTAGTAATTGTTGCTCAGAAAACTGTCATCTTTATGATCCTCAGGTCAGGCTCCTGGTCAGGTAGCCTTCTGATTATATCTCATATTGTCCTTGTTGTTTGGTGAAATGTTTGTTATAGATATAATACATGCTTTTGATCCAGTTGTTAAAGCAGAACTATATTTGTATTCTCTGTACAATTAATACTCTTTGATGCATTTTTACATATAATTCATATATATATATATAAAATTATATATGGTAAATGTTTTTGCTTTGGTTTGAGTCTCACATTCCAGTGTCATAAAGTAGCTTGATATTTTGGATTCTACTTCATGTTGAAATGGTTCATGAATATCAGTACTAAGCTGTGGTTCTAGAATGATTAATACAACTTTTTCAAATATTCTTGAAATCTTTCACCATTGCATTATAGTTCCAATTGAATCTCAGGTAAACAAGATAGTTGAAGGTTCAAATCGCTTATAGTTTCTTCCTTTCTTATGTTAGCTGCACTGCATGGTGCTTACTTACCCTGGTGTCAAACCATTGTCATTCCATGAATACATGCATTAGCAATGCTTTGCTGGTTTTTTTACAGATAGAAGAAAAATAACTCTAGTTCCTTGCAAGATGAAAGAGCATAATCCTTGTCTTTTATCAAGCAATTGATTAAATTATTGATTAAATTGATTAAATTTCGCAAATGTATGATTTTTTTCCAAAATATTTTTGCCTCAAATACAATTTAACCTGCTTTAATTATCATTATAATTTATCAAACAATAATTTATAAGAAATGGATAATTTATCATTTTTGCTATTCACTTTATGAAATCTGATAAAAATATACATAAAAGGAAGTATGAATGAAACATGTCTTTCATTATTTTATAGTGTAAAAATTCTAACTATCACAAAAAAGACATAATTTCTCACATAGAGGCATAAAATGACGGTGCTTGATAATAGTAATGCTAATGAAAGATGCAAGCAAGATGTTGACTGTCTGGAGTGGATCTTTGGGAAAAATGAGGGGGATGGGAGGTGAAGTAGAAGAACATTGAACAAATACCCATGAAGACAACATTGCAAAGCCTTCAAATGCTGTTTGAAAAATTGAACAACAAAGGAAAACAGAGAGAAATTTGTATAAATTTCATTGTGTGTTCTCAAGGAAATATCACAATAAACCTTTAAATTCCAAATATATGTGAATTCAAAGATAAAACTGCAATAAAAACGAAAGGAGTGTTTTGCTAAAAGCTTGGCATATCCACCAGCTGGAAATAATTTCTCTTGTGTTAAACTGTTTTCAGTTGGTCCCTATTTGCATGTGCATTGTATAATTTTGAATATATATATATAGATAGATAGAGAGAAGTATATAGCAAATGAAATATAAATATGCCCCAACACTTTAATTATTTTGTTTGTTGTAATGTTGAATGTAATTATTATTACTTTATGGTTTCTCCTTATTTTTTTCCAAAATGAGTATACATTATGTTCATAACCAAGAAAAAAATCTAAGTGATCTGTGTATAAGCCACAACTTTTCACATTTCAATACAAATCAATTATGGCAAATAATTTCATTTTTTGGCCTATAAGGGCACTTTAGGTCAGATATAGTTTGGGAAATTGCTAGTGATTATCTAAAAGGTCCTTGACTACTCTCCTGAGTATGATATTTTTTAGAAAATCTAAAGAGAAAAGAATGGAATGTTGATATGCATTTGTGAGACAGTCTCTGCACATTTTCAATTGGCCTTGGGTAACCTTTCTTGAATATCAATCACCTTGTTGATCTAAAACATCTCTTTTTATATAACAAAGAACAGAAGGAAATTAAAACCTTAGAGACAAAGCACAGTACTTGTGTTTCTATAATTAAATTTATTCACATTCTTGAAAGTGATTTCCACTATTTAATTTAACATACCGGTGATCTGGTCTTAGATACAAGACTCAAACCTGTCACTTTTTAATGTGCGACCCCCAAATTTCAATCTCTTTATGATAAAAATATTAATATTTATTTAGTCACTTCACAAAACCTAGTGATTTTTTTATAATAAATAACCAGGAAGATAGGACCTTTATAAAATATAGACCTCAGGATGAGCTTTATTATTTTTTCTTAGATTTCCTTCTAGAATAAAAATCTCCAAACCCTTACATAGTTGTGAACAAATAAATCCAGAAAAAATACAATGACAGCTGATATTTTTACCATCAATATCAGTTTTTCTTTGACAATGTCATCTCATGTGGCATAATGCTCAACTTTTCATGAATAATTCCTCAAAGCTTTCAGGAGTTTTAACCTTACTTCCTGTGACAGTTTGTATACCAACTAGAGAAGAAACAAACCATCACATCAAATACCACCCATTTTCATTCTGAGCACATTGTTGTGCTCAGCACATTGTTGTGCACTGCCTCAGACATCCTCACAAATTGTTTCAAGCTAGAAGGATTAATGAACCCCAGCCTTCTGAGTAGAAGTAGCGTTTTCCTAAAAAGCAAGAGTTTTAACTTTTCCCTAGAGAACAATAATATACTTCTACAATTTGTATTCAACCACTAAAAATAGTTTTCAAAGTAACCTGAAGAATCATATAATTCTATTTCATTTCATAAATAAAGAAGCTAAGAATGAATGATGTGCCCTTGTTCCCTGCATGAGTAGTTAGAGTAATTTGGGCTAGATAACAGAGAGGGTGAGGGTGTTGGCCCATTCCCTGCATGCCCTGTACTGCTAATGGCTTCCTTGTAACATGATATCTGTAACTGTAGGCATTTCAGAGTTGGATGTGGGGACAGAATGATGAAACAGCTTAGATCTATTTTGAAGTAAATTGTAGCCTCCATAAGAAGCTCAGATCAGCAGTTGGGCACTTGAAGTAAAATTTATAGAACCTTCTACCGTGTATTGGAGATTCCCTTTTAATTTGTTTGAAAGTTACCAGTAAAAGTTAACAAAAAATGTGGTCCTGGCATAAAATAATTATGTTTTTAATATAATTTTTATGGAGTCTAGAAAATCAACATTTTCTAGTAGTAAGTTACCTATTATTAAAAAAAACAAATAACTATGGGTCTGATATTGAGATGTGCAGCAAATCTCTTAAAGTCAAGGTGGAGTTATTGTTTCAGATTAAATGAATACTTCTTTATCCTAGCTTTCTAATAGATAAGTGATTGTCACAGAATGTAGAAGGGAAGATAGTTCATAGAGGACTGGCTGATTTTACATGTCTGCCTCTCTTACAATATCAATTTCCTTCATGTAATATCTGGCAATCTTTTTTGAAAATGAAAATAAATTAATCCTTTATATTTTACATTCTCTACTTCTTATTTCATCTCCTCCTATGATCCTTTATATCTAGTAGAGTGCAGGCAATTCTTAGAATACAATCAGGCAGTATGTAATTTGCATATTCAATGTACTACTAGTGTTAAAGCCTTCCCTGGGGGAAAACATGTCAAGAAAAACACCAAATCTTAAATTCAGGCTCTCAACAATTAGCATTTGATCTTAATCTAACTTATTTTCCCAAGTTTGCTTAAAGACAGAAAGCAGTAACAATGATCTAAAAAAAAAAAGTCTGTAAAATTTATTAACCTCTTTTAAGGGAGAATGTGGTTGGTCATTACATATATCTACCTCTGAGTCTAAGTGAAATTGTGAGGAATTAACTCTAAGTACAAGATCATATTCAGTAGACTAAGAATTAATGTGATTTATATTATGTCTTATAGATTCTAAAGTCTGCATTTTTTCACTGGAATTTAAATAGGAATAAAAGTTATCAAGTCAGCAGTTATAAAAATCTCTTAACATCCCATTGTTTATTTTATTTATTTATTTATTTGTCAGTCATTGGGCCTGAACTCTGGGTCTAGGTGCTGTCCCTCAGCTTTTCAGCTCAAGGCTAGCACTCTATCATTTGAGCCACAGCACCACTTCCAGCTTTTTCTGCTTTTGTGGTGGTGAGTAATCAAACCCAGGGCCTCATGTAAGCAATCTACCACTGAGCTAACTTCCCAGCCCCATAAGGCTACATTCTGATTTTTTGTTTGTTTCCAAAATTGTGGCTAACCTAATGCATGAATAATATTATATTTATTGTTTATTGTATACATTAGTATTATGGTATTTGTTTCATATACAAATGAATTTATCACAGATTGGTAGCTCAATTTCACAGTTCTTGTATTTTAAGAGCGTTTCTGGATGTGCAGACATTTTATTTTGTTCTTACATGTATATTCTTAGATGTGATTTATTTTGATCTCCTTGATGCAATTCTGTCATTTTTTTCAAATGGTAGGGATTTCTTAGAACTTAGACTTGGTGCTTCTTTTAATTTTCTGATATTCTCATATTTTCATATTCTGATGAATATTTAATACTTTAGAGTTGAAGATAGAGGTTGGTACTTTATTTGCCAATGATACTTAATTTTCTAAATGAAGTCTTTAATACTAGTAAATAGGTAGATAGACATACACAAATTGATATAACAATTTTTGTAATGAATGGTTGACTTGTTTTTAATTTGAATAGACTTTTTTTTCTTTTTTTCTCTTACTCTTGTCCTTTCATCTTTCTTTCTTTCTTTCTTTTCTTCTTTCTTTCTTTCTTCCCTTTCTCTCTCTCACTTTCACTCTTTCTCTTTCTTTTCTTTCTCTCCCTTCCTTCTTTCCTCCCTCCCTCCCTTCCCTCCTCCCTCCTTTCCTTCCTCCCTCACTTCCTTCCTCCTTCCTTTCCTTTCTCCCTTCCTTCTTTCCTTCCTTCCCTCATTCCTTCCTTCCCTCATTCCTTCCTTCTGTCCTTTTCCTCTGTTTTTCTTTTGGCAGTAGTGCGATTTGAAGTCAGAAGCTTATGTTTGCTACGAAGAAGCTCTAATACTTGAACCTTACCTACAGCCATGGGCTCAGAGTTCTTATGGGGGATTCTGTGAGGCACACTAAAGATACAGCAGGCCAGTTTTCCAATGCTGAAATTGATGTACTCTAAGACCACAAATCAGGAGATTCAATAAAGCAATAAAATGAGAGTAAATGAACAATTCTGGGACCATAAATCATACATGGCAAAAACAGAAGTTTTGAACTGAATATTCTGATATTTCACTCCTCCCACATCTGGACAATTTTAAAATCTGTTCTTCAGGAGAAAAAAAATAAATGCAAATCAAAACAACATTGTGATACCACCTCACCCCAGTTAGAATGGCTAAAATCAAGAACTCTAATAACAACAGATGCTGGGGATGTGGACAGAAAGGAACCCTACTGCATTGTTGGTGGGAAAATAAACTTGTTCAACCACATTGGAAAATATGGAGATTCTTCAACAGATTCCACATAGAGCTCTCCTATGACCCAGCAATCCCACTTTTGGGCATTTACCCAAAGGATCACAAACAAGACCATACTAAATGTACCAGCACAACTATGTTTATTGCAGCACTATTTACCATAGCTAAGATATGGAACCCCCAACCCAGATGCCCCTCAGTAGATGAATGGATCAAGAAAATGTGGTCTATATACACAATGGAATTCTGTGCCTCCATCAGAAAGAATGACATTGTCCCTCTTTTGTTATACTCAAAGCAGATCTCCTTCCCACTGAACTAGCCTGGGAGGAGAATCACAAAATCCTGGGTAATGAAGAGCATTTTTCTGTCTGCTCAAACAAACTGACTTAAGAAACCAATCAAGCCACAGGAAGACCAAACACCACAAGGAGACCAGAGACTGCATCAAGAGACGGGTTACAGACACAGGGGAGATTCAAGATCTTCCTATTTCCCCTCCCCCCTAAAAAATCAACTCTGTTTTGTACTTTTTTAAAAAATTTTATTTTTTAAAAAAATTGTATTCTATTAATCCTTTTTTCTCCCATAACTTTTATTTTATGTGTGTGTATGTGTGCTTTTTTAAAAAATCTCTTTTCATCTTTAGTCTTTTTCTTTATTCTTTTCATTTTTTCTCTCTTTATTTTTTTGTGTGATTTAATTGCTATTCTGCTCATCTCATGATATATAACTATTTTGATTATTAGACCTTCTCCCCAATTGTGTACATACTTAATCCAGAAATTTATTACTCAATTCACAACCTCTTAGGCTTACCTTCTTTAATAGCAGTATTATCTCTTTATACCTATATAATTTTTAAGTAACTAATTTTAAGAATTTTTATTTTTTAGTTTTTCATGTCTCCTTTCTATTCCTCCCCTCCTCTCATCCTATCCTTTTTTTCTCTCAATATCATTTCTTTATACTTACATAATTTTTAAGTATTTCACATTGTAAATTTAAATTTTTGTTTTTCATTTTTTATTTTTTTTAATTCTCTCTCCTATCATTCTGTCCAATCCATTTCCCATTCTGAGATAAGGGATTGGTTAAATCCACTCTGCTTTTACCTCTCCACATCCCTCTAATCCTATTTTTCCCCACATTTCTCGCTAAACCTAATAATTTCTGGTTTGCCAAATGCTTCTTTCCTGTTCTTAACCAATTAATCGATAGTTGTTTGGTGTTGAAAAATTGTATCTGTTGAACTAGATTGTATCTGCAGCCATTTTGACTGTGCAACTACAGGACTCTGGTTATGATTGCCTTAAAATAGTGTTCTAGCACAAAATTGGTGTTACTTTCATACCACATGGGCAGAACAAGCCAGAAAAACAGGAGAAAAATGGCAAGTCCAGGTATCTCAACTCCCAATTATGATAATCAGGTGACAGTACAGTTAATAATCCAGAGGAGAGTCCCCAAAAAGCTCTACAAACACTACTGGTAAACATGGTGAATGAAAAGATTGAAAACCTGCAAAGGACTCAGTGTGAGCGTGATAGGGAGCAAGAGGCAGAAAACCAAAGATTAATATAGGAATCTTGTGAGAATGATGAAGCTACTCAAACATGAATGCAAGAATTGCCTGAGCAGGATGAGAAAACACTCAAAGAGAAATAAAGGAATTGCATGAGCAGGCTGAGAACAGTCAAAGAGAAAGACAGGAATTGCTTGAGCAGGCTGAGAACAGTCAAACAGAACTACAAGAATTGCATGAATGAGAGGAAACTAATCAAAGAATAATACAGGAATTGCGAGAGCAGAATGAGAATAGACAAAGATCAATAGAGGCATTCATGGAATCCATAAACAGACAGTTGAAAGAATTCATGGAGATCACAAAGGGAATGCTGAATGGAGCCTGACAGAAGGAATGGGAGTCCAAGGAAAACATAACCAACCAACTAAAGTAATTTGAGAATAAACACTGAAAACCAAATTAATGAAGTGAAGTTCATACTAGATCTAAAACAAAGCTTCAACAAAGAATTTGAAGACATCACAGCTGACCAATCAGAAGGAAAAGAAATAAAAAAACAAAGTAGAAAGTTTTGATAGTAGGTTGGACCATGCAGAAGATTGAATCTGGGGGGTTGGGGGATTGAAGATAGCCTAGATTTTATAGAGAAAGACTATACAACTATTCAAGACAAATCCAGGAAATATGATAATTCTATTCAACATTTGGAAGACACCATCAGAAGGCTTAATCTGAGGATAATGGGTGTAGAGGAACACCTAGAGAAATTTGTCTAGGAAATTTAACAGGATCCTAGCAGAGAACTTCCCAAACATACAAAAAGATAGGCCTATCCAGATACAAGAAGCGTTTAGAACTCCAAATAGATCAGACCTGAACAAGACATACCACCATCTCATTATAATCTGCACAGGATCAATTCAGACCAAGGTAAGGATCCTTAAAATTGCCAAGGAGAAAAGATCAATCACCTATAAAGGGTAACCAATTAGAAAAGCCTCAGATTTCTCAGCAGAGACAATTAAAGCAAGAAGAGCCTGGAATGATATATGCCATGCCTCAAAGACAAACAAGTATCAAACAAGAATACTGTACCCAGCTAAACTTTCCTTCATAATAGAAGGTCAAATAAAAACGTTCCATAACAAAGAAAAACTGAAACAATGTATCTCCACCAAGCCAGCCCTACAAAAGATACTTAAAGATGTCCTACACATAGGAAACCAACAAGACCACAATAAAGGCCAAGAAACCACACCCAAATTGAGAATACAAGAACCATAGAAAGAACCTAGTTGCCGCAGCCCCCAAGAAAGTGGGTAAAATGGCAGGAACTCCCAAATACTCTCACTCCTATCTCTGAACATTAACTATGGACTTAACTCTCCAATTAAGGGACATAGACTGTCTAGTTGGATTAAAAAGCAAGATCCTTCTATCTGCTGTCTTCAGGAGTCACACCTTGCCCATAAAAACAAACACATTTTGAAAGTGAGGTTGGAACAAAATCTACCAAGCAAACGGCCCCCATAAACAGGCAGGAGTTGCAATCCTAATATCAGATAAAATAGACTTCAAATTAAAATTAGTGAGAAAAGCTTAAGAAGGTCGCTACATACTAATTAAGGGATCTCTCCTTCAGGAGGATATTACAAGTCTCAATCTCTATTCGCCAAACAACGGAACACCCATATTTATCCAAGAAACACCACTTTCTTTAAAAGCTCACATAGATCCAAAGACATTAATTGTTGGGGACTTTAACACACCACTATCCCCACTAGATAGATCAACTCTGCAAAACCGCAGAGAAACCGCAGATCTAAACAACCACATAGATCAACTACATTTAACAGACATCTACCAAATATTTCACCCAGCAGCATCAGAATACATGATTTTCTCTGCAGCACAAGGAATGTTTTCCAAAATAGACCACATTTTAGGTCACAAAGCATTCTCTCAGACCACAAGGAATAAAAATAGAACTAAACAACAAAAGCCACCAAAGAAAGTCTTGTAACACATGGAGTCTGAACAACACACTGTTGAATCATGAGTGGGTCATGGAAGAGATTAGAAAGGAAATTCAAATGTTTTTGATATTCAACAAAGATGAATACACAAATTACCAGCTCCTCTGGGACACAGCAAAGGCAGTACTCAGAGGCAAGTTGATAGCTCAGAATTCCTACATCAACAAATTGGAGAGATCTGAAACCAACAATTTAATGACACATCTAAACCTCCTTGAAAAAGAGCAGCAAGGTAAACCCCAATCCAGTAGACGGAAAGAAATAATTAAAATTAAATCAGAATTAAATGAATTAGAATCTACAAAAACTATAGAAAGAATCAACAAAACAAAGATTTGGTTCTTCAAAAAAATTAACAAAATTGACAGACCCTTAGCAAATCTTATCAGAAAAAAAAGAGAACACACCAAAATAAATAAACTCAGAAATGAGATTGGAAACATCACCATAGAAAAAAACAAGATTCAGAACATTATAATGGAATACTTCTCAAACCTTTATGCTCATAAGTTTAAGAACTTCGCAGAAATGGACCTTTTCCTAGCAAATATCGACATGTCAAAACTATTCCAAGATGAGTTAAACCATCTTAACAGGCCCATATCAAGCACTGAAATAAAAACAGAAATAAGAGACCTCCCATCTAAGAAAAGCCCAGGACCAAATGGATTTACAGCAGAATTCTATAAGGCCTTCAAAGCAGAGCTCACACCAATACTCCTCCAACTCTTCAATGAAATTGAAAGAGAAAGTTCACTACTGAACTCATTCTATGAAGCCATCATAACCCTCATCCCCAAACCAGGCAGAGACTCATCAAAGAATGAGAACTATAGACCCATTTCTTTGATAAACATTGATGCAAAACTTCTCAACAAAATTTTGGCCAATCAACTTCAACAATTCATCCAAAAAAATCATGCACCATGATCAAATATGATTTATTTCAGGGATGCAAAGCTGGTTCAATATATGTAAATCAATTAATATAATTCATCACATCAACAAAAGCAAGAACCACATGATTATCTAAACAGATGCAGAAAAAACATTTGACAAGATCCATCATCCCATTATGATGAAGGTTTTGGAAAAATTAAGAATCCATGGAACATTCCTCAATACAATAAAGGCTGTATATGACAAACCTACAGCCAGCATTATACTTAATGGTGAAAAACTAAAGCCATTTCCGCTTAACTCAGGAATGAGACAAGGATGTACATTCTCTCCACTTCTCTTCAATTTAATATTAGAATGTCTAGCCACAGCAATAAGACAAGATGCAAACATAAAAGGGATACAAATAAGGAAAGATGAAGTAAAACTCCTCCACTTTGCAGATGATATGTTCTTGTATTTATAAAATGCCACAGACTACATTCCCAAATTACTCCAGCTGATTCAAAACTTTGGCAAAGTAGCAGGGTATAAAATTAGCCCTCAAAAATCAATGGCTTTTCTGTTTGCCAGCAATGAGAAGAACATGGCTGAAATCAGGAAAGTAACTCCATTTGTAATAGCCTCACAAAAAATAAAATAGCTAATAATTAACTTAACCAAAGATATGAAGGACCTCTATGATGAAAACTTTAAAAACCTGAAAAAGGAAATCAAAACAACTTAAAAAGTGGAAAAACCTCCCATGCTCCTAGATTGAAAGGAGCAACATAGTGAAAATGGCCATACTTCCCAAGGCAATCTACTAATTCATTGTGATACCGATTATTATTCCAACCTCTTTTTTTCACGGAAATAGAAGAGGCAATCCAAAAATTCATATGCAACAATAAAAGATCCCGAATAGCAAAAATGATCCTTAACAGAAAGAACAGTGCTGGAGGAATATCAATACCAAATTTCAAAGTCTACTACAAAGCCATAGTAATGAAAGCAGCTGGTACTGGCACAAGAAGAGACCTGAGGACCAATGGAATAGGACTGAAAATCCAGAAATGAACCCACAGACCTATAGCCATCTAATCTTCCATAAGGGAGCTAAAAAAAAAATAGAATGGAAGAAAGACTCTTTAGTAAATGGTACTGGCAGAATTTGTTAATTACTTATGGAAAACTAAAGCTACATCCTTATATATCACCCGGAACCGGTATCAACTCCAAATGGATTAAAGACCTTGGAGTCAAAGCAGACATCATGAAAACATTACAGGACAGAAAAGGAGAAATCCTAGTTCTCCTTGGCACAAGCCAAAATTTTCTTAAGAGAGACTCAGAAACATGACAAATCAAAGAAAGGTTGAACCAATGGAATTGCATGAAATTGCAGAGCTTCTGCATGGCAAAGGACATAGCTAGCAAGATCAATAGAAAGCCCACGGATTGTGAGAAGATCTTCACTAGCCATACAAGGGACAAGGGTCTCCTATCTAAAATATACCTGGAACTCAAAAAATTAAATCCTCCAACAACAAATCCTCAAAGAAACAACTACCCAATAAATAAGTGGGCTAAGGACTTAAAGAGAAACTTCTCTGAAAAGGAAAGAAGGATGGCCAATGGACACACGAATAGATGATCAACCTCCCTAGCCATAAAAGAAATGCAAATCAAAACAACATTGAGATACCACCTCACCCCAGTTAGAATGGCTAAAATCAAGAACTCTAATAACAACAGATTCTGGAGGGGATGTGGACAGAAGGGAACCCTACTGCTTTGTTGGTGGGAAAGTAAACTTGTTCAACCACATTGGAAAATAGTATGGAGGTTGAACAGTAGATGAATGAATCAAGAAAATGTGGTATATATACACAATGGAATTCTATGCCTCCATCAGAAAGAATGACATTGCCCCATTTGTTAGGAAATGGAAAGACTTGGAAAAAATTATATTCAGTGAAGTAAGCCAGGCCCAAAGAAATGTAAGTCTCATGGTTCCCTTATTTGCAATGACTAGTATATGTCCCAGGCAAGCAGAAATGGTCAGAAAAGTTGATGTTAGGCAAAATTAACCCCAAGATAAGTACTCAATTGCTTTCTTTCTTTCTTGTGATTGTTTCTGACATATTTATAAGATGATTTCTTGGTTGCTTATATGTCCCTCCCCCGCGGTATAATCCCTCTTTTCACTGTATTTGATGTCGGTATAATTTGTGGAGGGGAAGGGGAAAAACAAGTCGTTTAAATAGGGATACAGGTGGACCCATTGCAACAATGAGATGTAGGAGATGTTATGTTGAAAAACAAACTTTACAACTTTGGTGGGGGAGGTGGGGAGGACAGGGCTTAGGTAGATGAGGTGGGGGGATGGTAAGGGGAAAGAAAGGAGGAGGCAACAATGCTTGATAAGAAATATACTCATTACCTTTCCCATGTAATTGTCACCCCTCTGTATGGTATTTTCACAATAAAAAAATAACAAAAAAACACTAAAAAGCCCAGTCTTTTCAACTCTAAAGCCACTTACCTAATATGCTCACTGCAAATTTGTGTATTGGAGCTATTTGCTCCATTATTGACATACTAACATAGCATTATCACTTTCTCACTGATAAAATGCAATAGAGAATTCACAGATAGTAACAAAAAAGACAAAATGAAATTATGACTCTATAAAAAATGACTCCAATTATGAATTTAAGTCCTTGCTTGAAATTCAGAAGAAGAAAGATTTTTAAACTGTGTCAGAAAATCTGATAAAAGAAAACTAAATATTTGTTTTTTTTTTTTTGTCGGTCATGGGACCTGAACTCGGCCTGGGCACTGTCCCTCAGCTCTTCAGCTCAAGGCGAGCGCTCTACCACTTGAGCTACAGCACCACTTCCGTTTTTCTGGTGGTTTATTGGAGATAGGAGTCTCACGGTCTCTCCTGCCCGGGCTGGCTTTGAACCACGATCCTCAGATCTCAGCCTCCTGAGTAGCTAGGATTACAGGCGTGAGCCACCAGCACCCAGCTAAGAAAACTAAATATTAAACAGAGCATGGGCTTATGAAAGTTGACAATTATGTAGAGATTTATAAGATTAAATCTTCTATAGAAAATCAAAAGAAGCAAATTAAGACATATGCATATTAAAATCAAATACATATAGGTATATATAAAAGTACTGGCAATGCAAATGTTAATATTAGAGTTCTTATGTATCACTTTGAAATATGAACATTAAAGCTTATACAACATTTTTTACTCAAATTTTAATATTTTATACCTGTGACCTTTAAAATCCACCTATAATTATATTTCTGGCCTGTTTAGCTTCCCAGAATTAAAATCTATTACTGTAATTCATAGTTAGAATTCACTCCATGTTTAATTATTTAATTTTAGCCATGTTCAGCATTGGTAAAATTTTCAAGATGATTTAAAACACTGAATTTAAACAACATGACTCATGCAAATTCTGATTAATGTAGCTGATAAAATTTTAATAGTTTTGGTGGTATGAGTATAGTTTACTTAGTATGCTCTCAAATTATTTGCACAAGGCTGGTGCTCTACCACTTGAGTCAAACTAGGAATGGAATCTTGCAGACTTTTCTGCCTAGATAGGCCTCAAATCAAGACTGTAGGTCTCAGCTTCCTGAGATGCTAGGAATACAATATGAGCCCTGAGAACCCAGTTGAACTCAGTTGTACTCATTTTTTCTTATGCAATTAAGTAACAGTTAAATAAAAATATTAATTATTACATCAACTATTTTACCAATTTGGGATCTTTACAGCTTTAAAACACAAAACCACACTCATTCCTAATATCTGTCAAGAATGAGACTGATGTTTTATAAATATATCCTGAAAATAAGAAATATGCTGGGTACCAGTGGCTCACACCTATAATCCTACCAACTCAGGAGGCTGAGATCTGAGGATTGTAGTTCAAAGCCAGCATGGGCAAGAAAGTCCATGAGACTTTTATCTCCAATTAATCACCAGAAAACCGAAGTGGCACTGTGGAGCAATAGCTTTGATCTGAAGAGCTCAGGGAAAGTGCTCAGGCCCATATTTCAAGCCTTACATTGAACACCCCTTTTCCCCCCAAAAAAAGAAAACCTCTGGAAATAAAATGTAACTAGGAAAAATGAAAAAATGAGATTGCTCTCAGAATGAATTGAAATGCTAAAGTTCTTAATCGAAATTTTCTAGAGTCCAAGGATTTCAATAGCATAAATTATTATTTATATTTTTATAATACATTTTATGCAACCATAAAGTGTTTAACAATAGAACAGTTGTGCATTATGAAGGAGTGCATGAAGTCTCTGAGACTAAAGAGGGAAGGAAGGAAGGAACCAAGGAAGGAAGGAAGGAAGGAAGGAAGAAAGAAAGAAAGAAAAAGAAAGAAAGGAGGAAGGAAGGAAGGAAAGAAAAGAAGGAAAGAAAGGAAAGGAGTGAAAGAAGTTAGTTGGTTTTTGAGGTCAACCATGTAATATATAACTTTCAGATATGAAGTCCATTTAATCTGGATAAGTTAGAGTAATAAAGCTGTTGAGAGTTTTAAGTTAATATTGTATGAAATTAATTTATAGTTAAGTCTATAATACAATATGCTTCACAAATCATAGGAAGCATCAAAGGAATGTTACTAATAGAGTAAAATAAAGTTGAAGTTCGTATTTCTAAAATTCCCTTAGGTATACACTGATGAATTTTATTTGGGGTCATTTCCATATTTCAGTCTCTAAAAATTCAAAAAATATATCATTACTCCACTTAAAACCCAAAATATCACAGTAAAGTTCTGTCTGAATAAAGTCAATTTTGGAGTTAATCCCACTTAAAAAAGTATCAGACACATGAAGGATATGACTCATATCTCCATTTAAAATTATATGTGGAAGTTTATAGAATAAAACTTCATATATGTTTCAAGCTCTGAGACATTTTAAGTTAGTAATTGTCATATTTTACACCTATGAAAATGATACAACACTGACATGAAACAGAATCTATTTGTCTTGTCTAAGTGATGAGTTAGTATCTCAGAATAACTTATCATAAAAAAAAACAAAAAAGATGTCCTTCAATAACACTAGCAGAGTGAATAAATACAGATGGCTGGCCTTCTTATCTTTCCTTACCTGAGATCTAGTTTATATGTGATAAGGTTAGACTGATTTTTTGATATATACATATTCCAGTTTGCTAATGTTTAGTATGAAGACTACTTTTTAAATTTTTTCTTTATACATTTTTATTGTAAAGATACTGTACAAAGGGGTTATAGTTACATGAACAAGGTAATAAGTCCATTTCCTATCTATTACACCCTCCTCTATTTTTCCCTTGCCATTCCTTTTCTCCCCAACTCCTCAACTCTTCCTTTCCCCCTCCTACCCACAAAGTTGTAAAATTCACTTTCAACATACTGTCAACATACTGTCTCGTTGTTACAACGGGTCATCCTGTATCCTTATTTGAGCAATTTGTTATATCCCTTTCCCTCTCAAATTAGAAAAATGTATATACAAGATGCAGTACAGAGGAATCAATTAGTGACAACAATGGTTGTACCATGGGAGAAGCACATACAAAAAAACAAAAAAAAAGTCACATAGTACATTATAAGTACATTAAAAACAATAGCAACAAAGATAAAATCTCTTGTGTCCCTATCTTGGGGCTCATTTCACTTAGTATCAGGTTATATTGTCTTAAGACCATAGCTTTTGACCTCTGCTGCTTGTCTTAGACATATATTAGTTATTGTAAATAAGGGAAACCATGGGACCTATGTATCTTTGAGTCTGGCTTACTTCACTTAAATTTTTTTCCAAGTCTTTCCATTCCTAACAAATGAGGTGGTGTCATTCTTTCTGATGGAAGCATAGAAATCGATATATATATATATATATATATTATATAACATATACATATGTATATATATACCATATATATATATACCACATTTATGCATATATACATATAGCATATATATCATATTTTCTTGATCCACTTTTAATGGGGTGAGATGAAGTCTCAGTGTTGTTTTGATTTGCATTTCCTTTGTTACCAGAGATAGTGAGACTCTCTTCTATTTCCCATTTTATGCTTTCTCTTGAGAAGTCACATTTGGCCATTTATTAATTGTTTTGTTGATTCTTTGAAGTTTTGTTTGTTTTTTGGGGGGAGGATGTTAGTTTCTTAAGTACTTTGTGTATTCAAGATAGTAGGCCGTTCTCTGATGAACGTTACAAATCAGGATATGGGAAAACTATTTTCATAACCATGTTCACTGCTGCACTATTCATCAAAGCCAAGATATAGAAGCAGCCTAGAGCTCCTTCACTGGATAAATGGATCAAAAAATGTGAGTGTGTGTGTGTGTGTGTGTGTGTGTGTGTGTGTGTGTGCTGATCTGAAACTTTAGCAAAGTAGCAGGGTATAAAATTAACCCACAAAAATCAGTAGTCTTTCTGTATGCCAACAATGAGAAGAGTGAGACTGAAATCAGGAAAGCAAATCTATTTGTAATATTCTAAAAAAAATTAAAATGGTTAGAAATTAACTTTACCATTAAGTGAAATGAACCCCAAGATAGGACACAAGTGTTTTTTTTCTTTCTTGCTATTGTTTTTAACATATTTATAATGTGCTATGTGATTTTTTTTTGTTTCTTTGGTATGTCCCTCTCCCACTGCATAACCCCTGTTTTCACTGCATTTGATTCCAGTGCCCTGCATCTTGTATATTTCTAATTTGTGGAGGACAAGGGAAAAAACAAAATGCTTAAATAGGGATACAGGTTGAGCCATTGTAACAATGAGAGATACAAGACATTGTTGAAAATGAACTTTACAACTTTGTCAGGGAGGAGAGGGGAGGTTGTCGTGGAGGTGGATGGGAAGGGATGGGAAGGGAAAAGCAAAAGAGGAGGCAACAATGCATGATAGGAAATGTACTCATTACCTTGCTCATGTAACTATAACCCCTCTGTACAGTGCTTTTACAAGAATAAAAGTATAAAAATAAAAAATAAAAATGCAAGATATATCAAACCACCACCAAAAAGAAAAGATGTGAAGGACCTCTACGATGAAAACTTTAAAATCCTGAAAAAGGAAATTAAAGCACATTTAAGAAAATAGATAAACTTCCCACACTCCTGAATTGGAAGAATTACTATCATGAAAATGGCAATACTGCCCAAAGCTATCTACAAATTCACTGTAGTACTCATCAAAATCTCAACAACATTCTTCAGTTATATAAAAGAAGCAATCAAAATTTCATATGAAATAACAGAAGACCCAGAATAGCCAAATCAATCCTTAGCAGAAATAGCAGTGTTTGAAAATATCAATACCAAACTTCAAACTATTACAATGCTGTAATAATAAAAACAGCTTGCTACTGACACAAGAATAGGCCTGAGGATCAATGGAATAGAAGACCCAGAAATGAACCCACAGACCTGAAGCCACCTAATATTTGATAAGGAAGCCTAAAACACTGGATGGAAGAAAGATAGCCTCTTCAACAAATGATGCTGACAGAACTGGCTATACTTGTGCAGAAAACTGAAGTTAGATCCTTATATATTACCCTGCACCAGAATCAATTACAAATGTATCACAGACCTCAATGTAAGCTCAGATACCCTGAAAATATTACAGGACGGGATAGGGTAAACACTAGGGCTCCTTGGCAAAGAATGAAGTTTTCTAAATAAAGATCCAGAAACACAACAAATCAAAGATAGTTTGGTTAAATGGGATTGCATTAAACTCGAGAGTTTCTGCATAGCAAAGGATATAGCTAACAAGATAAATAGAAAGCCCACAGGTTGGGAGAAGGTCTTTACTTAGTATGCATCAGACTATGGTCTCATATAAATCATACTCTAAATACTTAGAGACTTCTTCAAAGAAAAAATAAAAATGGCAAATACATACATAAAGAGATTTTGACATCTCTGGCCATAAAAGAAATGCAAATCAAAGCCATCTTGAGATTCCATCTCACCCCAGTTAGAATGGCTATTATCAAGAAAACTACCAATAACAGATACTGGTGAGGATGTGGACAAAAGGAAACACTACTACACTGTTGATGGGGATGGAAACTTGTTTGACCTCTCTGGAAAGCAGTATGGAGATTTCTTCAAAGCCTAAACATAGAGCTCCCCTTTGACCCAGCAATCCCACTCCAGGGCATTTGCCCAAATGACCACAAACCAGGCTGTACTAAGCCTGGTTTACCACAGCTACTGGTTTACCGAAGCATTGTTTTACTATAGCTATTATATGGAATCAACCCAGATGCTCCTCAGTGGATGAATGAATCAAGAAAATTCAGTATATTTATGCAATGGACTTTTATGCTTCCATCAGAAAGAATGCCATTACCAGGCCTGGAAGTGCTTAGTGGTAGAGTGCTTGCCTAGAATGCATGAAGCACTGGGTTCAATTCCTCAGTACCATATGAACAGAAAAAGCTGGAATTGGTGCTGTGACATAAGTGTTAGAGCACTAGCTAGCCTTGAGCACAGAGAGGTTCAGTGACAGAGCTCAGGCCCTGAGTTCAAGCCCCAGGACCTGAAAAAAAAAAAAACAAACCTGACATTTCCCCATTCATAAGGAAATGGAAAGATTTGGAAAAACACATTAAGCCAAGTAAGCCAGACCCAAAGACACATAGTTGTCCCTCATTTGTAATAATTAGAATGTACCTATGAATCTCCAAGTAAATCCAATGGAGAGTAAAAGACAAATAAGCACACCTGGTCATGATTAAAACAGCAGTCTAAACATTCATACAATGAGAACAAAGGAGGATAATCTTAGGAAAGGATTGTGAGGGCTCAATAGTTATATGCATATGAAATGATGTTTATGAAATTGAACTCCAAGAAGTTTTAGCTGTACTATTTGCAGTTATTTTTCCTTCTTATTTGCTCCCATTTGTCACTGAGGGTAAGGAGAAGCATAGAAATGGTGGGACAATGGGTGAAACAATTCAGCAGTGAAACCCACTAGAATCTATGTTGGAAATGAACTATACCATTTGTGGGGGTAGGAGGTCATAAGGGAAAAGCTTGGAGAGAATGAAGGAGGGGTGACATTGCTCAAAAGGAAATATACTCATTAACTGACTGATGTAACTGGAGTCCCTCTGTACATCACCTTTACAATACAATTTTTAATGTAAAAAGAAAGAAATAAAAAGAAATTTAAAATATGTGATATAAATGTGTGTGATATGTGCACATGTATGTATACATGCAAGTATGTATGTGCATATATATATTTATATACAAAAATGGAGATTTACTCACCCATTAGGAATAATGATTTTGCATTATTGGCAAAAAAAAAGGATATACATGAGAAGAATGCTAAATGAAGTAAGCCATGGCTGGAGAGATAAATGACACAATGGATGTTACTCTTAATTTATAAATATATGCCTAAACATCTTACAGGATCATATGTACATGTAAAGCATATTAACTGACTACTTTGTCTTTTTGTTTATTGTGTTTCTTTTTGGGGATCTAATTTCTATTTTGACAAAGTTCTGAAAATATTATTTACAGTTCTATTGAGTTAGATGTATTTCTATGAGAGCAGTAAAATATTAAATAAATTTTAGTGCAGATTATTTTATTTCCTTTTTGTTTTATGCTTTTACTTGGTTAAAAAGTAGTTTTTCAAATTAATCTGATTTTGAATTATTTTGAATACACAATCCTTAGTTAAATTTTGTTATAATAATTTTATTTTGGCATAATTTATTTCAGTTTTCTTACATTTTTATAGGCAAAACATTGATAAATATATTAGCTCTTTAGAACTTCTGCAATAAAATTTTCAGAGATTAAAAAAAAAAAGAAGGAAACCCTGGATGCTGAAAGTCCAAGATCAAGGTACTGATATATTGTTTGGTGAGGTGGTTTTTTTGTTTGTCTTTTTTAAACTTGTGGGTGCCACTGTCTCTCTGCACTGGCACTTCTTTCTTGTCTGGTTTTTTTCTGCTGTAGGCACATTTCTGGTATTTCCTTTTTATTATAAGGGTACCAATCACCTGGAGTATGATATATAGAATATGATATATTCAGTGTATAAATTTGCTTATAAACTAATTTTAGAACATAAATATTGTATGTTCTTGAAATTTACCATTTGAATATGGTCTCAAAATAATACAATCATTGCCATCTTTTCTCTTTTATTGATTTGTTTTAAATATACTTACAGTTCATCATAATATGAAAAAGATTTAAAGATTAATAAAATAGCACAGAAAGGAGAAAAATACCTAAATGATTGTTTTTTTATTTTATTTTATTTATTTTTTTTTTTTGTCAGTCATGGGTCTTGAACTCTGGGCCTGAGCTCTGTCCTTCAGCTCTTCAGCTCAAAGCAAGCTCTCTACCACTTGAGCTACAGCATCACTTCTGGTTTTCTGGTGGTTTATTGGAGATAAGAGTTTCATAGACTTTCCTGCCCGGGTTGGCTTTGAACCGTGATCCTCAGATCTCAGCCTCCTGAGTAGCTAGGATTACAGATGTGAGCCATGGGCACCCAGCTTATTTTATTTAATTTTTATTTTAAAATGTTGAATTGACACATACAGATTGTCTATACTCAAGGTGTGAACTGTGATGTTTATATATAATATCCATATGTGTATATGAATGCATATCCTCATTTATATATATACCTATGCATACATATTTATATACATAGATATATATCAATATTTATCCATACAGATGGATATACATCTATGATATTAAATATGCTTCTATATTAAAATAATATTAGCTTTTAAATTGAACTCATGCCTGCTAGAAAATGATCAAATTTACTATAATCTATGATGAAAAACTACTTTTTTTTACTATTATCACTGAATGAAAGAATGGAAAATATCCATCAGAAATAGCAGATGTTAAAATAATATCTGTTCAACAATTGTGAAGGTGCAATGCAAGGACTGATGTTAATTGATTCTTGATATTAGCTACCCTTAGAAAAAGGCATTCAGAGAAAAGAAAACAAATCCAGTTTTTCTTATGTGCCAAGATATTTAAATGCACAAAGTTGCAGAAAGGAAATGTTAATAGGAAGGGAAGGGCTATGCATACAACTGAAATAAATGTCTCCTATCTTAAGGATTTCAGATATATTAAATACTCAGCAAAGCCAATTTAATTTGAACATATAATTTCGTTTGTTGATCTCTAAGTTTCCATTCTGGCCCCTAGTCTATGGTGAACTATTTCTCCATCTTCCCAAGAAGAAGTTCTTTAAATGATTTATGATTTGGAGTTTTGGATAAAATGTAAAAGGTTTGCAAAATTTATCAGGCAAATTTTCTATCCAGTATATAAAATAGGAATTCTTTTTGGTGTAATTTAAAAATGGCTTCTTAGATTTAAAGGCCAGTGTGCACATCTTCCATTTGCCATAATGCAGTGCCATAAACTTGGTGTATCAAACATCAGAAGTTTACTGGCTTCCAGTTCTGGAGGGAAGTCCAAGATGATGGTGCCTGTAGTGTTGGCTGGTGTTAAAAGCTCTGAGGGAAAATGTGCTCCATCCATGTGCTCTCTCAGCTGCTGTGGGTTTTCCAGAATCTTTGGCGTTCTTGACTTCTGCTCCATATGTGTAGCCATCTCTTAATTTCTTCTGTAGAGTTAATAGTCACAATGTCTTAATTATAACTAAAATGAGCACACTTCCAAATAAAGCCATGTGTTAGGTATGGGTAGCATTCAGGTATGGAAGACACAATTCTTAGGTACAAGGATACAGTTCAATCCATAACATCATGGTAATATCAATCAAGATTCTTCTCTAAAAAATGATACTTCAGTTTCTACAATGAGCTCTGTTCTTCAAGCATGGTCATACATTTCCCTTCAAAGATTATATAAGTTGATGGATGCCTAAAATAAAAAAGGAAAGGTCTAAATCCAACCTTTCATACAATTATTAAGCGACTAAATTTCAACAGAATATAGAACTTGAAAAGACAGATGTAAATGCTACTTAGTTGGGATGGAAGGTGTACATCCCACAGTCCCAGGTACTCAAGAGGTAGAGAAGGGACTACCATTTGTACAGGAGTCCCAGTGTAGCCCAGGAAACACAAGACTTTAACTACCTAGTAAATTATGTTACAAAAATCTCACTACATCCCAGTATATGATTATATATGTGCATAAAGGAACAAACACGTGTTGGAAAGACACTCTCAGGCTGCTGGCAGTATGTCTTCTGGATATTGGAGATGACCCAGAAAAAAGAGTCAACAGAACAGGCCTTTTTCTCCAGAAAGATCTTGGGTGATTTTAGAATAGACATTCTTCATCTATAGGGCTGGAACACATGGGAGCAGAGCAAGGATTTCAGAGACTTGCAGGGTTTTGATGATAACTTCTTAAAAGTCTGGAAAGAGCTGGTCACTAGAGTTGGTCTAGAAAAGTGTTGGTTAACCACAGGATTAGCCAAATGGATTGGCGAATAGTAGACTTTTCCACAAGTTTTTAACTCATTGATTAGAGGAAGAAGGTCTATAGTAAAAACAAGTATTGTAGTGGATAATTTTTATGTAGATAGATCTTCACTTGCAAATCTGACTAAAATGAAAAGTAAATCTTTGCTATCAAAGAAAAGTTGAGGCCTTTCAATTCTGGGCAAATATACATCAGATCAAGCCTTGTCTACACAGATCTCAGGTCTGGCCTAATGAGATCCTCACAATGTTCTCACTTTGCCTGCTACAGGTAATAGTGATACCTCAATAGGATGATAAAATAAGATTGTTAGGTAGAGTTGGTCAGATAGCTGATTCTAGAAACTGGTGGGCAAAGGAAAAAAGTCACTTGGGCCCAGCCTGTTGGAACTCAGACAGTGGGTGGTGCTAGACATCTGATTGGTTTCATCAGTGATCTTCCAGCAGCACTGACAAAGATGTTCTGCTTTGGGGTTATGTGGACTTCAATGTTCACAAGCTTCAGAACAAGGCAAAGTAGGTATATTACAGTACTAGAATTTGGATTAAAATTTTCAGTTTCAATTCAGACATGGAAGATACTAATATTGTCAGATGTGATTGTTCTTCAATTTGTGGAGTTGATTTGAATATTTCATTATTTTTGTCACTGCACAAAAAATAAATGTGAAAGGAAAATAATTTTGTAAAAAGATTAATATGAAGGAGATATTCCTTTGCTTTTACTCAAATCTGAATCCCCTTGCTTGAGTTAACTAAATGATTTAGTTTATGAAGGCCATATTAATGCATTCACACTGTTTTTGTTTAAATATCTCATAAGTATGGATAACTATATGCATTTATGTAATACTTTTGCACATGTTTTAATTCTCACATTCTCACTGCATCAGTTTTACTCAACGTAAACAGAAAAAACTGTAATATTCTAATGAAAATTCTAGACATATGCACAGACTTTTGTGTTCAAATTAAACTTGGTATATGTGAAAGTTTTCCCCAAATGCAGTGAAGCATGCTTGTGCCAATTAATTCTCTAGTGGACACTTACACAAATGCAAACACTGAGATCCAGATGCTACATTTAGACTAATGACACCATGAATGGTTATCTACTACTTATTATTCCAGAGATATTATTGATTTTCTTAGGTGTTAATAAGAACCTCGATGTTTTCCAATTAAATGTGGGAGATTAATGTTCAATTATAGGATTATTCTGCAAAGTTTTAAAAATAAATAATGACAAGAAATTTTGGAAGTAAGTTATTACACATCAATTTAGGGATAATTGAGATGCTGAATGGTGATTATATTTACACAATCTGAAATTTCTCTAGTTTTGGCTCATTTTTCTACATTATTATTTCACACACAAGCACGCATGTGTGCACGCGCACGCGCACACACACACACACACACACAGATGGTTGTGGGCCTGGGCACTGTCCCTGAGCTCTTTAGCTCAAGGCAAGCACTCTACCACTTGAGCCACAGCACTGCTTATAGTTTTCTGGTGGTTAATTGGAGAGTCTCGTGGACTTTCCTGCCTCAGCTGACTTTGAACTGTGATCCTCAGATCTCAGCTTCCTGAGTAGCTTGGATTACACGGTGCCCATCCCATAAAATATTATTTTTTAATTTTATAATATAGTTTAACTTTGATTATTTGTGTTACTGAAGATTGAAACCAGAACTATTTAATTACTACTTAATACTATAACACTTGAGTTATTCCAATGGCCATTTCCCCCCCCCAGGGTTCCCTGCACCTCCCCCCCCCCAAGGATAGCACTCTAGCACTTGAATTACAACTACACTTCCAAATTTTTTGGCAGTTAGTTGGAGATATAAGTCTCACAGACTTTCCTTTCTGGGATGGCTTTGAATCACTATCCTCAGATCTCAGCCTCCTGAGTAGCTAGGATTATAAGCACTGGCTCCCAGCTGGATCTCTTGATCTTTAATCATGCTGGCTTTGAGCCCCAAATTCTGCTGGTTTTACCTTCCTTGTAGTTAAGATTACAGATGTGCTCCACCATAACCAATCCAGTTATTTTATTTTTCATGTGAGCATTACATTCTCCTAGCAGTTTTAAACTTACATAGAGAGGAATACTGTTTAATATTTCTGTAAAATACCCAAAGGAGACTTCTAAACACAGCTCTTGGTCTACAACGATGGTTGCAAATGTAGTTATTTTTCTGTGAAGTGCCTTTTTTAGTTGTAAGATACTTAACACTCAGTTCTCAGTGGGTCTGTTTGAATGCTACTTGTCATGTCATTTGAAAATCCCTCACACAGGAGAATAATAACATCTCATTCACAGACTAACCTTCTTACACTTCACACTTCCTAATGTATAAAATACTTTCAAATACAGTATCATTTTTTTTATCATGCTATACTTTCTGGGTAATTTAAACCCTGTCTATTTCATGGTTATATTCTACTCTAGACTGACCCACATCTATGCCAGTCTTTCTTTGCCCACTCCACTGGCAAAATCTAATCAATTTGACAGACATTCTGCCCATGTGTCAGAATACTTAAAGAGGCTTATCCTACCCATCCTCAGACTGAAATGTATCTTCTGAGTTTTTTCTCTCATTACTCAATTTTAAATTTGAAAATTTAAGAATGAGAAATATCCAGTTTGATTAAGTCATTAAAAAGTAGTCTTTTCTTGATCAATCAAATGATGAGGAAATCTTGTTTAAATTAAAAAATGAGGTAACATATTCCATTTAGGCATAAGAATACTTTTCTTTCAAGGAGTATTTTTGGAGTCTCTGAAGGTATACCTAAGAATCAGATAATGTTTGAACTTTATTGTAAATTACTTTTTCAGGTAAGGACCCTGAGGCTTAGGGGGTTCAAAGGATTTGCTCAAGTTAGCATACAAATAATGGTTTAGCTTTATCTTATTTCCCATAAATGTCAAGGATAGCTTTTCTCCATCCCCACACTGTGATATATAAGTCACCCTTTCGAAGATTAATAACCTTTGCCAAGATTGGAGTTGATTTATGCTCTGGCTCGGTTGGCAACAGAGGCCTCCCTACCCCAGCCCTCATCAGCTACATTGATTGGGCACCAGAGCTTCCCCCAGCCTGCTGCTTAAGCAGATGCTAATGGGCAAATGAGCAACAGCAGGGGGGCAGGCTGGGGTGATCTTCATTCATTAGCAACTGTTCAAGCAGCAGGCCAAGGGAATCTGCAGATGCTGAGAAAGATACTAGGATGAACATTGACCTCAAAAACAATTTTTTTGAACAAAACTTAAATTTTTCTACCCGAAGGTCAGGTTGCTGTGTTTACCAAAATTCTTATCCTGTGCTATAAGGTAAATGAGAGGCTTGTACCAAAATACTTTTCCTGTGCTATAAGGTAAATGAGAGGCTTGATTTCTTTATCAGGTTCCTCTTTTCTTATATGAATGCTAATGTATATATCTAAATCAGTGAAGGTCAGGATCTTTATTCTAAGCCACTATCACCTAAAATTGCCTAATCATGATCATTCCTACAGGCAAACTACGTAGACATTCTAACTCAATGGCTCAGTACCAAGCATTGAAGAATCTTATTTTTTAATAGATGTTATGGAATATAGTTTATGATAAAGTCAGGACTCACTATACATACTGCCCTTATCTTTTTGTCACATAATTCAAGTGATCATTATGAATGCAGAACCTGACACCTCTCTAAAAACAAAGAATGATAGTCTTTGGAGAAGAATCCAGAAATCTATTTTTAAGCAAAGAATTTTAGATTTAGGTTTCTGTAATGCAAGTAAAAAGTTAAAATTTGGTCCAAAGGGTAGATTCCAAATTATATAAAAGTGTCAAGGATTTCTCTTTTGCAAACACAAGTTCAATTCAGGAGCAATAGCTCTATTATTTCTTTTTTAAGGAACATAAGCTAATTTCAAAACACCATCCATTAAATTATAATTGCCTTCTGCATGCTTATGGAATGATGCTTATCCTTCTACTTGCCTGATGTATAAAGTGTTGGCAATAAGGTCTATGGATTCTCTCAGGAAATAGTGGTCATCTATGCCTCAAAGTATGCAGACTTTGGGAGATGGTTCTTGAGGTTATTTATACTGCTATATATACTTATTCTTGGATACTTGAGATTATAGTTAGCCAAGTAAAACTGATCAAGTGTTCTTTCATTTAGTGTTGAATAAGTTACCATGACCATGGTGTCTTACACAGAACCTTTTTCTCTAAGTATTCTGGATGCAATATATCTGAATTGATTGGCACTGTTAGAGACTTCTGGAAAACCATGAGGTACAAACCCTTTAATATTTCATTCTCATTTAGATAACTCTGGAAGTCATTTGAATTTCTTAGCTTGTAGATACAGCATCCCTACCTCTACCTCTGTCTTCACTGTTTGTTTCCACTGTTCTCTGTGCCTCTGATCTCCTCCTTTGTCTTAAAAAGACATCAGCCATTGGATTTCAACCTACAATGAATTGATGCTATACCAATATTCACAAAAGCTCATGTTTACAAGCATAGAGTGTGACTTGGATATATTTGGAAAGATTGTGTTCAATTCACTAAATTCATAGATATCACTTTCATATATCTAAAGAATGACATATATTAATATATCCATGTAAAATTGTGTATATATATACATATAAACTGTATCTATATTTACATTTGCATATACATACATATATACAGATAGGTAGCTAGCTAGCTAGATAGCTAGCTACTAGATAGCTAGATAGAGATATACAGATACAGATGTTTGTAAGCCTTCTCTTTAGAATAAGTTTTTTAGCTTTATGCTAAAGGTATTATGCTTCTTTTTTTAAGTTAAGATACTTCTAATTTTAAGTACATCAACTATCTTCACACCTTAACAGCTATGAGTAATAAGTTCATGAATTAAAAATAAAGACATAAATTTTAAGCCAAACAAATTCAGTATGTACATTTCCTATAAGATATATCTAATTATCAAACTCTCCAACTGCACTAAATTTTGATGCTATCCAGATGAGTTCCTTTGGTGTTAGCTTTAAAAATTCAGCATTCAGTATTTTGAATCCACATGTACATGAACTTGGAAATGTTTTGAGAAGCTTATCCGAGGTAGGTTCAATTCAATGCCATCTTTAGCAAAGTCAAAATACTCATCAAAATACTCTGCAAAAGTATTTAACAAATGATTTTAGTTTACTTGTCTTAAATATTTTTACTTAATTTTCATTGTCGTTATGGAAAGTTGAAAGCGAATCAAATCTATTCACCTGTATTCTCATATTGTTTCTTTCTTTGCCTCACCCCACTCTCTCCATGGCAAGATGATAACCTCTTAGTGTCATTTGTTTTTGAATTCTGAGTAGTTGCGAAAGGGAGAAAATAGGTCTGCAGCACACTCCTTGCCCAGCACTGGGAGTATAGCTTTCTCATTTTAAATGCAGCATGTTTAGTCCTTCTGGCCCCAGGAGGCTTGGGTTGTTTTACCTTGCTGCTGAAATAAGAATATACTGACACATTTTCATTATTAGATCAAAGGAGAAGGACATTACATGAAGTTGCTTGCAAATGAAATATCAAAATCGGTTGGAGTATACACTTTCATTATAATCAAATACTGTTCTCCTCTTCCCAGAATCAATAGAGGAAACCAAAGAAAGGAGACATGTGGTCTGAAATTAATACGGCCAGTGAAATCAGACTTAAAGCAGATCCATTTATTCACAGTTGATGTAAATAACTGAAACATGGATTTTATAATTAAAATGTCCAGGGTAAAACTGCAACTTAATTTATATGCAGGGCACAAAATGTAATGTGTTAGCTTTATTAGTTTTGTCATTGAGTTGGTAGTCTAAGTTGAAATAAGCGAAACAAAGTATTGCAAAGACCATATTTTTCCAACAGATAAGTTTTTTTCCAACTATGTGTACATTAATGTAAGTAATTGTGCTTTAACATGTTTCATCTTTAGAAATTTCACTTAAAATATTGTTCATTATGACTGTCATTGTTTCATACTGTTGTTACCAGCTGTAAAAAATCAACATTATTTTTTTTTGATAATATGTTTACATCTTACACTGTTTAGGACTGATGAGAAAATACCTTTAAGATTATATTCCAAATCACCAATGGTCTTAGGACCCATTCTATGAAAACTGCTTAATGTATGGCAAATTGAGTCTATCATTTCTCTTTTTGCATGAGATAATATTATTTGAAACAATGTAGAAAACTTAAATTTTTCTACAAATATAATATGTGACTTGTACTCATAACTTTACTTCTGGAATTAGTATAAATAAATACATAAATAAATAAAAATTCTAGTATATGGAGAGAAGTATCCCTACCCATCTAATTTTGTTAGCAGTATATTGTAAAATTATGTATATTTAAATACCCATTATGAGTACTGTCAAATATCTTAGAATTCATGGATGTAAATTAAGGTTGTAAAAATGGATATGCTTTCTATGGAAATGGCCGAATGTCCATTATATCAAATGATAATAAATTTTCTCTGACTAAGTTTTCCTCTGAAACTTAACCTCATGTCACCACGGCTTTTCCATTTCTAAGTCCATACTCAGAAAATTATTTTCAGTATTTGCTGGCACAGATTTATGACATTGCCAAGATATTGCTGCTTCCATACTTGTAAAACATTATAAACAAGATCAAAGGCTGGAAACTACAATTTCTTTCTGGGTACTAGCAAGTTTTATTTTTAGTTTTTGGCGTAATCATGTCAAAGCTCACTGCAAGTTTCTATAATTGCAGAGAAGAATATAAAGGTAAGCTTTACTCAATAGTGTAAAATCCATTTTTCCAGTGAAAGTTATTCAATGTGAAGCAGCAAAATGGGTCAGAAGCAATACTTCTTTGTTTCTGTGTTCCAGGAATTTGAGCAAGTTTGAACTATACTTCCATTCATAAAGGTGCGAATGTGTATAGAAACATCCTAAATCTGGGTGGCCATTATTTAACATTAAAACGATAAGAATATGACTAATGCAAATGATAGACAACAAATGGAAAATGAACCCATGCCCTAAAAGACATTTGTTCTAAAGAAAATATTGGGCAGATATGGTAAAAGAGGAAAAATCAAATGCTTCCCATATATTATTGAAACAAAGAGAAAATTTAAATTCATGAGCAATGAAGCACTGGAAGGTCCAATAAAATTTCAGTTTAATTTTATCCCTGGGAATTTGTTTGGCAGGCATGGATAGGTAGAATGCTATATTACAGAACATTTATGTTATGGGCAAACACTAAAACCAGAGAGTGGTAATAGCTTCTCAGCTTAATTACAATTATTTACTCATCATCTTCATTAAAAAGAAATAATAATAACTAATAAAAATAAATAAAATAAGGGGAATATTTTCAATGTGGAATAAAGAAATTTAACCATATGATTCATTCTGTTCTTTGTTTTAATTACATGTATCACCATAACAATTAATTACAGGAAACAGAAAGAAAAACTTGTACTGAAGGGTAACATTACAGTCTCAAAATGAGGCATTAATTATTTTACTTTTCTACTCATTCAGAATACACGTAATGACTAATGATTAAGTATGTAATATTTCTTCACAACACCAAGAATTAAATTATTTTATATTTCTTTTGGAAACATTTGAAATTTGCATTAGTTCTTTTTCTTTACTCTTTTTGTTTTTAATATTACTGTAAAAATGCTGTACAGAGGGGTTACAGTTACACCAGTTAGGCGATAAGTACATTACTTGTAGATCCTTGTTACCTCTTCCCTTGTTGTTGGCCCACATCCCTTCACTCCTCCACTTCCACACTCCTCCCCCATACAACCCCCCCCAGAAGTTGTGGAATTCATTTATTATATACTGTCCCGTGGGTATCATTGTTGCAATGGGTCATCCTTTGTCCTTGTTTCAGCATTTTGTTATTCCCCTTCCCCTCCCTAGATTAGACAAATGTATATACAAGATTAAAGGTACCAAAATCAAGTACAGTGACAACAGGGGATATGCCATATGGGGAAGAACATACAAAGGAAACAAAAAAAATCACCTAGTACATTTAAAACAACAAAGACAGACCTCTTGTGTCCATATCTTGGGGTTCATTTCACTTAGCATCAACTTATATGATCATATGTACATAGTGTTTGAGCTTTTCAGCTGGCATTGGATAAGATTATCCTATACATATAGTAATTATTGCAATTAAGGGACACCATGGGGCCTAAATTTCTTTGGGACTGTATTTATTGCATTAGTTCTTAATGATACTTCACCAGATACACTTCTATTCATTTGACAGTACCTTGAAAAGTCCATTTCAGGAGACTGAAAACAATAAATTACCTATGCAAACTATATAAATATATCTTTGCTCAAATTTACTTATACATCATCAAAACAACAGGTCCAAACTTTTTGCTTGTTGAAAATGTCATTCTTGCACTTTCAGGTATGAATGGTCTGGTATCGCTTTTGGGAAGGGGAAACAAAGGAGGAGGCAACAATGCTTGATAAGAAATGAACTCATTACCTTGCCCATGTAATTGTAACCCCTCTGTACTTTATTTTCACAATAAAAAAAAGATCCTTGGCCAATGCTCACTCACTCATTTTGTTTATAATTTTTATTTTCATTGGAGGTGACTGGAGATTTAAATAAAATCTATATAAAATTAGAGATCTCATGGGAAATTGTAAATGTAATTGCTTTCTTCTGAATGAACAGATACTATGGAACTTTGCCCCTGCAAGGTTTGAAAGTACAGAGTAATTTGATTAGATTTAAGAGTTTCAATAATTTCCACACATCAGTCAAGCAGCCCTAACTTCCACAAAGTTTGTCCAAGTGACTGATTTCCTGCACTACCTCTATAGGCTCACTCTGGTTATGACTTCATGGTTCAAAATAAATTTCGAAAAGGAAAAATATTGAAGACTCATATGGTTTCAAGACTTGTATTAAAACTGCAGTAGTCCACACTAGACAAAAGTCAAGACATTGGATTGCTACATTTAAGACATTTGTTTTCCATAATTTGTTACTGGATCTAAACCAGACAAATTGACCACACAATATAGGGTGCTTTATCAAAATTTAAGCTTTGGTTATCAGAAGTTAATGATAAAAATAAAATTTGAAGCTGAAGAGTAGGACAAAATATTCATAAGTGATAAATTTACAAAGGACTTTTACCCTAAACTGACAAACTCTAAAATCAGTAATATAAACAAACAAACAAATACATAATAAATAAATAGGAACACTTTACCAAGAAGACATAGGGAGGAAACAAAGCATATCAACTGTTTACAAAATCAGTGCTCATTAAGCAAAGTCTAAATATTACCACAAAATACTACCACCTGTGAGGATTAGTTATCCCTTCACACATACTAAATCTATAAAATTTAAAAGAAAATCCAAATTAAGTGTTGATAAGGATGTGGTATGACTAGAATGTTTGTATACTACTGGTGGAAATGTCAAATGAGCAACCACTTCAATAACTTCTACAGTTGTTTAAAATATTAATATATATGTACATCTATCTATCTGTATGTACATTTTAGCAATTTTGTTTTCAGGCATTTAAATCTCACATATGAAAGTATCATTTACTTGCAAACAATTTTTACAGAAATGATTCAAGTAGTAACAGCTCAAATATGTATCCATTGTATCCATATGTATCCATTGTATCCATCAGTAAGCAGCTCAATGTGAGCATTTGTAGTGCATGCTTGCTATGAAATACTACTCTGCAATAAAAAGAAATGAATGGCTAGCGCATCAATACAAACAATACACCTATAAACTCTATCATATAAAAGAAGTGAAGTAAACAGGAGCACACATTTCTGATTGCATACATATTATATTATTATCAAGAATACAAATTTACCCATAATGATAAGAAATAAGTTATCTCACATTTCAGGGGAAATATGAAATAAGAAATATGAGAGACACCAGGAAACTGTATATTCACTTCCATGACTTGGTTGTTTATCAAGTTTGTTGATTTTGTAAATAGTACCATATCACGCATTTTAAATATGTCTAGTTTATCATACATCAGCTCAAGTTTAAAACTACTGAATATCAGGATTTTCTGTAATAAAGACAAGCATTAGGACTTTCAGGGAGTGAGATAAATATAAGAGTAAAACCAATTGTAGCTTCCATTAACCAATATCTTCGTGACAGCTACCAGCCTCTGTTTCCTTACCCAGAACATAGAAAAAAAAAAGAAAGAAAAAGAAAAGAAATGGCACTGCTTAAAGACCTAGCTCAAAGTTAAAATGTGTTACTATACAGAAAGAGTTTGGTATCAACTTATGCAAGTTTGGCCCTCAAAAATATCAATTGCCCTCCCTATCATCTTTACTATCTCTGAAGTTCATACTGAGCTACAAGTTAAAGTACAGGAAAAAATGCTAACTTGAGAATCATAAAAAATATAATTTTTATTTTTTGCAGAAATGTCATAAGCCACAAACATAGCACTGTGCGTATACAAGACAGGTATCACTTAGCAGGAAAATTAGAAAAAAAATCACTGTCATTTAAAATCATACCCTAAAGCAAAAAAAGAACTGTCCAAAATAGCACACAAATGAGTAAGACCTACATGCCCAGATGAAAGCCAGACAATGTCTAAAACAGGAAGATCCATCACTGTCAAGAATAGAAAGGATTAGGTTATGACCTAAGGGTTGGAAAAGTTTGAGAACTCTAAGACTTGACTATGTAACTAAAACCATTGGAATAAAAATGACTAAGTCAGTGATTTTCACAGAATTAGTGACAGAACTAGATCAACTGAAAATTTAGTCTAATCCATTATATAAATGTAGATCATTAAAATATCAGGAAGAAAAAGGCCAGACTTCTTGGCCCTAAAATTAAATGCATGGTGTAAAATTTTAATACGAAGAACAAAAAATGTAGGTAACTATTTAGACTATACAAGGAAAGCTATGTTAGCTATGTAAGGCTACCTGAAGGTAAGTTTCTACCTTATTTATGTCATGCAATTTCTCTGCAAAAAATAAATAAATAAAAGGAGAAAAAACTGTCTAGGTGATTACCATTTTTACGAAACATAATGAACCATGTACATCGATTCAAAGAACAGTGTGTGTGTGTGTGTGTGTGTGTGTGTGTGTGTGTGTGTGTGTGTTTTGGTCATGGGGCTTGAACTCTGGGTCAGGGTGCTATGCCTAAGGCTCTTTTTGCTCAGTTAGGGCTCTATTACTTGAGCCACAGCACTACTTCTTGTTTTCCAGTGGTTAATTGGAGATCAAAGTCTCACAGGGACTTTTCTGCTTGGACTGACTTTGAACCATGTTCCTCAGATCTCTGCCTCTTAAGTACCTAGGAATACAGGTGTGAGCCATTGGAACCTGGCTTAAGCACATTTTCAGTAAGAACACAATTATCTCTTATATGACCTTTTTCGTTGATCTCTCTTTCCATATCATTTTTACTTTTATATGGCATTCTATACATTGTACACTTTTCAGTATGTTATCATAGTTCATTTATTTTTCTTTGAAAAGGTACGATGTCTACAACATATATACATACACATACATACACAGACACAGACACACACACACACATATATACAAAATCAGTAGATGTTATTGTGTATTTGTCCAAATACGCAATGTACATCATTGAAAGTGAACTGTAAAATAAACTATGTTTATGATCATGATGTGTAGCTCTACCCATTCTGACAAGGAATTTTGTCATTGGTGGAGGTAATTTATGTGTTCATGAAAGATCTGCATATGTAATCCCTTTATCCTCTACCATGGAAAACGGGAATGAGTACTTTTTAGAAAATTTGTGGAATATCTCTTACAATAAATTTGATTGAGAACCTAAAGTAGAAGGACTCACTCTTAAGGGATCTCTCAAGTAAAATCTGTTTGCATTATCCATTTCACCCTAAAAGTTGGTTATAACAGCAGGTCCAGTATATCCTCTAGATAAAAATATGCTCTATGTTTTCTTTAGCAATTTTAAAGCAATATTAATCACCATAATTTCAATTCATTAATACAAACATACATAAAGTAAATTAATTGACTACTGTAAAATAATTTACAATGAAACCTGGAGCAGAAAAAGGAGACTTTGAATCAGTGGTCAGTAAATATAATGTCCTTTCCCAGCTATATAACAAATGTCTAGCCTCATCTTAAGTGAAATGATCCACAAGATATAGACACAAGAGGTCCTTCTTTGTTGCTGTTTTTAATGTACTATGTGATTTTTTTTTGTTCCCTTTGTATGTTCTTTCCCCTGTTGTTACTGTGCTTGGTTTTGGTATGTTGCATCTTGTATATACATTTGTCTAACTTGGGGAGGGGAAAGAGAATAACAAAACGGTGAAACAAGGACACAGGATGACCCATTGCAACAATGATACCCACAAAGCAATAGATTATAAATTAACTTTATAACTTCGGTGGCAAGGTGGAGAAGGAAAGGGATAGTGGGAGAACATCAAAGGAGAGGGTAACAATGCTCGATAAGAAATGTACTCATTTTCGCAATGGGTTTGCCATCAGAATGCAGGTGCCGTGAAAACCACCACAAAGTCATGGCCAAAATGGGAAAGGAGAAGACCCATATCAACATTGTCGTCATTGGACACATCGATTCCAGCAAGTCCACACTACTGGACATCTGATCTACAAATGTGGTGGCATCGACAAAAGAACCATTGAGAAGTTTGAGAAGGAGGCTGCGAGATGGGGAAGGGCTCCTTCAAGTAGGCCTTGGTCTTGGATAAACTGAAGGCTGAGCATGAGCGTGGTATCACCATTGACATCTCCCTGTGGAAATTTGAGATCATCTCAATTCCTCAAGACACAAGAGACTTTATCAAGAACATGATTACAGGCACATCCCAGGCTGACTGTGCTGTCATTGTTGCTGCTGGTGTTGGTGAATTTGAAGCTGGTTTCTCCAAGAATGGGCAGACCCGTGAGCATGCGCTTCTGGCTTACATATGGGGTGTGAAACAGCTCGTTGTTGGTGTTAACAAAATGGATTCCACTGAGCCACCCTACAGAAGAGATAAGAAGAAATCGTCAAAGAAGTCAGCACCTACATTAAGAAAATTGGCTACAACCCTGACACAGTAACATTTGTGTCAATTTCTGGCTGGAATGGTGTGACAACATGTTGGTGCCGAGTGCCAATATGCCTTGGTTCAAGGGATGGAAAGTCACCCGTGAAGACAGCAGTGCCAGTGGTACCACCTTGCTCAAGGCTTTGGATTGCATCCTGCCACCAACTCGTCCCACTGACAAGCCTTTGCGCCTGCCCCTTCAGGATGTGTACAAAATTGGTGGAATTGGAACCGTCCCTGTGGGCCGAGTGGAGACTGGTGTTCTCAAACCTGGCATGGTGGTCATCTTTGCTCCTGTCAATGTCACAACTGAAGTAAAGTCTGTTGAAATGCATCAGGAAGCTTTGAATGAAGCTCTTCCTGGGGATAATGTGGTATTCAACGTCAAGAATGTGTCAGTCAAAGATATTCATTGTGGCAATGTTGCTGGTGACAGCAAGAATGATCCCCCCATGGAAGCAGCTGACTTCACTGCTCAGGTGATCATCCTGAACCATCCAGGCCAAATCAGTGCTGGCTATGCCCCTGTGCTGGATTGTCACACTGCTCACATTGCTTGCAAGTTTGCTGAGCGGAAAGAGAAAACTGATAGCCGTTCTGGTAAGAAGCTGGAGGATGGCCCTATATTCCTGAAGTCTGGTGATGCTGCCATTGTTGACATGGTTCCCGGCAAGTCAATGTGCGTGGAGAGCTTCTCTGACTATCCTCCTCTGGATCGTTTTGCTGTTTGTGATACGAGGCAGACAGTTGCTGTGGGTGTCATCAAAGCTGTGGACAAGAAGGCTGCCGGAGCTAGCAAGGTCACCAAGTCTGCCCAGAAAGCTCAGAAGGCTAAATGAATATTACCCTAACACCTGCCATTTCAGTCTTAACCAGTGGTGGAAGAACGGTCACAGAACTGTTTATCTCAATTGGCCATTTAAGTTTAATAGTAAAAGACTGGGTGATGATAACAATGCATCGTAAAACCTTCATAAGGAAAGGGAAATGCTTTGTGGACCTTTTTATTTGTGTGTGTGGCAGTCTTAAGTTATTAGTTTTTAAAAATCAGAACTTTTTAATGGAAACAACATGACCAAAAATCTGTCACAGAATTTTGAGACCCATTAAAACAAAGTTTAATGAGAAAAAAAAAGAAATGAACTGATTACCTTACTCAGGTAACCGCTCTACATAGCATCCTGACTATTAAAAAAAAAAAAAAAAGTCAGGCTTCAGTGGCTCATGCCTGTAATCCAACTAAGCAGGAGGCTGAGAGCTGAGGATCATTGTTCAAAGCCAATCCGGGCAGGAAAGTCCTGGTGAGACTCTTCCTTGAGATAAACCACCAGAAAACCGGAAGTGGTGTTGTAGTTCAAGTGGTAGAGAGCTTTCTTTGAGCTGAAGAGCTGAGGGACAGTGCCCAGGCTGGGAGTTCAAGCCCCACAACCAACAAAACAGCAACAAAAAAGTTGTCTAATTTTTTTTCTAAATAGAGAGCTTATAATTCATCTAATTACTAAACCAGAATTAATTCTGTATTTTTAATATTTCTCATTCATAGAAATATTAATGAATCATCCGAACTACAAGTTAATCGCAAAGATTCTCCATTCTAAATTACAATTAACTCATTTTTGTCAACTATCTCTTCTAAAAGTTTTTTTTAGAGAAAAAAGGATGAAAAATATTCAACATTTTTTACCATTGTTCATTTCCCTTTTGTTATAAAACTCTATAACATTGGTTCACCTGTTGTCCCACCATTTCTGTGATTCCTTTATCGAATGAAATCCAAGAAATGGAAACAAGAGGGTTTTTTTTGTTGCTTGTTTGTTTTATTGCACTTTTTTCAGTTATATCCTTTTAATGTATTTTTCCCCTTTGGTTTATTCCCTTTGTCACTGTTTTTTTTTTCCTATACCCTTTGTCTTGTATATATGTTTACTTGATTTGGGAAGGGTGTAAACGTTGTTGAAAAATAAATGTACTCATTACCTGACTTATGCAACTATCACCTCTCTGTACATCACCGTTATAAAATTTAAATTAAAAACTCTCTTCTATACCAAAGGTGGTTTTATGGTCATTTTAATTTCATTTAATTGGAACGTTAGAATTTTGATAGCTTTTATTGACATCAGTTCAAATAGTAATAACTTTTCATAAATGGCCGAATCAGAGTAAAACCAAGAAAAATAGTAAGAATATAAATATGAGATAATCCATGTATGCAATAAGTAGTTCTGGGCAAAGATTGTTTTAATTGTTGAATTGTAATTATAAAAGTTTGCATTCTCTGATACTATTTTAACTCAATTGCTCATTTATTCACTATATTCTTAACTCCATCAAACTTGATATTCTAAATAAGTAGGGATTATTTACTTTTAGTTGCCAGAACCCAGATGTTTGGAACAATGTTCACAGAATGTCCAGACTAAAAGAATAAATTATGCTAAATTTAATTTGAAGAGAAAATTTATCCTTTTGGACTTTGATGTGTGTATGTTATTTAAGTTTTCATGATTTTGTTCCATACTTTTTTTTTCTATTTTGGAGGACTGTATAAATTAAGGGAAATGAAATTACTACACGCCTTGGAAGAGATTGGTAAATTCTAAATTGGTAAATATTACCCAAGACTGATTTAATGCAGTTAATGCTATGGAGGTGGTATTTAATGTTATCACATTGTAGGGAACATATTCCATTCTAGCCACTGAAACTGACAAATTCAGCTTCTTGTGTGTATGCATGTGTGCACATGTGTATAAAAACACTTGTGTGGAATACCGAGTCAATACAGAAAGCATTTTCAGGATTACAAAATTACTTATATGTATTGACCTACCTAACTTCTGTTGAGTCTTCTTAGATCCTGACTGGTACTTTTATGATATCATGGGACATATTCACTCATTTAGTTAAGTAACTTTAAAAAATTCACTCAATTAAAACTTTTAAACTTCAGTTCTGGAAAAATACTCAAAATTAAGCATATATATATATATACATACATATATATATACATATGCAGTATAAAGAGCTTTCATAAAAAGTTATTGAACATATACTTGAAAATGTTTGTGTATTCCTTGTGTATTGTTTTCTTTCTAGGGCTTTTGAAATAAGAAAATAATCTGATTTAATGGAAGAATCATGAAACAGTTTCCATGTTTATTTAATCTTAATTACCTCAATGCTTTAGGATGTGGTATGGATTTAACATTCTCTTGTCTGCTATTTTGTGACATGAAGTAAATTTTAGACACTAGAACAGAAAAGCAAAGACACTGCTGAAAATATTTCCCCCATTTAGCAATTTAAGTTGTGAAAAGTATTTGTGAATTTGATATAAAATCCATAGTCATAAAATTCTAAATTGAGATGAATGTTATTTTAATGTGCACTGGAAAAGGTGAACTATTTTGGAACTTCACAGTGATCACATTTTTTTTTAACTTACACATTCAAAATACTTCTTGGTCTTCAGAATATATTCCTGCTATGTGTAGAAAACTTCATTGATTTAATTTTTTTAATTGAAAAGAAAATTTCATGAAATGGTCTTAAAGGTAAATATGAAAAAGGAAAGTAAATGTTGTTTACTAATAGGTCTTGGGGTTATCATGTTAATATTACTAAGGAAATACGAAAAATTATGAAAGAAGAAACATTCTCTGAAGATTACATTTCGGTAAAGAAATTATGGGACATAACAGTAGTTTCTGCTTAATTATTTTCTGAGAAAACAGCCATTTTTATTTCCCAAAACACAGTTTGTGGTTGCAATTCTGTACTATAAGTGAAGAATTTGTGGTTGCAATTCTTTACTAACAGATTATAAACTAAACGAAAGTAGGGATAAGATTTGAAGGAAGGTATTTACATGTCCCTAGTGATGACTGTAGCAAATACTGGTGGAAGAGTAAAACACATAAAGTGTTAGAGGTTTTTTTTAAGTAGTTTCTAGTATGTAAAGTGTGAAAAAAATTATTGCACCAGTCACAAGATACACAAAGGCTGTGCCATCCTTGGAGGAGCATATTAGAGAAAATTCAGATAATGCACCATTTTCTATTTACATTATGTATCATTTCATTTTTTCCCATCAAAACACACAGAACAATTTTAGAGAACAAATGACCATAAATAAAAGTTTCTTTTTCAGTGAAGACCAACTAATATAATATAGAATCACTTTCCCTTAACAGGCTGAGAACTTGAAATGAGAACCTGAAATAAATTTTATACCTCCAACTTACAATATATTTGGCAATCTTAGAAACATAACTTTATAATTCAGAATTTAACTATCAATTTAAAACTGGCACTCTTGTCATCACTTTGAACTAAATCTGTTTGGAGTCACTAAATGTTGCATGGTTTTGTAACCAATGTGACTTTGAACTTAAAAGATTTTTTTGAAGTTGTTATGGAGAAGGTGAAGAGAAAAATGCACTAAAGTGCTTATATTTATCTAAAATTGTGTTTCAGTAAAAATGATAAAATCACACCAAATTCCCTGTGTAAAGGTGTAAACAGTAAAATAAAGGAAATAAAAATGTTTTATTGCATATAACCAAAGATTTAGTAGTTCTATTATAAAACTTTGATACAAAGTCACCTAGGGCATACAACTTACACATTGGAAAAATAAGACCTCAGATAAGAACGCCTATGATCTTTGGCAGGTATATTTTTATTTTGTCACCTACTAATTTCTACTCCTCTTCTACTTTTCTAAATTGAGACATTTCCTCTGCAAGACTAGAATAACGACGTCATTCTCCCTGGGTCTGTCCTACAGCTAGTTCTTGATAAATGCAAGATGTAGTCCTTTCTGTTAGACCTTGAGAACATATCATTATGCTACTTGTAACATTTAATTATAATATCAGATATCATATGTAATCAATATACTTGAAAAATTATATGCATACATTAAATTTCCCTTTAAGTGAAACAAACCCAGAAAGAGTAAGGAAAGTAAATGCCTAGGGAATGTAAACTATTTAGATAGGTGTAAAATAATGACAGATACTTCAAGTAATGCAACTTCTTTAGAAATATAAGAAAATGGAAATTCAAAGTTTTAAGTTAGCTATTTGAGATATCCATGTGTTTGATATGGTTGTAAAACACAATGGCAATCGGGACATAGCTCAGTTGTAGAGCAACTCTTGTGCATGCACCAAGCCCTGCTTACTATTCTCAAAAAATAACAGTCAATGATAACTATTTAACTCTGATTGATCAAAATCTTAAATAAAGAACAATATAGAATCAATACCTACATATATAGACAAATCATTTCCCATATTAAGATAAACTTAGAGGATTTATATTTAATATAAAAGAAGTTCTAATGAGAAAATAATAGTTGCGAATTGAAACCTTGGCATCTACATGTGTATGTATGTTTGGTTTTTATAGACACTGTAATAGCCCACAGAATTCAGGTTATTAAATCATATTTTATTAAACTAGCTTGGACTTGATGGGTAAGAGAGGGATCTTAAGTCAGAATTCCAAATATGCCATAAGTCACTAATTCATTTCATACTTTTTCATTTTGTAACTTTTTCCCTTGCTTCAGTTTGGGGAAATGTTTATTGTATTGTTTCTTTCATTCTATCTAAATTATTATTGCTCAATTATTTCAATCATATTTTTCAGACCTGAATCTTTACTTAGTTCATTCTTATCCTTTGTAATTATCTACTGTGATGCTATGTCTTCATCCATTTTTTTAATATTTTCCTTCAGAAGATGGAACACATTTTTCAATATATTTCATAGCTGCTTTGGTTTTCTTACCTTTTACTTCCAATGTTCTTGTCATATCTCTTTCTATCAATTCCCTCCATTCCTGGGGACCACTCAAAGCCATACTTTGAAACTTTTCTTAGGTGCAGGAAAACAAGTGAAATTTTTGAGTGACTTGATTTAGTTTGCTTCAGTCTAGAGTGCTTTTTTTTCTTGATGATAGTAGGTTTTCTTTATTGTGACAATATTTGTGAAAAATTTTAGTATATTAAATATAGATTATTCTGACTACTGAAACCACATGTTTTTGTTTCCCTTTTTTTTTTTTTAAGAATTTAGTTCTTTTTCTTGGGGAGAGGGTGGCTATTGAGAAGGAAAACTGTTACTTTGCTAGGTACCTTCAACCAAGTATATTGATGCTGTCTACTTTAACTACTCAGAATTTCAGTTTCTCCCAGAATTTAGTGATCTGTAAGTCTTTGGTCAACTCACAATTTGTCCTACCTCCAATACACAATTCCTTTCTAGTCTTATGGCATTTGACTCTGAGCATCATATTTATACTCCATGGGTAAATCCTCATGAGGATAAATGCAAAGATTTGTGGACTGCCTGATTTTTTTTTGATTTTTTTTGTGTTTATTTTTTTTATTTTATTTGTGAAAATACTGTACAGAGGGGTTACAATTGCATGGGCAGGATAATGCGTACATTTCTTACCAAGCATTGCAGCCTCCTCCTTTGTTTACCCTTCACATCACTTCCCAGCCTCCCCCCTCCCCCCATCCCAATCCTTCTCCTTCCCCCCTTTCCCCCTCCCCCCCCACCGACGTTGTAAAGTTCGTTTTGGACATGACAACTTGTACTTCTCATTGTTGCATCAGGTCCACCTGTATCCTTAAACAACTGGTTTTTCCCCATCTCCTCCACAAGTTATACTGACATCAAATACATTGAAAGCAGGGGTTATACTGTGGGGGAGGGACATACAAAGCAACAAAGAGATAATCTTATAAATTCATTAGAAACACATGCATGAAAGGAAAAACATTAAAATACATATCTAAGGGTTCATTTTCCTGACATCACATTATCTGACCTTTTCCGCTTGACTCATACATATACTAGATATTGCAAATAAGGGAAACCATGGGACCTATGTTTCTTTGGGCTTGGCTTACTTCACTTAATATAATTTTTTCCAAGTTTTTCCATTTCCTAACAAATGGGGCAATGTCATTCTTTCTGATGGAGACATAGAATTCCATTGTGTATATATACCACATTTTCTTGATCCATTCATCTACTGAGGGGCATCTGGGTTGGTTCCATATTTTAGCTATGGTAAATAATGCTGCAATAAACATAGTTGTGCTGGTAGCTTTAGTGTGGTCTTGTTTGTAAGCATTTGGGTAAATGCCCAAAAGTGGGATTGCTGGGTCGTAGGGGAGTTCTATGTGAAGTCTTTTGAGGAACCTCCATACTGCTTTCCAAAGTGGTTGGACTAGTTTACATTCCCACCAACAATGCAGTAAGGTTCCCTTCTGTCCACATCCCCTCCAGCATCTGTTGTTATTAGAGTTCTTGATTTTTGCCGTTCTATCTGGGGTGAGGTGATATCTCAATGTTGTTTTGATTTGACTGCCTGATTTCTTCAGGTCTCTCTTTCTCTTTCCTTATGGCTCAAACTGCTACCACCCTAGCAACTTGCATTTGCTTTTTTATCTCCCTCTTCTCCTTATGATTGTTGTTTTCAAAATGTTCTTTAGCAAAAGCAAAAATAAGACAGGGCAATACCAAAGCAGATCAAGGGGTCAATGGTTCACATCGAGAATCTAACCCCTAGCTAATCAAAAGCCTGAGATCCAGAAGATTGTGGTTCATATAGCCTACTGAGGTTGAAAAGCCAACTAGACTTCATCTCCTAATTAATCAGCATAAAGTGGAACTGGAAGTGTGGTTTAAGTGGTAGGCCAGAAGCCAAGCAAATAAATGTATCAATTATAAGAAACTGAATTCAAACTCTAGTACCTAGAAATAAACAAAGAAACATAAGTCAAGTTAAATGAGTAAGGCCAAATATGAACATGTTCTGGTGTGTTTCTCATGTTTCCCATCTCTCAAGAACAAAAACCTTGGGCTTGCAACTATATAATGCCTGAAAACATAAGCTTGCTATTCTTTGTTCATTCTTAACAATTGGTGAGAAACCTGCACTTACACAAGTGCTCTGCTACTTTGAATATCAGAAATTATCCAAAATTCTTGTAAAACAACAAATCCTGTGTTCTATGGAAAAGAAAATAGGAACTGAAAGACAATGGCACAGAGAAATCATGTAAGCCTATGTTGAATGCTTGGGATATTGATGGAGGTATGAAAAACATCGGATTTTGTTATCTAGTGTCTTGGTGATGAAATACTAGTGTTAGAAATAGGATGACAGACATCCAAAGTTTTTGTGTTATGATTGAAAGTTGCTTACCAAAATAGAACATCTTCTTGGCAAAAGAACAGTATGGCAATACTGAACAATCAGATGAGCTGGGAGAACTGAAAGTGAGGAGGAAGAGAAACGCAAAGTTACACTGTCTTGTCATTGGTTAGGAAACGTGTCTAGATCCTCTTTGAAAATGATCAATACCTATTTGAAAAGTAAGTGATTGTTTTAGTTTTTTTTGTTTTTATTTAATGTTATTGTCAAGGTGATTACAGAGGGGTTATAGTTACATACATAAGGTAGTGAGTACATTTCTTGTCAACCTTGTTACCCCCTCCTTCATTTTCTCCCACTTTCTCTCTCCCCAATCCCCTCAAGTTGTACAATTATTTTCCAACATATTGTCTTGTGAATATGACTTTTGCACTGTTTTTGCTCTTTGTCTTTGTCTCATCATTCTGTTGTTCTTTTTCCCTTCCTAAATCGGATTAACATATATATATATATATATATATATATATATATATATATATATATAAAATACCCAAGGTTGTTTCTTAACAATTAGTTTGCTTTTACTCACAATGTTGAAGTCCTTTAATATTTTATTACAATAATAGCTACATAGAAATGTCTTTCTAATGACATCAATAAGTGTTCTTCCTGACACTGAGCTATATGTGAAAATCCAGAAGCCTACATTGTTCAAAAATTAAAGTAAGGGATTTTACAAATAAACTTTCATCACTGCTGTCACTTTTATAGAACCTAACCTAGTACAGGAATATATTGCAGCTAAATGACAGACAGGGAAAGTGTCTCTGTTTAATTGGCACTGGGCAATTTATCAACCTGTGATGTCAGGGACACTCCATTAGGCTGTGAGAAAGTGATTGGTGGGATAACATTCAATTGAAAATCTCTGTGGAAGGTAGTTCATGCCACCATTACATCAATTTAATGAATGAGGCCCAATAGCGTCCTCCTCTTCCGTGAAGGAGCACATCCATCATGGAACAAAGGATTCCCCAGTGCCAATGAGTTGTCATGTTTTCCTCTTAGCCTGTGAAAGAACAGAAATATTTCATCCTAAACTGAGAAGAAAATTAGATATTCTCATTCCATGCACAGTAATTGCCTGAGATGCTGAGACCCTCTTAATTCATTGCTTTGGCTATATCTAGAAGATCATATGGATGCTCTCATAGCTTAGTCCAACACAAGGTAGTTTCACGTCTCATTCTTGTGGTAAATGAATATTCTATTTGGAAGCAAATCTGAAAAATTATATATAATCTGTATTCATATACATATTTGTGTATATATCTATAACTATATTCTTACTTGGAGTTACTACAATACTTCTTACTATGACATCTAAATGTGAGCAATAAAATCATAAAAACATAATAACTGATCTTAATCAGCAAATACATCTCTAATTCCTGACATTCTGTGACTAGTCCTCAAATGAATTTTTTTTTCTTGCTTTCTTGCTCTTTTGGTTTCTTTTTCTTGCTCTCTCCCCCTCTTTCTTTCTTTTTTTTTTGTTTTATAATGTGTGTGTGTGTGTGTGTGTGTGTGTGTGTGTGTGTGTGTGTATGCCATTCCTTGGGCTTGAACTCAGGGGCTGAGTCTGTTCTTGAGCTTTATTGATCAATGCTAGTGCTCTCCATTTCTGTTTTATTTTTGCTGCTTAATTAGTGATAAGAATCCCATAGACTTTAGTTGGAGATAAGAATCCCATAGACTTTCCTTCTGTTGCTGGCTTCAAACTACAATCTTCAAATCTTAGCCTCCTAAATAGCTAGGATACTAGGCATGAGTAACTGGCACCTGTCTAGTCCTCATTTCTTTGTCTTTTTCTTTCTTTCTTTCTTTCTTTTTTGTCGGTCATGGGGCTTGAACTCTAGGCCTGAGCACTGTCCCTCAGTTCTTCAGCTCAAGGCTAGCGCTTTACCACTTGAGCTACAGCACTACTTCTGGTTTTCTGGTGGTTTATTGGAGATAACATTTTCTCGGACTTTCCAGGCCGGGCTGGCTTTGAACCACGATCCTCAGATCTCAGCTTCTTAAGTAGCTAGGATTACAGGCATGAACCACCCGTGTCCGGCTTTAGTCCTCAAGTTTTTAAAAGAGAGAGAGAAGGGAGGGCATAGATAGATGGTCTAGCCATTTTTGTCTTTATTATTCTTTTTCCCATTCCTTTAATTTACTTTTCCTTCCATTTTGATTTATTTACCCCCGTTCTTCTTCACAAAGTAAGAAAATCTTCCCACATGATAAGCAATGTCAAAAGGCTGATTTGAATCTGACACACCGAATCTTAATTGGCAAAGACAACACTTTGAAAAATGGCGATGTGTAAGCATGCTTTACTTTTTAAAGGCACTTATTTCTGACAAAGTGTGATATATGCATTATTATCTTGGCAGCTTGATTTGGCCCAGATAAATTCTTCCAACTCCTAGGCTCCATATCACATATTTTACATTAGCAGTATTAACTCACCACACCATCTGTCTATACCAACATCTAATGACATGGATGCATAGTTAATATGACAATATTCATATCAAGTTGATCCCTGTCATATTCATATATTGGCAGTGTATATTGCATTGTAGATTAGCTTGTTTTTACCTCAAATATTTTATTGTTCTTAAGATTACCTTTGCAGGAATTTTAGTAACACCAAGTTAGTATGTCAATAATCTATGTGTGAAAAACAAATGCAAAATTCATAAATTCCGTATTATTTTCCTTATCAGTTTTGGATGGTAACTATTCAGTACTAGAGAGAAAAAGATATTTAAAAGTATGCTTTTAATCATTCTCACAGGAATGATTCTATCCAATATGACTCCAAGGTATTTCCTTCTGTTTCATTTTATGTACTATTATGTATTGCTTGTAAGCTATTCAGTCAAGCATCAGAGTTTAATGAAAAATCAGTACCACCAATGAAATCTTGCCAGAAGTATTGTTGTAATCATTTCTTAGAATGAATATGAGCTCCTGCTAATCAAGACAAGGTGGTATCTTTTTTTTCTCCTTTTTTTCTTTCCTTTCATTATTCACATAGGATACATTTGTACACTCACATACTCAAAGTGAGAGTTTCAAAACTGGAGAAAATAAATAGGAAAATTTTGGATTTGGTGTGGAGCCTGGGAAAAATGCACAGCATTGATTTTTCAAATATTTTTCACATATGTTGTATTTTCCCTAATGACATCAAACTAAATGTTTATTGAGATTATATACTTTCTTACTTAAGGCATATACACACTTAGAATTGTTGACATGTGTCAGCTTTTTCAGTGCTAAATGTAAAAATGTGTTTTCTCCTGAACAATATCCTAAACATACAATCACCTTTCTCTTGTAAAATAACAATTATTTTTGTAATAGTTTCCCACTCTCTGAAGGGCACAATGCTTCTCTACATTTGTCACTAGCATTTGTCACATTTAAGAGAAAATTACCATATAGGCTAAATTAGGGATTGAGACATTACAAACTGCCCCAAATCAACTCCTGGCAGCCGACATTTTGGGTAAATGAGGTTTTATTGGGTCACACATCATGCTTTCATTGTGGTTTATTTGTGATTATTCTTATGCTATTGCAGCTTAATCAGATATTTTCTTTAGAATCTATGCATCCTGAAAAGACATATTTAAAAACAAGTTTGCTGATGTCAAAAGTACAGAACATCAAAATTAATGGAAAAAATGCTAATCAATCTGTGTTAGGGAAAAAAAAAGAATGCCCCAAAAGATTAAAAAATCAGTTTTCAATTATCTCTAAGTATCTTTACAAATGGCTTTCAATTTAGCATCTCAATTCATGAATACAATACATCTTTGTAAATATCACCCTTGGATCGCTCCCTCCTCCCAATTAGGCCTTTTTAGTGACATTAAACTGCTCACATTTGTATAGTCAAAATTATCAAAAATATTGCAAGCAATTTGTTTTACCTCAAAGTAAAACAAAGTCTCTCAAGTGGCATTTTTGAAATTTGTAAACATTTATCAAACAATGAGGTTAGCTGTGATCCAGTGGTATAATATATATATTGTATACATTACATGTGTGTGTGTGTATGGTGCATATATATACATATCTATGTATATATACAAAAATAGTATGTGTTTGTGTTAGTCTGTGTATGATAGTATGTATTGTTTGTGTGCTTATGTGAATTTAAGATTATGTAGAGAGGTCGCAATTGTGATTTCTATCCCTAATTTTGTTCCTTGAATCCAGGTTACCTATGTTTCCTAATGGACTAATGTCTACAGAGGGAGGTCCTTAATCACTTTCATTTATATGGTCCTTAAAATTACATCATAGCTTCTATCACATTCTGTTTACATTTATGCTGACATTTAACTCTCAGTCACATATATGTTTATATTGTGAACTTCCATGTATTTTGTCATTTATAAACAATGTAGCACTGATTTTAATTGATTTTAATTATATTTATTGAAGAATTTATTCAAAACATAAAATGAGCAGTCTTTAGGTTCTACTTTCTCTTTTGCAACGCATTAATTTTTTAAGTGTACACTTAGTCATTGTAGAAGTGCTTCTCATTTAGGATTTGTAATTCCTTTACATCTTACAACGACATGCTTGGTTTCCATATTCCTCCGTGGTCAATGAGATCCTGTAACTACCCATTAGGACAAGGAAGTTGAAATTACACCATGGGTGTGGTTGATGGCTGTTATATAAGCAAATGATTTCACCACGAAAATGCTTTTAAATGTTTCCTGTTATTGTCACATTTATTTTGTTAAGTATTCTGTTGAAAGCATATTGAATATTGTGAAGAATTAGACACTAGCTTTCTGCTCCATTAGTTTTTTTTTATTATATTTTGTGATAGAAATGAGAAGACTTGACACTTGGAAGTTTAGTTCATGAGATAAACTTGGGAAATATTAAGAACTTGGAAACAGAAGATCAGAAATTCATACTGAGAGTCATTGCCAGGGGATTGCTTGTGGGGGTCAGATAACAATAGTGGGAAGAAAAGTCCTAGACTTTTGAGGGAACCTCTCAGGACACACTTCATCATTTTGCCCTAGGTGGGTTTCTGTTTGAGAATGAAGTCCACAACTGGTAAGACAATTATTTTGATGGCCCATGACTTTAATGAAATAGCACTGGTTTTACATTTACTTTGTTGTCATCAACTATAGAATATTTTATAGAGTGAAAGTATACATAATTCTGAAATACTATGAATTTTCAGTGGAGGCTAAAATTCTAAATAGTATAACTTTGTACAAAGTAGTTGACACTGAACAGCAGTTTAAGCCTTGCTTCTCTATAATCAGTTTCTTCATGTTGAAAGGGGTGATATTGATCAAGATATAATGTAATCATAAATTGCTTTGTTAAATGGCAACTTTTTTGTACAACTATTTAAAGATATTTTTTTTAAAAAAGACTCCTAGCCTGGCATTGGTGGCTCATGCCTGTATTCCTAGCTACATAAGGAGGCTGAGATTTGAGAATCACAGTTTGTCAGACTAGACAGAAAAGTCCATGAGATTCTTACCTCCAATTAACCACCAAAAAGTCTAAAAGAGTTGTGGCTAAAGTGATAGAGCACAAGAATTGAGAACAAAAGCTGAAAGACAGTACCCAGGCTCTGGGTTCAAACACAAACACTCCTAGCTTGGAGCTATCATTAACCAGATGTAATAAGATGCAATAGTGAGTTTACCCACTACACTGGACATAAGCCAGGTGGGAAAGATTTGGTAATAAACTGATTCTATGTGTGTATGTGCATGTGTGCAAGTGTTTTGTGTATTCCATGTCAGTGTAATACTTAGGAGTACACATAGAAATTAAACAAAGTGTTGAGTATTAAAACTTATATGTAGTTATTTTCTTCTAGTAACTAAGTATTATTAGGTTCTGTACTATCTGCTCATGATTGCATGTAAATTCATTGCGTATAGTAAATGAACATGGGAAAGGGCAAACCATTTAGCATTAAGAGAAAACAAGATGGATCAGTAGGCGGGTATGAATGGCATGGAGTGCAGAAAATGTGCCCCTAATCCTTGGTCAGGAGTAAATGAAGGGGAATCAGAATTCATAAGGCATTAAGAAAGTAGTTCTATAGCTAGAACACAGATTATTTAAATTTCTTTCTTGATGAAGGACTGCTACAAGGAAGATAGAGTTTATAAAACTGCCCCAACTACCAAGCCAAGGGATACAAGTAAAATGTTCCATGCCAACAAAGGTAGAAATATGACTCTGTATATATATATATATATATATATATAATCCTGATGTTTGTTTACTTCCTTATAGAAACTTGGGCACTTAACTCATAAAACCAAAATTCCTCCTAACAAGTATCAACTTCCTATAGTTCAGATTATCCTCCATTCTTTATTTATTCTTTATCTCCCCAATTTCTTTAGAGATTTAATTAATAACAATTAAATGTTATTAATACATATCACATAATATATAGATTATATAGAATATTAGCTTAAGAGATACTGTGTGCTTAGCATTGTATAAGAAAACAATACATGAGGAAAATTAAAATGTAGTTCTTGCACCAATTCTTATTTCTTATTTAAATTTGGACAGCTTCATTCTATGCAATGCCATTTTCCTGTTTCCATATGTGTTGCACATTATAGCAAACCATTGTAATTTAATTGAGGTACCCGGAAATTTTTCTTCTTACTGATACTAAATTAGTACAATTTATTATCAGCTGATATTTTACAATAAAATCATAGTGAATTAGAAACAGTAAATGGCATAAACTGATCATATATCTAATACAGATCAACTTATTGATAGCATAGTTTAAAAATAATCATAAATTACTGAGCTGCTGTGGCAGAAATCTTCTCTGTTTTGGAGCTTCAATAACAAAATTCCTAAAAGTGAGTGGTTTAAAAATACAACGTTTATTTTATAAGAATTTGGAACTCCAGTAGCCAAAGATGGACATGTGCTCAGCATCATTGTCTGGTAGAAGGTATTTCTTCAAGACCTGTGGAAGGGCACTGGTCTGGGCCCTCATATGATCTTTATTATGAGTTTTACATCGGTAGAGGTGTCTTGTACCTCCTCTTATTATAGGCCATAAGTGTTATCTGATATGACTCTACCATTATGGCCATACTTAAGTTAATTGATCTTAAAAGACTTGACTGAAAATAGACCTAAATTGGGGATTAGGGCTTTAGAACATTAATTATGAGCAAACACAGATCAATCCATAAGATACCTTTAATTATATTGAATATAGCCCATCTATTCATACTCATGTAAAAATCAATTCTTATTGAAGATTATAATGCCAGTGTCCAGTGTGGAAAATATCACCCTTTGGGCAGTATTGGAGTTTGAACTCAAGGCATTGTTTTTATTGTTGTTGCTTTGTTTTATAATTTTATTGTAAATATGATGTACAGAGGGGTTACAGTTAAGTAAGGTAATGAGTACATTACTAGTTGAACAGTGTTACACTCCTCATTTGCTCCCTTCCCCCCACTCCAACTCCATTCCTTCCCAATTTTTTAAAGTACAGTTACAACATGGTGTCTAGTGAGTTTCACTATTGCATTGTTTCCCACTTTGTTCCATGAGACACTGTGGTTATTTTTACCTAAGCATTATATCAGTTGAATCCTGTCTACCTCATTCTCTTTGACTTAGCTATTTTTCAACTAGGCTTTTCTATTTTTTGTCGCAATTTACCTGGGTCATGATCCTCCTACTTAGGCTTCTCACAAAGCTTGGATGACATGTTGCTGTGTTGTTGTTGTTGGTGGTGGTGATAGTTGTGTTTTGGGATTGTTTTGCTTTTTGTTTTCCTTAGGTGGTGTAAAAGAGGGTGCTGAAAGAGAGGGAGGAAAGGTGAACAAACACATTCATGCTATTCCATATACACTATGTGGAAAATGACCTACGTAATTTGTGGACAAGAAGGGAGGAGGAAACCGGAGGAAAGTAAAGCAAGGGGTGACATTGTCAAAGAAACAAACAAAAACCAAATGTACTTATAACCTGAATTATGAAATGGTAGCCTTTGTATAACACCTCAGTAATAAAAATAAAATTATTTGATTTACAAAAAAAGGACAAAAAAATCACAACACATACCAGTGACTTCCAGATGGTCTTTGAGGTATTATTTTGAAAACATATATTTGTACAAAATAAAACAAATTAAGATTCACTTGACTTACTAAATGAACCACCTGAAGACAGCTATAACAACTAATAATAAAGTCTCCTAGCAAAGGAAAGTCAAGCGTCCAATGGATTCATTGCTAAGTACAACTGCATTTTTAAGGAATGCTAATAATCCTTACATTATTCCAATAAAGAGCAGGAGAGGAAGTAATAGAAAACTCAATCTATGAAGCCGGAACTACACTCATTCCAGAACCAAAGAAGGAAACACCAAGCAATGAATTGTTGGCCAATCATTTAAATCAACATACGCACAAAAATATAATGCAGGGTCACTGTACCTAAAATAATTTGATGTTGGCATCAAAATAGGTGTGGATATCAATGCAACATAATAGAAAAATTAGAAATAAAATCAAATCTACAGGTGTCTAAAATGTTTTTAATTAAGATTTTCATTGTGAAAATACCTTACAGAGGGCTTACAGTTACATGAACAAGGTAATGAGTACATTTCTTATCCAGCATTGTTGCTTCCTCCTTTGTTTTTCCCCTACCATCCCTTCTCTCCCACCTCCTCAGTTACCCCCTCCACCTCCCCGCCCATCTACCCCTCCACCTCCACCTAAATTGTAAAGTTAGTTTTTCGACATAGCGCCTAGGTGTCTAAAATTTGACAGAAATATTCAAAATCATACACTGGAGCAAAAGAGATTTTTAGCAGATAGTCATTGGAGGCGGATTGTCTTTATAAGTAGATTATCTTTTTTTTTTTTTTTGTGGGTCATGGAACTTGAACTCTGGGCCTGGGCGCTGTCCCTGCACTCTTCAGCTCAAGGCGAACGCTCTACCACTTGAGTCACAGCACCACTTCCGGTTTTGTAGTGGTTTATTGGAGATAAGAGTCTCATGGAGATTCTTGCCCAGGCTGGCTTTGAACTGGGATCCTCAGATCTCAGCCTCCTGAGCAGCTAGGATTATAGGTATGAGCCACCGGTACCCAGCTTATTTAAATATTTTGTCATACAAAAGCAAAGTTGACCCACCCAAATTTTTGTAAATTAATTTTAGATTATATGTATTTTTGAAATGTCAAAGAGTACATACATTTAAATTCATTCATAAACTATTAAATTTTAATTAATAAATTATAACCTAATTATCAAATTAATAAATTTCACTGTTAATAAATTACACTTATTTTCTCATGTGAATGCACAATAGGTAATATAAATATGTAGTGCATTTTATGCTAAAAATACAATATGTAGTTCCAAAAAAATCCTACACATTAAATCTTCCATATTCTCAAAGGAGTTTTATCTTGAAAAGGCTTGAGAAATCCTGGTCTGGGAGAGAAAGACAAATCTATTAGTAGTCTGAATATTTGGCATAATTCACTGTACTCAGTCTACTATACTTATTCCAGCAATTCTTCCAACAGCATGCAGAAAATATTTTTGTGCAGAAGGGGCTTGTTACTTAAAGTAAGAATGGTACTCAAAGATCAAAGTGAGTACTTAAGTTTACACTTGGAACAAATTTTCAACCTGAGCAAATGTCAGAGCCCAGATGTTATCTGATCCACACAGCTAATACCCTTTGGAAAATAAGCAAGTGATTTCAACACTGGAAGCTGCCAAGCAGTACAGCACATCATCTGTACAAAGACAGCAGCTTCAATCTTTCCAATCTCTCTCTTTGTCAATTCACTGTTTTAAAGTTCAGAAGAAAACATGTAACCAAAATACAAGTTTCCATTTTGAGAACTAGAGTACTGTAATCATTAAATTAAGCTGCGGCATTAGAGGGAAGTTTCTTCATCACCCACTTCTAATAAGGGCCAAAGCATCATTTATTTCTAATGCAAATTCAATCTTTAGATTTAAATGTAAGTAGAGCATTAAAATATTATTAAGATGAAAATCAGGACTTGAAATTTAAAAATCAATGGTTATATCACCTAAATTGCTACGTAGTGATTTTATTCCTTATCCATTTGTTTTACCATTGTTGAAGATACCCTTATTTGAATATCAGTCTACAAAATTATTAAATTAGCAAATATATGAGACAAAAATCTATTATCTCCTTTTTAACACTTAATATAAAGAAGAAGTATATGTCTAGGATAAACCTAGCAGAGGATCACAATAGCTCAATAGCTATGTACATATGACCTTATAAAATGATGCAAATCAAAATGAACTACAAGATATGAAAACATGAGTTATTTTTTCTTAATGTGCTATTTACAATAATTTATTTTTCCTTTTCCTTTTTTTAGCCTGTTTTTTATTTTGGTAGCCTTTATATTGTATATAGGTTTATACGGTTTGTGGAAGGGATGGGGAATAATAAAATGGAGAAACAAGGACAAAGGTTGAACCAATGCAACATCATATTCACAAGACACTAGGTTGGAAATGAACTTTACAACTTCGGGAGTGGGGAAGCCAGAGCGTCGGGGATAGTGGGAGAAAAATGAATGTCTGGGTAACAATGTCTGACAAAATGTACTCATTACCTAACATGTAATTGTAACCCCTCTGTACATCACTTTTACAACAAAATAAAATAAATTTTCAAAAGTTACTTAAATCACTTTTTTAGTCACATAAAAATTACTTTATTTTTTACTTTTTAATTTTCTTTATACCCTTTTATCATTTCTTTTTTTAACTTTATTTTATTGTTAAGATGTTGTACAGAGGGGTTACAGTTACATGAGTAAGGCAATGAGTACATTACCTGTCAATCACTGTTACTCCTTCCCTTATTTGGTGTTGTCCCACTATCCCTTGACTCCCCCATCTCCCACGCTCCTATCCACCCCTCCCCCACCTCACCTTTCTTTTCCAATATACTGCCCTGTGGGTATGTTTGTTGCAATGGGTTATCCTGTGTCCTTGTTTCAGCATTTTGTTATTCCCCTTCCTTCTCCAGATTTTACATATGTATATACAAGATATAGGGTATCAAAATCGAGTACAGTGACAACAAGATATATGCCATAGGGGAAAGAACATACAAAGGAAACAACAACAATAAAAATAATAAATTCACCTGGTACATTTAAAACAGTGACAATAAAGACAGACCTCTTATGTCCATATCTTGGATTTCATTTCCCTTAGCACCATCTTATATGATCATTTGTACATGGATTTTGGAGCTTTTCAGTTCATCTGAAAAGATTATGCTATATGTATACCAATTATTGCAAATAAAGAAAATATGGGACCTAAATATTTTTGGGACTGTGAAACTTCACTTAATATGATTTTTTCCAAGTCTTTTCATTTCCTAACAAAGGGGGCAATGTTGTTCTTTCTGATGGAAGCATATAATTCCATTGTATAGATGTACCACATTTTTCTATTCTGAGGGGCATCTGCCTTGGTTCCATATCTTAGGTATGGTGAATAATGCTGTGATAAACATAGTTGTGCTGGTAGCTTTAGTATGGCCTTCTTTGTAATTGTTTGGGTAAATGCCCAGAAGTGGGATTGCTGAGTCACTGCTGGCTCACTTCTTTATGAAATCTTTTGAGAAACCTCTATACTGCTTTTCAGAGAGGTGGAACAAGTTTACATTCCCACTAACAATGCAGTAGGGTTCCCTTTTGTCCACATCTCCTCCAGCATCTATTGTTATTAGATTTCTTGATTATAGGCATTTTAACTGGGGTGAGGTGGAATCTCAGTGTAATTTTGATTTGCATTTCTTTATGTCCAGAGAAGTTGAACATTTCTTCATGTGTCTATTGGCCATTCTTCTTTCCTCTTCACAGAAGTTTCTCTTTAAGTTTTTATCCCACTTATTAATGGGGTGGTTGTTTCTTTGAGGATTTGTTTTGGGATAACTAAACTTGTTGAATTCTAAGTATATTTTAGATACGAGAACCTTGCCTATTACATAGCTAGTGAGGATCTTCTCCCAGTATGTGGGCTTTCTATAGATCTTAATAGCTATGTCCTTCATCATGCAAAAACTCTGCAGTTTCCTGCAATGCCATTTGTCCAACCTTTCTTTGATTTGTTGTGTTTCTGGATCTTTATTAAGAAAATTTCAGCCTGTGCCAAGGAGTCCTAGAGTTTCTCCTATTTGTTCCTGTAATATTTTCAGGGTGTCTGCTTTGACTCCAAGGTCTTTGATCCATTTGAAGTTGATTCTGGTGTAGGATGATGTATAAGGATCTAATTTTATTTATGTAAAGGAGTTTAATCAGTTTTTCCAGCACCATTTACTGAAGAGACTGTCTTTCTTCCATTCTATTTTTTGGCCCCCTTATTGAAGATTAAGTGGCTATACATCTATGGGTTCATTTCTGGGTCTTTGGTTCTATTCCATTGGTCTTCAGGTCTATTCTTGTGCCAATACCAAGTTGTTTTGATTATTATGGCTTTGTAGTAGAGTTTGAAGTCTGGTTTTATTATTTCTCCAGCCCTGTTCTTTCTGCTAAGGATCATTTTTGCTATTTGTGGTCTTTTATTGTTCCATATGAATTTTTGGATTGCTTCTTCTATTTCATTGAAGAATGAGTTTGGGATATTGATTGGTATTGGATTGAATTTGTAGATAGCCTTTGGCAGAATTGCCATTTTCACGTTGTTAATCCTCCCTATCCAGGAGCATGGGAGGTTTTTCCACTTGCTTAGTTCTGCTTTGGTTTCCTTTTCAGGTTTTTAAAGTTTTGTCTTATAGGTCTTTCACTTCTTTAGTTAAGTTTATTCCCAGGTATTTTTTTGTGGGGGGGGGCTAATACAAAAGTAGTTGCTTTCCTGATTTCTGCTGTGCTCTCTCACTATTTGCATACAGGAAAGCCATTGATATTTGAGGGTTAATTTTATACCCTGCTACTTTGCCAAAGTTTCAAATCAGCTCAAATAGTTTGGGAGTGGAGTCCATGGGGTTCTTTAAATACAAGATCATGTCATCTGCAAAGAGGGAGAGTTTTACTCCATTTTTCCATATTTGGATGCCCTTTATGTTTGCATTTTGTCTTTTTGCTCTAGTTAGGCATTCTAATACTAGGTTGAAGAGCAGTGGAAAGCGTGGACATCCTTGACTTGCTCCTGAGTTTAGAGGAAATGGCTTTAGCTTTTTGCCATTAAGTATAATTCTGGCTGGAAGGTTGTCATACACAGACTTTATTGTATTGAGAAATGTTCCATGGATTCCTAACTTCTCCAAAGCTTTCATCATGAAGGGGTGTTGGATCTTGTCAATTTTTTTTCAGCAGCTATTGAGATAATCATGTGCTTCTTATCCTTGCTCTTATAGATGTGATGTATTATATTAATTAATTTGCATATTATGAACTAGCTTAGCATCCCTGGAATGATCTGTTTGATCATGGTGTATAATTTTTTTGATGACTTGTTGAAATTGATTGGCCAAAATTTTGTTGAGAAGTTTTTCATCAATGATAATCAAAGAAATGTGTCTATATTTCTCTTTCTTTGATGAGTCCCTGTCTGGTTTTGGGATGAAGGTTATGATGGCTTCATAGAAGGAGTTTGTAGCTAACTTTTATTTTTGCTTTCATTGAAGAGTTGGAGTATTGGTATGAGTTCTGCTTTGAAGGCCTTATAGAATTCAATAGTGAACCCAGCTATTCCTGAGCCTTTCTTGAATGGAAGGACTCTTATTGCTGTTTCTATTTTGATGCTTGAAATGGGTCTGTTAAGTTTTTTTGACTCATCTTGATTTAGGTTGGGGATGTCAATATTTGATAGAAATTCTTCCATTTCATCCATATTCTCAAGCTTATTATCATAAAGTTTTGAGAAATATTCCCTTATAATGTTCTATATCTTTATTGTTTCTATGGTGAGTGTGCATTTGGGTGTGTTCTCTTCTTTTTCTGGTAAGGTTTGCTAAGGGTCTGTAATTCTGTTAATTTTTTCAAAGAACCAACTCTTTGTTTTGTTGATTCTTCCTATGGTTTTTGGGTTTCTAATTCATTGCATTCTGATTCAATTTTAATTATTTCTTTCCATCTACTGGATTGGGGTTTGGCTTTTTGCTCTTTTGCAAGGAGCTTCAGGTGTATCATTAAATTGTTACTTCGAGATCTCTCCATTAGTTGATGTAAGAACTCAGAGCTATGCATTTTCCTCTGACAACTGCCTTTCTAGTGTCCCAGAGGAGCTGGTTATTTGTATGTTCATTTTTGTTAAATGTCATGAACATTTGAATTTCCTTTCTAATCTCTTCCATGACCCATTTGTGTTTCAACAGTGTGTTGTTCAGCTTCCATGTGTTACAGGACTTTCTTTGGTGGATTTTGGTGTTGAATTTTATTTTTATTTCCTTGTGGTCTGAGAGAAAGAAGGCCATGATTTCAATGTTTCTGAACTTGGACAGATATGCTTTGTGGCCAAAATTGTGGTCTTTTTTGGTGAATGTTGCATATGCTGCTGAGAAGAATGTATAATCTGTTGCTGATGGGTGAAATATTCTATAGAGGTCTGTTAAGTCTAGTTGATCTATGTAATTCTAAGCTCTTTCTCTGTTGAGTTTTTGCCAAGTTGATCTATCTAGCTGGGAAAGTGGTGTGTTAAAGTCACCAACAAAATATTTGTATGTATATGTGATTTTACGGAAAGTAGTGTTTCTTGGATAAATTTGGGTGGTCCAGTATTAGGTGAGTAGATATTTAGAATTGTTATATCCTCCTGTAGGAGATATCCTTTTGTTAGTATATAGTGCCCATCTTTATCTCTTCTCACTAATTTTAATTTGAAGTCTATTTTATCTGATATTAGGATTGCTACTTCAGCCTATTTATGGGGGGGGAGCATTCACTTGGTAAATTTTATTCCAGCCTTTAATTTCAGAATATGTTTGTTTTTTGTGGGAAAGGTGTGTCTCTTGAAGACAGCAGATAGAAAGATACTGTTTTTTGATCTAACTAGAGATTCTAGTCCTTTGATTATAGAGTTAAGTCCATTAACATGGAATGTATTGAGAGGTGTTTGGAAGTTCCTGTCATGTTATCTACCTTCTTAGGAGATGTGTCACCCAGGTTCTACATATGTTTATCTGATTCTGTTTGGTGGATGTTTCTCTGCCTGCATCATATTCTAGTTGGCTTTCTATGTGTAGGACATCTTTCAGTATCTTATTTAATCCTGGTTTGGTGGAGACATTGTTACAGTTTTTCTTTGCTGTGGAAGGTTTTTATTTTTCCCGCAGTTATAAAGGAGGGTTTAGCTGGGTACACTATTCTAGGTTAATACTTGTTTGTTTTTAAGGTATGGCATACTTCATTCCAGGTTCTTCTTGCATGATTTCTATAGTTATCCTGATTGGTTTTCCTTTATAGGTGATTGATCTTTTTTCCTTGACAGCTTTAAGGATCCTTTCTTTGGTTTCTATTGATCCTGTGTGGATTACAATGTGGTGGTGGGATGTCCTGTTCTGTTCTGGTCTACTTGGGGTTCTAAAGGTTTCTTGTATCTTTTGCATGTTTGGGAAGTTCTCTGCTAGTTTTCTGTTAAATAACTTTCCTAGACCTTTGGCTTCTATTTCTAGGCCCTTTTTTTACACCTATTAGCCTTAAATTAGGTCTACTTGTGGTGTCTTCTATATGTTGAATAGATCTAACATGTTTTTTGGATTTGTTTTGAATATTTGTTCTTTCTCCTTGATGTCTTGGCTGTCTTCCAAGATTCCAAGGTCATGGCCATGGCTTGTGTGTTTTCTTTTTTGTTGTTTTTCTTTTTTTTAATTCATTTTTATTGTAAAAATAACGTACAGAAGGATTACAGTTACATGAGTAAGATAATGAGTACATTTCCTATCGAACATTGTTACCTCTCCTTTGATTTTTCCCTTACCATCTCTTCCCTCCCTACCTTCTCAACTCCTCCCACCCACCCCCAAGTTGTAAAGTTCATTTTTAACATACTGTCTTGTACATCTCATTGTTACAATTGGTCAACCTGTATCCCTATTTAAGCATTTTGTTTTTTTTCTCTCCCCACCCCAAATTAGAAGATGCAGGCACCAGAATCAAATCCAGTGAAAACAAGGGTTATACTATGGGGGAGGAACATACCAAGAAAACAAAAAAAAATCACATAGTACCTTAAAAGTACGTTAAAAACCATAGCAAGAAAGAAAGGGGAAAAAAACACTTGTGTCCCTGTCTTGGGGTTCACTTTGCTTAACATCATCTTCTATGGTCACACAGCTTATTAGAATGGCTTGTAGATACATGAAGAAATGCTCAACTTCTCTAGCAAGAAAAGAAATGCAAAGCAAAACAACACTGAGATTCCACTTCACCCCAGTGAGAATGCCTATAATCAAGAAATCTAATAACAACAGATGCTGGAGGGGATGTGGCCAAAAGGGAACCTTACTTCATTGTTGGGAGAAATGTAAACTTATTCAACCACTTTGAAAAGCAGTATGTAGGTTCCTCAAAAGACTCCACATACAGCTCCCCTATGACCCAGAAATCCCACTTTTGGGCATTTACCCAAATGATCACAAACAAGGCTATACTGCAGCTACCAGCACAACTATGTTTATCACAGCGTTATTTACCATGGCTAAGATATAGAACCCCACCCATGCCCCTCAGGAGATGAATGGATCAAGAAAATATGGCATATATATACAATGAAATTCTATGCCTCCATCAGAAAGAATAACATTGCCTCATTTGTTAGGAAGCAGAAAGAATTGGAAAAAATATATTAAGTGAAGCAAACCAGGTTCAAAGAAACATAGGTCTCATGGTTTCCCTTACTTGCAATAACTAGTATATGTCTAGGACAAACAGGCATGTGCTGTTTTCTGGTGCAAACTGCCTACATTTTTTCTCACTAGGCAGAATCTCTACTATTATGGCTCACTTGGTGTGATTTTTTTAATTTAATTTTTATTTTTTGTGAACATACTGTACAGAGGGGTTACAATTACATGGGAAAGATAATGAGTACATTTCGTATCAAGCATTGCAGCCTCCTCTTTTGTTT
>NW_012267309.1:7933666-7982157 GCF_000151885.1 Dipodomys ordii | reverse complement strand
ATTTGTTGTTGGGGGATTTAATTTTTTGAGTTCCAAGTATATTTTAGATATGAGACCCTTGTCTGTTGTATGGCTAGTGAAGATCTTCTCCCAATCCATGGGCTTTCTATTGATCTTGCTAGCTATTTCCTTTGCCATGCAGAAGCTCTGCAACTTCATGCAATCCCATTTGTCCAACCTCTCTTTGATTTGTTGTGTTTCTGGGTCTCTATTCAGAAAATTTCGGCCTGAGCCAAGGAGACCTAGGGTTTCTCCTATTCCATCCTGTAATGTTTTCAGAGTGTCTGCCTTGACTCCGAGGTCTTGGTGTGATTTTTTTTGTAGTGAATAATTCCCTGAACTGTGAAAGCTGGTTTCTTGGAGATAACTAACAATAAAACCCAGCCATATCTCCACCATCTTTCTCCAGTTTCTCAAACTGCATTCTTTATTAATGCAAATATATGATTATGGAATCCTGAGGATACTAAAATCAGTATTTTCATGTGTTTTGAAAGAATTTATGTTGCAAATTTTAGAACTCATGTTTCATTATTCTTCCTGAAATAATAAAGGTCAATAAATCACTCTTCCCACTAGTTGGCTCTAGATTTTCTTCTCAAAATGTTTATTTCTGCTTCTTTTAGCTAAATTATGCATCCTCTGAAATAGCAGCAAAAAAATCCAAGATCACAAAATTATCTTCTCTAATAGCTAGTTTAAAGTAACAGTTAATTAGATGGTTCTGCTACAGTATGAGCAATTATTTACTTAGTAAATTAAGACATTGTTAAAATAAAGAACCTATTATTTATTGCCACTTAATTTTGAAAATATTTTTGTCCTACTGTTTTTTTAAATTAAAAAGTGTTTCTATAAGATCCATAGAAGTACTACCATTTGCAGAATATAATGGCATAAACAAAGAAAATCATATCTACCATTTTGCAGAAAGGCATGAAGAAAGTTAATTACCAAAACTCTACATACCTCTATTAAAGAAATAGTTTTTGTGTCAATTCATGTTGAAATGAAGAATCCTGTAATGAATTATATAAAATGATGTCAGCAGGTAGTGTATCTAAATGTGGAGTTAGGTGTTCTCATTCTTTTTATCAGCAAATAATGCAGTGTGGAGGATCTGGGCAGGTGTGAATCTCTCAAACAAATTAGAATTTCCAGTTATAACTTTTCACTAGAGTGATAGCCTTGATAATTTAGCTGGTGTAAATTTACATGATTCTGAATTTTATGTGCAGAAATGTTAATATTAACTCCTTCATAATGTGAAAAACACATATTTGCTCATTTGAAAACAGTTGATATTCTAGATTAACTTACAAAGCAACATGCATGAACAGTTTTCAAAACTAAAAGATGTTTAGAATGAACAGAATAGATCATCATTGTTAGTGAACTTTCCACTCTAATGTTTATTAACTTGCCTACTTTTGGATAATTTTTATGTCATATTAAAATCTGCTTAACTCTTTTTATATAGTTGTCATAAAGATTAAATAGCTAATAAATATAAGGGTCCAATCTACTGATTCACACAAGTTAAAGATTTAAAACCAAAGAGCTAATTTTATTAACAAGATAGAAAAGTTACCTGTACTATGTAAAAATCAATAAATAAAATAGCAGGCAAAATTGTCACCTAATAAATAGTCAACTGATGTTGAAATCAATTAAAAAATAAATATATTAATGCTTAAAAACCAGTAGATAAATACTAAAGCTACTGTTAGAAAATAGTATGTTGGCTATGGTTTCAGATCAAGACAACCAGAGATGATAGTATTTCATATTTCCATAAAAGCCTGACTACTCAAATGACTGGATACATCTATGTGGTTTATAAGCTTCACATATTCAACACTACAATATATTGGGAAAAAAATTACCTTCCAACAAGATAGTCAAGCCTTAATTTTCCATTAAAATTTCACCTTTTTTGTTCATTAGAAAATACATCTTTTGCTTGTATCCCACCTATTGTCTTCATTTTCTATTTCATCTACAGCATCCAGAATATTATACCATTAATTAACATCTATTAAATGTCATCCTCAAATAAATACCTTCACAGATCTCTTGGTTCCTAATTGCATCTTTTGATTTGCCACAGAAGGGTAAGTGTTTCAAACATTGTGCATTTCTATTGTGAAATGACTAATTTTCATTCCATATCTCCTTGCTCATGTTACAAATATTAGAACATAAGTAGAACATTAAAATAATGCAACAATATTTTCATCTCCTTGTACTTTGTTTGATTGTCTGTGCACAACAACTGTGTTTCCTTTGGTGTTTTGTTTCCTTCCGTGTTGTTGTTATATGTTATTTTCTTTAGGACACATAAATTAGATACTCAGACTGTCTGTAATAATGAGTTTATTGTAAGACATAATAGGTGTTTGAACAAAACCTGGAAATCATAGGTAATAGAGTTAATCAGAGATCAATACCTAATCAAAATTAGAATATTGTTTATGATTTCGAAGGTAGGTCACAATCCCAAGATGTTTGGGTAAGGGTAACTATGAGGGCACCATAATCACAAAAGTTCTTACATGTTTATTAGTGTGCTTCATTACCATGATTTAATAACTGCTTCTTTATACTTTTCTTTTTTCAGTTTTTTTAATTTAATTTAGTTTTATCTTATTTGTGAACATACTACAGAGGGGTTACAATTACATTTTTTTATACTTTTCTTAAACTCCAGCTACTTTGTCTCTTCTTTCCATAATGATAACTGAAGCATGACTCTGGGTATCCTTATACTTAAATTTTATAAGGAAGAATCTGGTAAGGACAGCTACTGTCTTTTCTCTGTTAGACAAAGGTTTCATTTAAAACTGTCACCGATAAGCTTACATTTTGGCCTGATTGGTTCAATTAACAACCTATATATAACAATGTTGCCACTTTCATTTGGTTATGAGTAGCTAATTTTTATTTAGAATTATCTCCTCCTCAGTGATTTCATTCTACTGTAGTCTCCCCACTGCAAAGCACAGGGAGTTTGAAACAAGTCAAGATTGGTATCTCTAATCCTGCTTTATTTCATTTAAACCAAAGAAGATTAGGCATGAACCCTGTATTTAAATGTCTGATCAATGCTCACCTGGACAATGGTTACTTTTAGATACCAACTTCAATAGGATAGAAACTGTTCTGGGTCAAGTTTCCAGGAAATGCCTAGAAATACATAATAGATGAAAACAATGTTCAAAACAAAAAACCAATCTTCGTAAATGAAGGTTGGGGATCATGGGTCAAGGGTAGTCCATCCTGCAAAGTACAAGAACATTACAGTAGGTCTCATAGATGTGTTAGCCTAACTACAAAATGGTAATCTATACCCTCTAGGGAGAACACAGGCTTTCCCTGATTTCATAATAAAAAGTAATTTGACAATGCTATATTCATCTATTTATACTTTGTTTAGGTCAACATGTTTTTTTCTTGAAAGAACCTTTAATAGTAAAAATACATATAATCCAAAAAGCAAGATGCAATAGATAGAAATACAAGGGCTGGTGAGAAGAAGTACAGGTTTGTAGCAGGGGCTGCTCCAAGATGGAGCTCAGTTACTGAAGGTGACTGAAGAGACCTGAGGAGTTCCAGGTCTTGGGCTGGTGTCCAAAGCATGTGTGCTTCAGTAGGAGTTGAGTAGCAGGTGCAGCCGGCACTGGTCATAGCTCAGCAGTCACTTTGAGACATGGGAATAGGGCTGGTCCTGCAGCATCAGCAGTGGGGTAACTCACTGATTTTCAACCTTGCACAGGTTTCCTCGGGGGATATGGCTAGCATCCCTGTTTCTCTTGTGTTGAGCGGACCATGACAAGTTTCCCTGGGCTGAGTTGTGGGAATAGTGAAGCTGTCATGGTGAGGCTTTCATGTGTCTGGCTTGAGCTGTCTGGTAGGAGCAGTGGGACAGCCATGCCATCTTCATGATCCAATGTATTCCATATCATAGTCCAAAGTATCTGATGGGCTGTGCTGGACTTGGTGATGCCACCTGCCAAATGGTCTTGGTGGTAAGGTGTGGCCTTGGAGGTAGCATCTGAGGCACTGCCAAGCACTTTGAATTTGAGGTAGTCTTGGACAGATGTTTGGACTTGCAGCCACAGCCTCCAAAGACTAAGAGGCAACAGAATGTGCCATTTGCTAGACCTTCTTCGGCAAATTGAGATGCCCATACGGCTGTCTCTAAGACTGCGCTCCAAGTTATGTGGGTGTAGATCACAAGGAAGTGAAAGATGACAATATTTACATAGTCAAAGCAGAATGGAATAAGTCACATAAGTGATCATAGAGCCTGCAGTAGAGTATGTTTACTATCTGACCATTAGACTGGTAATTCACTACCAAAATTTATGGTATTTTTTCTTTGGAATTTTTATTAAAATTGATATTGCTTGAAGTGAATCATCAATAAAAGTTTCAACATTATACACTGTTATGTTTGCTCTCAAAATTTCTATTTCTATTAGACATGTGCATGCCTCGATTTATTAGATACAAATAGGAGTTTATTTACAACCATTTCAAACATTTCAAATGCAAAGGAAAATTTTACTGCTTGTGCACTTATACATGATAGTTTGTGCTGTGTTAAAAGTACTTGGCATACAAAACCTGTAATCAAAGAGCTATTCGTTTGTTTAAAATTTAATTTTATTGTGAAGGTGATATACTGTGGGTTACAGTTACATATGTAAGGTGAAGAGTACATTTCTTGTTGAACATTGCTAACTCCATCATTTTTCTCCCACATTCACTCCCCCATTTGCCCCTTCCCCAAATTGTAAAGTTCATTTCCAACATATTGTCTTATGAGTATTGCTGTTGCATAGGTTTAACCCTACAGTATTACCACTGCAAAAAGGATTAAAGAAAAGGTGAACCTGCTGCTTTGAGGTCATTGCACTTTCTACAAAGCACACTAAAAGTTACTTAGCTAATAGTTTCTGAGGGAACTAATTAAAACCTAAGCAAAGAAAAAATTCTTTCTGTCTCTTTTAACTCAACTAAAATAAGCAGCACACATACACATACAGACACACACACACACACCACACATAACTATAAATTAGCCAATTTGGAAATTAATTGGAAAATTATTTTAAAAGATAAGACAGATGTGTGCTACAACAGCATATGATAGTGTAGAAAAAATGATGTCACTACTAATTCAAATAATCAATTTTAAAACTTTAGTCAAATAAAGTTAATGATAAGAACAATCAATGTGTTATAGCAGAGGAAAACAAATTATGACACTTTATCCAACTTGCATCTATCTTATATATCTATATTTACTTGGCATAGTGCTAGATGTTCATATGAAGATTACAGACATTTCAGATATAGTATTCAAAATATATACAGTTAGCTTAAATCTCAAAACAACATTGAAATTCCATCTTACTTCAGTCAGAATGACTAATAACAAGAATAGAAAGAGCAGTTATTAGTGAGGAGGTAAATAAAGAAATACTCTACAGTATTAAAGGAAATTTAGGTTAATTTAGCCACTATTGGAAAGTTGTATGGAAGTTAAAAAAGAATAGTTGACCTACATTTGACTGTTCCAGATCATTCTTGGGCATCTATCAGAAGGATCTTGTCAGAAGATAACAAAGACATCTACATTTCCATGTTTAATGGAATAATATTCACAAAACAGCTACACTACATATGTAGCCTAGATGCTCTATGACTGATGAATGGAACAAGAAAACTTGTTGAATATACAGAATAGATTATTATTCATTCATAAAGAAGAATAAAGTGGTATTCACAGGAAAATGGATAAAATAAAGATTATTATGCTATGTTTTATAAAAGAGAGTCAGAGGACAAAGGTTTTGTATTATCTCTCTTTTACAGATTCTAGTGCATATATACTCATATGTGTACATGTATATGTATGTAAATATGGTTGGAGGTAAGAAAATTCTGGTGGGGGGACAAAATAAAATTGCACTGTGTCTATGTATGAGAATGACATAAGCAAGTTTGTTGAGAGCTGTTTAATACCAGAGAAAAAGAAACAAAGAAAATAGAGAACACTTATGAATAATACACACTTGAAATTGGAATGATCATATGAATATGCTTGGAAGAAGATTCATTGCTAGAAACTTCCAATTGGTGTCTGTCAGAATGATGACCTATGGAATTGTGAGACAATAAAATGAGTGTTTAATTTTTTTAAAAGAGAAAAGTAAAACAGATTCTGTTGGGAACAGGTAACCAAGAGAAATTGGAAGACAAACAGAGAAGTTATATAGGGTGCATATGGCCACAGTACTTTATATAACATGAATGATAGCAGAACAACAAACTTGTTGCAGTTGTTTTCAGAAAGAAAGATGAGAGATGATGAAGAGTGAATTAGGAAATTTAATCAGGATATATTGTATGAATATATGTAGGGAAATATCACTGTGACTCTCTCTTTCATGACTAATACATATGAATAAGATGTTTATTAAAAGGTTAGAAAAACACATTCAGGTATGCCAAGTACATCATCCAAACATTTTTGTCTGCTTTGTGAAAGAGGCATTTCTAGATACTAAAATTTTGTGTAATGTCTGACACCTCAAATCTGTTTCAGGGGTTAGGTGCATCATACAGCTACATAAGAAATTTGAAAAAGCAAAGCATATTGAAGTGGTCATTTTCAAATTAATATATGAATATATATAAAATTATACATAATGTCTACAATTGAGCTGAATATTAGTTACTCAAAAATGTACGTTATTTTTTATTACCAAGTGAGAAAATAACTTGTTATTTCAAGTATGAAAATAACTTGTTAAAGTTTATTAACACATATTAATTATATGAGTGAATGAGGTTCACAGATACTTCTGTATGTTCATAAATATATAGTGCACGGATTGTGTATAACCATCCACCATTCTTCTGGCTTCCCTCTCATCCCCTCTTATACACAGATTTGGAATACATTCTAAATACTGATGATCCATTTTTCACATTCAGATTAATTTGTTTTATTTTTCAGTTTCCACATAAGAAAGTAAATGAGATTTGTTTGACTTTCTTTCTTGAGGCTATTCCATTTAACAGGATAACATCCAGTTTCACTCATTTCACTGCAAAGACAGAATTGTGTTCTGTATTGCTGAATAATATTCCATTGGGGTACTAAAACTATGAATAATATTCCATTGTGGTACTAGAAATATTTTCTGTATCTACTTCACCTATGAATGGAAACCAGGGCTGATTTAACACTTTGGCTTTTCAATAGTAGTAGCACAATAAGCATTGGACATGTTTGTATGAAGACTCCTTTCCATTTGAACAGATACTTAAGTGTGAAATAATGGGCTACATCATAATTATATTTGTTTTCATTTGAGGAACCTTGATCCTGTTTTCTACTTAGGGTCTACTGACTTGCATTTCCAGCAGTGTATAAAGCCTCCTATTTCTCTACCTCTTCACTAGCATTTGTTAATATTTGGCTTTATGATAATAATCATTCAAAGTGTGGAGGAAATGTCTTGTGGTAGTTTTGGTATGAATTCCAATGATGGTTAATGATAGTTTTTATCTTTGCATTTAATTGTTAATCTCTTATGCTTTTCTTTTAAGATGTATCTCTTCAGAATACCTACCAATTTATTTTATTTTGATTACTTGTTTTGTGTGTGTGTGTGTGTGTGTGTGTGTGTTCATATTCTGTTGGTGATAGTTTTCATTGCTTTATAAATGCAGTTATTCTTCTATCAGATTAATATCTAGGGAATATTTCCCCATCCTAAAGGTTTTTCTCTTTGCTGTGTTGTTTCCTTTGTTTCATAGAAACTTTGATACAGTCTCATCAATTTTCAACTTTTTTTCTTTTAAAGCTTTATTCATAAAATCACTATTTGCACCAACACCTTAAAGTACTTATCATGTGCTTATTTTTTGTAGCCACAGAACTTACATAAGGATCTTTGATTATTTTTGAATTAATATTTTTTATCATGAGAAATAGAAATCATCTCCATTTTGTGCATGTAGATATCCACGATGCCCAGCAACAATTGCTAAAAAATGTTCTTTCTCTAATATATATTTTGAGGATCTTTGTTGAGAATCTGCTGACTATGAGTATATGGATTCATTTTTAAGTTCTCTATAATATTTTATAGCATTGTGATTTTTTATGCCAGTATCATTCAGTTTTGTTTACTAGGGTTCTATTATCCCCTGAAATCAGGTGATGCCTCCATCTTTGTTCTTTTTTATCGGTTTCCTTTGGTTACTCATGGTCCTTTATGTATCGATATTAATTTTAGCATTACTTCTCAGTCTGTATAGAATGTATTTTGATAGGGAATTTTTATTGGATCTAAAAATTGCTTTGGATAGTTGAACAGTTTGAATAGTTGAATTAGATTTATTACTTCCATAAAAGCATATAGGAAGTTTTTCAACCTTTTAGTGTATACATCAATTTCTTTCTTAAATATGTTGTAATTTTCATTGTAGAGAGTTTTACTCTCTTGAGTTTATACATAGGTATTTTGTTTTCATATGTATGTGTGTGAATTTATGCTTCTAGGATATCCTTTAGAGAAAATGCATTATTGGGATTTAGTTTTCAAAGTTTACTTAACTTGTTAAAGAACATTTTCACTGGCCTTTTTGTTTACTTTAAGTAATCTATTTATTCCATTTATGCTGTAAAAGTACAATTAAAGTTGTCCTCTAATTTTGTTAAGCCCTTAAGATGCATTATTGCACATATTTCAATTTTTTTTTTGGGTCCGGTCATGGAGCCTGAACTCTGGGCCTGGGCGCTGTCCCTCAGCTCTTCTGGCTCAAGGCTAGCGCTCTTCCACTTGAACCACAGCACCAATTCCAGCTTTTTTCTTTTTGCTTATGTGGTGCTGAGGAATCAAATCCAGGGCCTCATACATGCAAGGCAAGCACTCTACCACTGAGCCACCTTCCCAGCCCCATATTTCAATTTTTTGATGTAGACATATGGTGGTATACTGAATCAATTGCTCAATTTTCCCCATATTCTTTTGTTCAAACTTTAGATTTTTATGTATAAAATTATATAATGTTCACACAGTGATAGATTGACTTTATAAATTGACTTTCTATTATCTAATTTCCCTGGCTTAAATTATTACATTTGAAGTAATTCTAGAGAAAATGATCTGTTTTTTTCTTATTTAATATGACAATGATTATGTCACATGCAGTCTTTCTGATGTTTATGTATGTTTCTTTTATAAATAATTTGTTAGAAATTTTAACATAAGGGGATCTTACATGTTATCAAATAACGAGGTTACATTTCTTTTGATGCTCAAATGACTTTTGACCTTCACTCTAAGTATTTGGTGTGTGCATTAATTTAATACTGTTCAACCATTTATACTTCTTTAACATGAACCCAATTAGATCACAATGAATTATATTTTGATGTCCTCCTGAGTGGTATTTGGTGGCATTTTATTGAGAATTTTTGCATCTTATCAAGGAAATCAAATATTTTATATATCTGTCTGTCCATCTATAGGTAGGTAGGTAGGTAGATAGCTAGCTAGCTAGCTAGATAGGCAGTTAGATGGGTAGAACTGTGAAGGATTTTTTTCTTTACCCTAGTAAAGAATAGTAGGAAAAGCATAGGTGCTAATTAGTTTAAAATTCTATGAAATTATATGATCTAGGACATTTATTTTAGAAGGAGATATTTTGCAAGGATTGTGTTTATTATTTGTTTTTACCCTATTATGAGTCTTATATTCTACTGGTTTGGTTATGTTAACTCAAATGTACTCAAATAATTCATAATAGATTTTTTACTTCTGGAATATTAAAAAAATAATGCCTAATGAACTTTTGAATTTCTTACGGATCAGTAGCACTGTCTGATATTTTTAAATACATATTTTTATTGTAAAGATACTGTATAGAGGGATTAGTGTTACATGAGCATTGTTACCCTCCTATGCTTTTCTTCTACCATACTTTTCCTCTCCACCTCCTCGACTTCTCACTCTCCTCCAGCCCCACCCCCACCCCCAAATTGGAAAGATCGTTTTCAACAAATTTTACACCTTGTTGTTACAATGGGTCATCCTGTATCCTTATTTCAGTATTTTGTTATTTCTATTCCCCTCCCCAAATTAAACAAAATGTATATATAAGATGCAGGACAACAGAATCAAATACAGTGACAAAAGGGGTTACACCATGGGGGAAGAACATACAAAGAAACAAACAGAAAAAACACACACACGATACAAAAGTACATTTACAAGAACAGCAAGAAAGATCTCTTGTGTCCCTATCTTGGGGTTCATTTCACTTAGCATCAGGTTATATGGTCATATATACATAGCTTTTGACCTCTTCTGCTTGTCCTAGACTTATACTAGTTATTGCAGACAAGAGAAACCATGGGACCTATGCTTCTTTGGGTCTGGCTTACTTCACTTAATATAACTTTTCCAAGTCTTTCCATTTCCTAACAAATGTGGCGGTGTCATTCCTTCTGATGGAAGCATAGAATTCCATTGTGCATATATTCTTGATCCATTCATCAACTGAGGGGCATCTGGGTTGGTTCCACAGCTTAGCTATGGTGAATAATGCTGTGATAAACATAGTTGTGCTAGTAGCCTTAGTATGCCCTTTTTTGTGATCATTGAGGTAAATGCCCAGAAGTGGGCTTGCTGGGTCATTTTGCTGGGTCACTTCTATGTGAAGTCTTTTGAGGAACCTCCATACTACTTTCCAAAGTGGTTGAACAAGTTTACATTCCCACCAACACTGTAGTAGGGTTCCCTTTTCTCCACATCTCCTCCAGCATCTGTTGTTATTAGATTTCTTGATTATAAGCATTCTAACTGGGGTGAGATGGAATCTCACTGTTGTTTTGATTTGCATTTCTTTATGTCCAGAGAAGTTGAACATTTCTTCATGTGTCTATTGGCCATTCTTATTTCCTCTTCAGAGAAGTTTCTCTTTAAGTCTTTAGCACACTTATTAATTGGGAAGTTGTTTCTTTGAGGATTTGTTTTTGTGGGATTTAATTTTTGTGGTTCTAAGTATATTTTTAATGTATGACCCTTGTCTGTTGTATGGCTAATGAAGAACTTCCCCCAATCCATGGGCTTTCTATTGATCTTGCTATCTATGTCCTTTGCCATGCAGAAGTTCTGCAGTTTCATGTCTTTGATTTGTTGTGTTTTGGGGTCTTTATTAAGAAAAGTTCTGCTTGTGCCAAGGAGCCCTATATCTTCTCCTGTTCCTTCCTGTAATGTTTTCAGGTGTCTGCTTTGATTCTGGGGTCACTAATCCATTTGGAGTTGATTCTGGTGTAGGGTGATATATAAGGATCTAGCTTTAGTTTAGTTTTCTTCAGGTGTTTAACCAATTTTGCCAGCCCATGGTCATTAATTTTCACTGTTTCTGGGCCAGTGGTGGAAAGACAAATATATAATTATTACAGAGATGATTTGGTGAAATATGCTTTTTGACTCATGGAACACAGAGATAGACAGAGAGAGAGAGAAAGAGAGAGAAAGAGAGAGAGAGGGAGGGAGGGAGGGAGGGAGGGAAAGAGAATAAGTATAGTTCATACAGTTCCAAGGACCCTTTAACTATGTTCTACCTCCTAAGTTCTAATGATCTCACAATATCTAATTGAATATAAAGCTATCAATTAATTAGTACATTGATGAGGCTTAAGTCATGCTGATCAAATCACTTCCCAAAAACCACACTTGTAAATATTGATACCTTGGGAGCCAAAACCTACATAGAAATTTTAGGGCACTTTTAGACCAAACCACTTTTGGCTTCCAAAGGCCTATGTCCATTTTACAATGTAAAATACAATTAGCTCACCTATATAATCTCAATTTTCTTCAAAATTCTACTGTTACACCAAAGTCAAATACAAAGGGTACTCTGAGACTTTATATAGTTCTGACCATTTTCATTTTAAGTAATAAATAGGAGACTATCAAGGAAAAATTGGACCAAAACAAAACTAAAATTGAGCACAACTAACACTAAATTCTGTTATTCTCTGCCCAGGATCCAGAGCAAATAATGGAGTGAAATGCATTCCAAAGAGGCTCAGTCGACCTCCTCTGGGCAACATGCAGCAGTTGAAGAGACCACATTTTTTCTTTTTCTTTTTTTTTAATTGTCAAGGTGATGTACAGAGCACTTTTAAAAAAAAGTCTGTTTGCGATCTCTTCTTTGAGCATCCTCTCTCTTGGCAAGTATTTCAAAACAAGCTACACGATGTGGGAAGGTCACTGTGACTTCTCCTTTCCACTGAACAACCTTGTATAACAGATGTTCTATCCCATTCCAGGAGGGTTGAAGGAATTCCATGCAGAGACACACATCCGAATCTAACCAAACAATTCTTAAAAAATTCCTCCCAGTTTTTCACTAGACCACATCCAATTTGTCTAATCATAGTTCTCAACAACTAGTCATTTCTTTCTTCAAACATCCCTGGGTCTCTAGGTCTTCATTTCTGAAGACTACTGAGTCCTAGTAAATAAATACATTTGTAAACTTTTTCTCTTGTTAATTTTCCAATATTTTCAGGGATACATGTTCTTTGCAAGGGATGAGGAAAAATATTGCTTCTTGCCCTGTACTTATATAACCTATGATTCTTACTTTGTAACATCTGCGTAAAGACAAATTTTAGAGGAAGTGAAACAGTCTATGTTTCTTGATAAACAAATGGACAGAGAAATGGTTAACACAGGATATTTTTCAAGCAGTGTAACTATTTTATATTTTATATTTTACTAGAAAAGTGAATCTGTGATGCTAATGAGCCAGTGGCTCACACCTGTAATCCTAGCTACTCAGGAGGCTGAGATCTGAGCATCATGGTTCAAAGCCAGCCCGGGCAAGAAACTCTGTGAAACTTATCTCCAATAAACTACTACAAGATTGGAAGTGGTCCTGTGACTCAAGCAATACAGTACTCTCCTTGAGCTGAAGAGCACAGGGATAGCACCCAGGCCCCGAGTTCAAGCCCCAAGACCAACCAAAAAAAATCATTAGATTATGAAACAAGTATAAATTCAAATGTGAATTTGAGGATGTAGTTAATAGTAAAGTATTAATTTTAATATTTTCCTTAATTGTAACAAATAAGTCATGTTGATACATTTTTATGATTTATGTAAATATGTGGATGCAGACAGTACAGAGATAGATGGAAACTTTTTTATCTTAATTTTTAGGTGAATACAAGATACTCTAAAAATAAAAAGTCTATTATCTGATATAAATATTTTCTCACAGGGAGATTATCTCATTGGAAACAGCCAGAATACATGTTCTACCTTGCTCTTCAGCTGCAGCCTTGTTGCAGGAATTAAACTTTTTACTGATTTTTGTAAAAGATTGAATTTATTCTCTCAGTCCCTTTGCTTATCAAAAAAATAAAAGTTTTAATGTTCCCTATAAAATGTTGTTAGATTGCATTTTTTGTGAAATTGGCTATTATCCTTGACATTACTTGGATTTTATAATTTAATCCTCGAAATGTTTGTAGAAATATTGTCCAGGATAATACTTGTTCACTTTGTCTATGGAAATAAAGATACTAAATGATGAATAATAGCTCTGATATATTATGAGACAATATTTCTTGGAAGATATTAACTCCAAACTGAGCATTATTACCAAATGTTAAGTAAACAAGTCCTAATGATTCTTAAATCACGTTAGTCAGAGCTCTGCCTGCCTCCTGTGCATTCCCCTTTTCTTTTTCCTTCTCTTTTTTCCCCATTGTTGTACCTTTCATACAATCGAATTGCACTTCTTAAACTCCTTTCCTCAGACATATTGTAAACTCTAAAATATCAGCTTTAAAAGTAAGTTAGGATTTGATGGGGACTACAAGATTAGTAACTCCTAGCAATGTCTGTCAAAGAGCTAATACAATTTCACACAATATGAAACATATGCACAAATAATTCTCACACTTAGCAGAATGTAATTAGCAAAGTAAATGCTATGGGAGTTCAGAAGAAGCAGAGCTCAGTTTCATCAGAGGGCTGTGGAATTGTGGGTGGAATTTAAGATGTGCCTTGGAAATAGGTCTGGTTTCTAATACTGAAAAATTCATCCAAATTACTATGTGTGTCAGTAGTCATTTTGTTGATGCTGTTCAATGTAGTATTGCATAGTATGGATTTAGATAAATTAAGCACTAACCTGTTGAAGAATGAGTGTGTTGTTGCTACTTTTAGATTCTTTTTAATAAAACAACTACATGCATTCATGGCACTAGATTTTATGTGAACATAAATATTTTCCCCTTTGGAATAAATTTCTAAGAGTGCACAATTTATAAAGAGTGAGAAAGTACATATTTTAAGATTTGGGGACTATTCAGAATCTGTCAGTACTATGAAATTTGCTATTGTTGTTCTAAAGGAGCCACAGTGATCATAAGCAAGTGGATGTAGCTTAGCTATATTCCATTAAGGCAACAATGCTTGCTAAGAAATGTACTCGTTATCTTGCTCATGTAATTGTAACTCCTCTGTATGGTATTCTCACAATAAAAAAATGTTTATTTGCCGACCAAGTAATGGGTAACTTTGGCCCTTATAGAAGATTTCTTGCATCTGGGCCTACATCCTTATATGACAGACGTCCTTCACCAATCTCATAGTCTATGTTGACACACCCATGATAATAGACAAATTAAAACCAGATCATCAAGTCTTTATATAACATATACTCTATGTAATCTATAATTACACAATGAAAGAGGAAACCTGTGATTTTCAATTCTTAGGTTTAATGAAGAATGGAAAGTTATGGAGAAGTATAATAAAGTATGTGAGCTAATGGTAACAAATAAAAGGAACTTAGTGACACCATTGAGCGATAGATTCTTTGTTTCTGGTTCTTCAGAGATAAGAATAGTGCTTCTTCACTCATGTCCTAAGGGCTGTTCTTCAATAAAAGTTCAATGACCATTTTTAGGAAAAAAAGTAAAAAGGCAGCAGAAGACCAAAGAGACCTAAAGCTTCTCAGCTTTATCATAAAGGCAGGGGAAAATCAAAGAGATCTCCTTGTTTACTATTTACTCAAATATTAACTTTTTCATATATATATATATATATCAAACTAACAATAATCAAATAGGCACCTACATATTCATCCAGAGTTAAATATGAATTCTAAAACTTTGTATTTATTTATACTACTATTGGATAGTACAATATGTTTATTCCTTTACACATGGAAACTATATTTCTGGGAAATTACACAATTTAAGGAATATAGCAGTTAAGAAATGTCTGCTTTGATATTAAGTCAAGTGCTTTATTTGAGGGAACTAGTTTTATTTCCATAATTCATGTAGTCTTTAAAAGATATATTGCGTATAACTTGCATTCCTCCCCTCTGTTTTTAATGTTGCCAATATAACATTGGAAATGTTAGATAGTGGGCTATTAACCCTCAAAGATGTATTATGTAGTAATAATATCAAAGCTCTGTTTTGCTCAGCTGTAATCTGATTCTCTGGCTGTGATAAACTGCTCTGCCTTTGGCCTTCTACTTTAGCCATTTAGGAATTGGATTATTGTCTCATAAAACAGAGAGGTAATGGTATCATTGCTTAATTATAATCATTATTAAAAGTTCTGAATCATGTCATTATCAGGAAAAGGGCGATTGATGGTACTTGAATGAATGACTCAGAGGAACATTCCAATTTATTTTGTGTCAGGAAAAATAGACACATATTTGGTGTATGATACACGAAGTGGGATATAATATCACCTACTGGAAAGTAGCTTAAGTTTTTAAGGAGATAGAAATGTTTGAATTTCTACTGCTTTAGTTAATTTTTTTCTGTGAAGTTAGATTCATCTCTCAAATATGAACAGAACATTTTATCCATGAATATACTATTATTCATCTGCAATTAAAGCTAGTTCCTGTGTGGTTCCCTTTTTAACAAAATACTTGACATTTAGAAAATACTCAGTAATAATATTATAAAAGATGACAATGTTGATTTTAATTACTGTAAATTATTCATAATTCTACTGCAAAGTTGGAAATCAATAAAGCCTCCAGTGTGCAGATTTTATTTATAATATGCATCCTTTGTTTTGATAATTATATTGTGTAATGATTTTTCTGTGAGGGCACAGTGATACTATCTACAAAGTTCTGAGCTACTTTCTAGGGATTATTACATTCATTCAATAAATATTAGGAAAAACGTTTGTTCTGTACCGTGTTAGGAAAAAATAAAACACAGTTCTGAATGTTTTTAGGCCTAAAGTGTTGTTATGCTGTCATCACAGGTAGGGATAAAACAAACAAGACAAAGCTCAAGTGTCAGAGGCATGAAATTTTAGAAAGGCATTGGAATGGTTTAATATAAAATTAGTCAGGGAATACAAGCAAAATAGTTCAAATGGAGTGTTTCTGGGATTTAAACCATTAGAAATTCTGATGAAAGAATTAGGGATGATAATCTTTGATCTAAGCCTTTAAAACTGAAGAAAGTTTAAAAAGATCTAAAAGGAATAGAAAGTTTTATACTTATAAACCAAGTAAATACAGATAGAAAATTTTAAGTTTACTCAGAGTAGCATTACAGTATATTTATTTAAAGGAGACAGAAGTTGTAAATGTTGAATTAAATGGGGGAGATACACATTACAAATAGATAAAGGCTAGAGTGAACTGTGATCTGAATTACATAGTAAAATAAGGTAAAATGGAAAAATTATATACTAGAAATAGAAAGACGTACATTGAGGAGAGCATTATAGAGTTGAAAAACTGATCATATGAAAAGAAGGAGGTCTAGGTGACTACCTTCTAAGTCCTTGCTATGGCATAGAGGATCCTACAGCACCACTAATGGCCATGTATAATAAGAAAGATGAAGAAGATGACACATTTTAATTCAAGAACATTGACATACATTTGCTAACACAATATCCTAGAATACATAATAACAAATTTGGAATAAAGACATGGATTTATATGATTCCTGTTAAAGAGGCAACTAAACATTTTGATGTTGTGAATGTTGAGATACAAAACTGAGTTAGGTCGAATTTTACTGAGGTAAAATTTAGGCAACAAGATTATTGTTCTTTCTCTGGGTCTGGCTTATTTTGCTTAGTGAATCTTTTCCAATTTTTTCCATTTCCTTATGAAAGATACAATATCATATCTAATGGATGAGTAAAATTCCATTGTGTATGTATGCCACATTTTCTTGATCTATTCTTCCTTTTGAGCCATCTGGGCTGATTTCATATCTTGGCAATGGTGAATAGTGCTGGAATGAACATGGTCTTCAGTTGGTAGCGTTACTGTAACCCTGATTGTGTTCTATTGGATAAATGCCTCAAAGTGACGGCTCATTGGGTAGTTTCATGTTTAGTTTTTCCAGGAACCTTCATACTGCTTTCTAGAGTGGTTGAAGATGCTTACATTCCCACCCACAGAATGTTAAGAGTTCCCTTTGGCCACATCCTTACAGGCATTTGACAGTGGCCATTCTAAGTGGGGTGAGGTGTTGTTTTGGTTTACATTTCTTTTATGGCTAAAGATGTTGAGCATTTCTTCACGCATATGTTGGCCACTTTTACTTCTTCTGAGAAGTTTCTCTTTAACTGATTAGCCCATTTATTAAACAGGTTGATTTTTCAGTTTAATTTTTTGAGCTCTATGTATATTCTGGATGTTATAAGTTTATAAGTACACATATTTTTATAAGGTAGATTTATTAGGTAGCATGAATTAACTGATGTTTACCAGACAGTATGGAGAACACAAATAATGTACTATTTTTTGGGGGGACGACTACATCAAAACCCAACAAAATCAACACCAGAAAATGGGTATATGCAAAGGGGTGGAGGGGGTGAGGGCTAGACATGCAAAAGGAGGAAAAGGAGAAAATACAGTCAAGAATTCATTGTATATACCACAAAATTAAGGAACGTAAGGCTAGGGGATGGGTCAAATGGGGGTAAGATATTGGAGGATGTGACACTGGTCAAGATACATTGTATACATATGCTGCTGTGCTAAATGTCATCTCCTTTACACACGTATTTATAAAGGTAATAAAAATATTAAAAGATTACTGTTCTTCAAGAATTTTCTTTAATTTGTTTAAAGTTGTATACATGGGTTAAATTTTAAGTAAGTCTAACCTGTATGTGAGAACAACATAATGTCAGATATAAAGAGGGCGCTGTGAAATTAAGAATTGTTCTAAACATTACCTTTGGAGCAACTTCTGTTTATATGTAAGAGGAGGGCTAGCTGCTCTCCTTGCTGGCTTAGCATGTCTCACTGCTTGCTGTCACACCCTTCAAACCGCCAATTACAAGATTGTGTTAAAAAAAAAATCTCCTCTTTGGAGGAAAAACAAAAATACATGTCTAGAGATGTTCTGATTTAGAGTTTAAGTTTGGAAAATATTGGCTAATAGATTTAAAACATTTGATTTTACATTTTACTCATAGTATGTATGGGTAGCAAACAGAAGAACAACCTGGACAGGTTGGCATCGCCAACTGGAAGCACACAAGCTAGTTGGAGGAATAATTAGATATACGGAATAAAAATAATGTATCTTTACTCTTGTTCACAATAAGAAACAGTAAATTTATAATTATACATTTATTTATAGTATAACACATATCAATACTATTATTTGAAAATAGTATTGATAACTCACCTTTTCCATTATACTGTTTTTTTGGGGGGGAGTGGTCAGTCATGGGGCTTGAACTCTGGGCCTGAGTGCTGTCCCTCAGCTCTTCAGCTCAAAGCTAAGGCTCTATCATTTGAGTCACAACTCCACTTTTTGTTTTCTGGTGGTTTGTTGGAGATAAGAGTCTCCGACATTCCTGCCTGGGCTGGCTTTGAACCATGATCTTCTGATCTCAGCCACCTGAGTAGCTAGGATTACAGGTGTGAGCCACCAGTGCTCAGCTATACAAAAATTTTAAGAATATATTGTTCATCTGATTTTTCTTTCTCAAACTAGGATTTGAATTTAGGGATTTACACATATGCAAGCACTCTTATCTTTTGAGCTGTGCTCCCAAACTTTATTTTTTTTTTGCTTTATTTTGTTTTAGACAAGGTCTTGAGTTTTGTTTCATTTTATTTATTTTCTAGGCCAGTCTCAATCTCCAATCTACATTTCCTAAGTGGGTGACATAGCAGATGTATATGTTACTGGCATGTTGGTAACATGTAGTTTCACTAACATTTTGTCTCTAGAAGCTCAGTTTTCAATCTTTTTTCTTACCACTGTCCAAGTAACTATAATTACGGGCATGCACCATGATGCTGGCTTCATTTAACCATTTCTTGTAAAAATATTATACTATTGTATATGGACCCTTCTCTAGCATTTTTAAGTACTATAATTGTATAATTATATGATAGTGCATGTGTTCCCAGTGGTCATTAAATGCTTATCATTTGTTTAACTTTATGCTTATCTGATATACAAGTACTGCCTACAAAGCATACTTCATTCCAGACACTAGCGATACAGTGATCATCAGGAAAAACTCACACCTTAGAAAGTACATGCACTCATTAATATAGCACAATAGACACAGTGTGTTTTCAACAAACACATGCTTTTCTTCCTGAAATACATGAAAAAAATAGTTTGCAAACATCCCTGAGCCTTGTATTTGGGTCACATGACATAGTTCTGACCAGAGTTTTGTTAGCTAAAATAATCAAAGCTCATCCTTGTAAAGTCTGGTTTCCAGTTTCCATTTTATCATCTTGTATTCATTGATCTGGAAAGCCTCATAATGAAAATGACAGCAATGTAAAAGGGAAGCACCTTGGATCTCAGAATCTCCAACTGGAAGATCTTTTCTGTATACCTTATGATGTAAATAGAACAAAAGCACTAATTATGTCAATCCACCAAGTCTGCTTGCATCAATAGTAGCAAGTACTAACTGATGTCAATTTGGAAAGACCAAAGTTTCCATTTAAAAGCAAATATATTCTAAAGTAAAGTGATATCAACACAAGCAAAAGTTCAATATTGGAAGGACATACACAATGAGTTTCTGTGTCCTCCTGGGCGGTTAGTCTTGAGTAATGTGTATTCCACCTGTATATTTACTTGGCTTTTATTTCACCAAGAAATAAGATATTGCACCAAAACATAAATACAAAGCCTTTTGGGGGCCACAATTGCCCATGGTCATGCATCCTGCAGACAGAAAACTGTAAAATAGAAAATGACTATGAAAGCATGTCTGTGGGTTTCTTATCTGTTCAGGCACAATATTCCAAGTGTTACATAAAGAAGTAAGACCAAAGAAGGAATATAGAAATATGAACAGATTCATGAGAGTACTTTTTTCTAAGCATTCCATTTTTTCCTGGTAAGATATAGTCATAAAACTTTCATTCTGAGGAACAAGAAATCAATGTTTGTTCTGTAATACCATTTTCATATATTGTGACATTTAAGGCCCATAAAAACTACATTATTCTCACTGATGGGTATCCATAGTTCAAAGAGGTTTAATAATTTACACAAGAATACATAACTTGTCAACAAAAGTTAACCTAAATTTCAATCAAATTAACAGAATCTCTCTCTTTTTTTTTTTTTTTTGTCCGGTCGTGGGGCCTGAACTCTGGGCCTGGGCGCTGTCCCTCAACTCTTCAGCTCAAGGCTAGTGCTCTACCACTTGAGCCACAGTGCCACTTCTGGCTTTTTTCTTTTTGCTTATGTGGTGCTGAGGAATCGAACCCAGGGCCTCAGGCATGCAAGGCAAGCGCTCTACCACTGAGCCATCTTCCCACCCCTGTAGGTGTCCTTTTAAACAGTTTTTGCAATTGTGGAAGATAATTGTTGATTTCAAATATTGTCTTTAATTTTTTATTACACTAGCTACAATATGAACTTTTAAGTGATTGGTAATATTTGATTCTGACAATTGTTGTAAATATTTTAAATTTGCCATGCAGTCTTTCAACTTACTAAATGAATAAAAGAATTTGATTTATTTAACACTTACTATTTAATAAATATCACTTGCTTTATTTATTTGAATAATCATTTTAAATTAATTTATATCAAAGATAATTGTTTCTGTGTAAGTCCTGGAGATTGATAGTTTATCAATTTTTACCTCACTCTCTTAAACAAATAGATCATATAAAACACACTCTCATAGGCAAGCTATCCTTCCTCCTCAACTGGATATAATACTTTTCCTTAATAATATAAACTATAAAACATTTAATGTATTCTTCATTATCAAATTAAATACTACATCATGCTTTTGCATTTGTCAGATAGAGGTACACAGAACTTCCTTGTCAAAAGGAGTCTTGAGAAAAGTAGGCTGAATTGACAACTCTTTTACTTTAGAGAATGTGGAAAAGACAAACAAGAAGCCTATCTATGGATGCCTCAGAGCAAACAAAGGGGATGAGAATTACCACAGGCAATAAACTTGAGGTAGAGAGAAGTACTCACGGGTTATCTGGTGAGTCTTCTCATTCTGCTTCTAACCCTGAATGACTTCTGAGTAAATTCCTAGTTGTTTGGGCTGTCATTCTTACTCCTACAATATACAGTCACATCCATTCTACCTTAGCTCTTCTATTCTTGAGACTCTTATCTCCAAAATTAACAGCCAGAAAGGGAAGTGGTTCTGAGTAATCAGAGTGGTAGAGCACTAGCCTTGAGCAAAAAGAGCTCAGAGACCATGCCCTGGCCCCAAATTCAAGATCCATAACCAACAACAACAGAAAAAAAAAAGAAAAAAAAAGAAAGTAACTATGAACAACTACACTTCTCTCATTTTAACCAAGTTTATATGGAAATTGATAGCACAAGAATATTTATACTATAAAGATGAGGCTCTGTAAGAAAAACTGCTATTTCCAAACTAGGCATTTATCATTAGATTTCTCTTATTATTATAGTTATTCTTTTAACATTATAATTTCCAGACATTTGTTAGTGAAAATTAAAATTCCAAGTATTCTTAATTTGTATTTTGGAAATTAAAATTCTGTGTTTTCTTTATCTTATAAATGAACACATTTGAAGTAAATTGTTTGCAGCTAGACACCTGACAGATATATGGAGTTTTCATCCAGTAACTATATTGATATTTTGATAATAATTATTCTCAAGCTCACAATATAGCATAGATAATCTCTTAAGAAAATTCCTCCCAGTTGCAAACTTTGTTTCTGCCTACCTATAGACAGAACAAAAACAAAATATGTCATTAAATTTTGCAGAAACATTTTATGAATTTTCTATTTGGGAACACTTTGTACAATTTAATGACTTGAAAGTAACTCTAAGGAATTAGATACTATTATATCTTCTGTGTGAATAAGATTTATATTGCTTGAGTACAGTCACAATTAATCATAATTTGTATAGATTTTTGAATTAACCAAGATATTGCTGTTAAAAGAGATATTACTTTATTTCTGAACAAAGTTTTCAGCTTTGGGGCTGGGAAAGTGGCTCAGTGGTAGAGCGCTTGCCTTACATGCATGAGGCCCTGGGTTCGATTCCCCAGCACCACATAAGCAAAAAGGAAAAATGCCGGAAGTGACACTGTGGCTCAAGTGGTAGAGCGCTAGCCTTGAGCTGAAGAGTTGAGGGACAGAGCACAGGCCCAGAGTTCAGGCCCCACGACAGGACTCCCCCCCCCAAAAAAAAGTTTTCAGCTTTTATACTCTGAAAGTTTAAAAATTTTTGACAGTAAATTAAAGGTAAGGGCATGAGAGAAAAGATTTTCTTATATGGAAATGAGAATATACTAAGCATGTTGATTTTGTCTGTTTCAAGAGACTCCAATTGCTATCCCAGTCTTATTTAGTTTATTAGTTTTTGTGTGGGTGTTGGGGCTTGTACTAAGGATCTGAACACTGTCCCTAAGCCCTTGTTCTCATGGCTCTCTACTACTTGAGGCACATTTCCACTTTGGAATTTTTGGTGATTAATTGGAGATTAATGGCCTTTTGGAAATATTGACCAAAACCTAATCTTCATATTGAGCATTTCAAACCTCCCTTTAATGAATTTATCTAGTATATTACAGATGGTAAAAAGACCATTGTAATTTTAATTGTTAAGGAAATGTGTCCAAATGAATTAGAACTTGAAGAAAACATGTGCTCTAAGAAATAATGATAAAGTAAAGATATTTAAGGCAAGCAAAAAGTTTATTTTTACAAATACTCTCTGTGAACAACTTTTATAATAAAAGACTAAAAACTAAGTAAAGGATAGGTTTTTCCCTTTGTTATGTTAAACACAGATGCATTGATGGCTTAGCTCTTTACAAAGATGTTTTCAGAAAATCAATCAGGTAATAATATTTAAAATAATTTCACAAATGAAGAGCAAACCAAAAGTAAGGCAGACTACATTTGAATAATAAACTAGGTTCCACAAAAAACAATGATATGACAGGTAACATCAAAAATAGAAATTAGAAGACAAATTTGACATATATCAAAATTATTGATGTGGATAAAAATTACTCATGTGGGTGACATGTTTTAACATAAATATTTTGGTAAATCTTTATTTGGCATGACATTAAAATGTCAAGTATAAGAAAAAAACTCATGGAGAATGACATAAAGAAAACTTTAGAAATTAGACAAGTAAAAAACTATTCAGGCCAGGCACCAGTGGCTCACAATAACCATGCAAGATGTTGCGATCTGAAGATCTCATTTTGAAGCCAGCCAGCTAAAGATGAACGTTCATGCCATTCAGTATACACTATGTGAAAAATTACCTGAGTAATCTATGGACAGGGATGGGAGTGGAAAACTCCAATAAAGGAAGAGTTGACATTTCTAAAAAGAGGAAATGTACTCATTACCTGATTTATGAAATGTTTGCCCTTCTGTGGAATACAATGATAATAACATTAAAATTATTATTTTTTTTCAAACCAAGGCTAAAGTGATAAAGTGTTAGTTGTGAATAAAACGGTGAGCCAGTGCATAAGGTCAGGCATTGAGTTCAAAAATCTAGTAATCATACTCCCCCTCCCCCCCCCCCCCACACAGAACACATGCACACACACAAAGTTAGTCTTCCAGGCAAAACAGGAGCTACCTGGAGACAAAATTAAGTAAATCACTGGAAACTGCAGATGAGCACTTTAAATAAAAAAATACATTTCTAACAAAATATGAAATGAGATTGCTGACATTAGAACTATAGATATCCTCAAGACAATTTTAAAAACATACTTAGTAAGATGAGTATAGACATGAGAGAAGCTGTAAGACTCATTACCCAAAATGATGTTACATATTTTTCTAGAGTTTTTTTACTGCTGAGAATATATTAGCCATTTAGATTGTTTACATTTATATAGATACGCACACCAAATACAATTCAATCTGTGTATGTTTGCTCGTGTTTATAAGTTCAGTACTCAGGAGGGTGTGGCAGAAGGATATTAAGTTCCATGCTAGCTTGAGCTGCAGAGTAACAACTGTCTCAAACTAACAAACAAAACATTCAATCCATTTAAGTTGCAAAATACTTTGTCTTAAGTTTGTTACATAAAATGCATACAACTCCAAAAAACAAAACAAAAACAAAACAAAAAAATTGAAACCACTCTTTTTACTTGTTTTATTTACATATTTTTCTAAAATATTTTTGTATTAACATTTTTTATTTTTTTCCACAATACTCTAATAACAGGGACAGATTTCCAGTATTTCTCTAGTCAAATAACTTTTAATTAAATATTTGTTAATTATTGGATTACATTAAACTGTCTGCAGTGTTAATTACTCTGGAAAAAATGTACTCTATTGTAAGTACTTTATGTAAATTATTAGGTCTCTTTCCTACTCAGGAATACTTACAACATTCTTTGTTTCCTTTTTGTAAATTCTGTCAATAAGAAATAATCCATTCCAAGTGACAGTATACTAGCAATTCAGGAGACTGAGATATGAGGATATCAGTTTAAAGCCAGTTTAACGGGAAAATCTAAGACTCTTTTCTACAATTCACCACCAATACAACTGGAGTGGATCTCTGAATAAAGTGGTAGGATACTAGATTTATCCCCCCTCAAAAAAAAAAAAAAAGAAAAAGAAAAAAAAAAAAGCTCAGGAACACAGCCCAGGCCCTGAGTTAAGCCCCAGAAGCAGTGCAAAAATAAAAAGAAAGGGAAGGAAGGAAGGAAGGAGATAGGAAGGGAGGGAGGGAGGGAGGGAGGGAGGGAGGGAGGAGATACTTTTAACAACTGCAAAAAAGAGAATTAAACAGAATGCCATAACTTGAAAATAAATGTTTTGTTTAAGAAATGATTTCTTTTTAAACGATTTTCTCCCTAGCACCTGCTTGACCTCTCAAGGATTTCAGACTATTAAGAATGTGCACAGTTCTGCCTGCTTGGAAGGTATTTGCTTTAACTATGGAATGAAATATAAAGACTCTGTTCCTTTATATTTTATTTTCCTAATTATTCAATTCCATATAATGAAGAGTTTAAAACTGTGATGTCAACAGGTGATTGCTTTATAAATTGAGATGGTGGCATGGAGTCAGTGGGTAATTTCTTAGTCAGATGATTAGATTTGAGCTTTCACTTTGCCTCGTCTTCTTCTGGGTGTCATTTTGCTGAAGGCAACAGTCTACCCACTTCTGCCACAGTGCCACTTTCAGCTTTTTTTGGTAGTTAATTGGAGAAAAGAATCTTCTGGACTTTCCAACTAAGGCTTGGCTTTGAACTGTGATCCTCAGATCTCAACCACCTGAGTAACAAGGATCACAGATGTGAGCCTTGGTATGAGATTCACCTTACTTATGATGATAGACTTTCATTCTCTCTTTTTACTTCTCTATATCAAAACAAAGCACTCCTCAAAGATTGAATAGATTGTGATTACATAGATAGACTGAGTGCTTTGAAATAGTTCGAAGAACATATGAAGAGCTGCAGATAACCTGTCAATATTTTTCTTTTTTGGAGAACATATAATTCCATTTACATGTTTTGTGTCTAGGCAGCAACAGTGATTTTTTTTATTTACTCCAATGTATTGCCTAAAGATATTCAAAAATAGAAAGGCAAGTCAGTTAAAGTCTTCTGCTTTATCATCTGAGCTATCAAGAGGATGGGAGAGAGTGAAGATGTTCAAAGATTGACACAGATGGGCATGCATTTATATAAATTTCTTTGTTAAATGGTAAAAAAAACAAACAATATAAACCTAAAAATTAAGGGGGGCGCTGGTGGATCATGCATGTAATCCTAGCTACTCAGGAGGCTGAGATCTGAGGATCACGGTTCAAAGCCAGCCCAGGCAAGAAAGTCCGTGAGACTCTTATCTCCAATAAAGCACTAGAAAACTGGAAGTGGTGCTGTGGGTCAAGCGGTAGAGCGCTTGCCTTGAGCTGAAAAGCTCAGGGACAGCACCTAAGCATAGAGTTCAAGCCCAATGACCGACAAAAAAAAACAACCTAAAAATGAATAAAAGGGAAAGAAGGGATACATAGGGTGGCAGGGGTGGGTGAGCATGAAAAAGGGGTGTCACTGATCAAGAAGCACGGTGTTCCTGAACTACGCTGATGAATGGCAATTGTTCTGTATGACTTAAAGGAAATAAAAATCTATTTTAAAAAATTAAAAAAGAAGGGTAAAAAGTGTTTCTTAATCTTTTCTTCCCCCAAACAGAATATGGTTGTAGAGAAATTCGAATTTATATAGAAAGCATTTCTTTTTTTTTACTTTTTTATTGTAAAATTACTGTACAGAGGGGTTACAGTTACATGAGCAAGGTAATGAGTACATTTCCTATCAAGCATTGTTGCCTCCTCCTTTATTTCTTCATTACTATCCCTTCCTCCCCTCCCTCACTGAAGTTGTCTTGTACATCTCATTGTTACAATGGATCAACCTGTATCTCTGTTTAAGCATTTGTTTTTTCTCTTCCCCTCCCCAAACTAGAAAAGTGAAGCACTTCTTAATTTATCAATTGTGAAAGTGTAAAATATCATTTTGTTTGCACTAAATAATTGTGTGATTAATATACACATACATGCATATTTGTCATATATATCTGCTTTTGTAGTATATATAAATATATATATATACACAAACTATATAGTACATATATGTACTATATACTACATATACTGTATATTTGATATATAATACTGTATGTACTGTACTATATAGTGTACTGTACTATATATAAAAATTGTATACAGTATATATATGTACATGTGTCCTGTATATATTTTTATGTATATAGGTACACATATGTAATATGTGTGTATATATACGATATATTGTATATATATGTACAGATATCTCTATATGTTTACATATATTTATATGTTTATATATATAAGTACACATATGTAATATGAGTGTATAACTGTATACTTTACACAGTATATAAACACATATCATATATATGTTACATATATTTGTATGTTTTATGTATATAGGTACATATATGTATTGTGTGTGTATATATATTACACATACATTTGGCTATCACTTTGGCTTAGAGTGGGTTCATTTATGCTCATCCATGTTTGAAATGTTGGTAACTTCTGATTTGTACAATTATAATAATTATATTTAGATGCCTAGGAATCCACCCTTTATGTCATGATAGCAACTGAAGGAATATACATATTGCAAAAATGGGATAGGAGCCACATTAGTTTTCTCTAGATTCTATAACAGGTTACCACAGTCTCAGTGGTTTAAAACAACAGCAAAACTGTATTCTATCCCAGCTGTTGAGATAAGAACATCCAAGAAAGATAATCAAGCAGGCTGTACTTCCTCTGAGACCTCTAATAGGAAAATCCAATCTTTTGCTGCTTTCATCTCTGAGTGCTGCCAGCATTCCTGGGCTTGTGGCCATATACCTCCTGTTTTTTGTCTCCGTCTTCATCTTGCCCTCCACTCTAAGTGTGAGTTAATTTCCTACTTCTTCTTTGCTACCTGATACATATGTTGTTATTTAAGTCCTACTGAGATCATCATAATTATCACCTCAATTTACTGTCCTCAACTTAATCCCTATTCAGACTTTTCTCTAAAATTGATAATAGAAAAGGTTCAAAGATTGGATTGTAGACATATTTTTAGGTGTAATCTTAAGATTTCCAGTAGGGTAGGTCAAACCTAAAGTTGCAAATAGACATCCCTTTGGTGAGGGTATGTTTGACTTTTATCAAGTGATTTTTCTCATGCAGGAAGAAAACTATGTCTACAAGTCACACAAGTGACTGAATGTTTTCTGAAATCTAAGACACATGAACTAAGTTCTGCTGAAAGAATCCAAAAGGCAGTAATTGTGAACCTATGGATACAAATGTAAATCTACTTCAATTAAAAAAAAGTGACTTTATGCCCCATCATTTTTTCCCCTTATATCAACACACTTACTTTCTATTTGCTGGAAAATCTAATTTGTTTGGAGAGTAAAAGATTTGCTATGTTTCTGGTCCTCCTCATCACTTATTCCTCAAATTCTATGTACCTGGCTTGTGGGAAGAACAAGTCTGATTTTTATAGAAGTTATTATTTTTACTTATCCTATTTTACAAACAAGCTTACCTATTAACCATCAAATTAAAGCGCAGTTCCTAGTAATATGATTATTCCAAAGCAGAAAACAATAAGTATACATATTACGGTTAATCATAATCATGATTACTTCATAATAAAACTTTTCCAAGGAGGACTATAATATTCCTTAGATTACATTTTGGTAATTTTGACAAACATATACTCCAAGATATAATTAAATGTATTTGAGAATAAGAATTTTTTCCATATTTCATACTTTAGAATTAAGAATTAAACAGTGGGATACCGTTGGACCCATTGTAACAATGAGATGTACAAGTTGTTATGTTGAAAAATGAACTTTACAACTTTGTCGAGGGAGTGGGGGGGAAATGGGAAGGGTTTGGAAGGGGAAACAAACAATGCTTGATAAGAAATGTACTCATTTTCACAATGTTAATCTTTCCAATCCAGGAGCATGGGAGGTTTTGCCATTTTCTAAGTTCTGTTTTGATTTCCTTTTTCAAGTTTTTAAAGTTTTCATCATAGAGGTCCTTCACTTCTTTGGTTAAGTTAATTCCTAGGTATTTTATTTTTTGTGGGGCTATTACAAATGGAGTTGCTTTCCTATTTCAGCCACACTTTTCTCATTGTTGGCATACAGAAAAGCCATTGATTTTGTGGGGTTAATTTATACCCTGCTACTTTGCCAAAGTTTTGAATCAGCTTGAGTAATTTGGGAGTGGAGTCTATGGGATTCTTTAAATACAAGGTCATGTCATCAGCAAAGAGGGAGAGTTTTATTTCTTCTTTCCCTCTTTGGATCCCCTTTATGGTTGCATCTTGTCTTATTGCTGTAGCTAGGCATTCTAATACTAGGTTGAAGAGAAGTGGAGAGAGTGGGCATCCTTGTCTTGCTCCTGAGTTAAGAGGAAATGGCTTTAGTTTTTCACCATTAAGTATAATCCTGGCTGTAGGTTTGTCATATACAGCCTTTATTGTATTGAGGAATGTTGCATGGATTCTTAATTTTTCCAAAACCTTCATCATGAAGGGGTGTTGGATCTTGTCAAATGCTTTTTCTGCATCCAATGTGGTATATATACACAATGGAATTCTATGCCTCCATCAGAAAGAATGTCATTGCCCCATTTGTTAGGAAATGGAAAGACTTGGAAAAAATTATATTAAGTGAAGTAAGCCAAGCCCAAATAAACATAGGTCCCATGGTTTCCCTTATTTACAATATCTAGTATATGTATGAGTCAAGCAGAAAAGGTCAGATAAGGTGATGTTAGGAAAATGAACCCTTAGATATGTATTTAAATGTTTTTTTTCTTTCATGCATTTGTTTCTAATGCATTTATAAGATTATTTCTTTGTTGCTTTGTATGTCCCTCCCCCACAGTATAACCCCTGCTTTCACTGTATTTGATGTCAGTATAATTTGTGGAGGGGAAGGGGAAAAACAAGTAGTTTAAATAAGTATACAGGTGGACCCGTTGCAACAATGAGAAGTAAAAGTTATGTCGAAAACGAACTTTACAACTTTGGTAGGGGAAGGAGGTGGAGGATTGGGTGGGGAGGAGGCTGGGAAGGGATGTGAAGGGTAAACAAAGGAGGACCCAATGCTTGATAAAAAAATGTACTCATTATCTTGCCCATGTAATTGTAACCCCTCTGTACAGTATGTTCACAATAAAAAAAAAAGAAAAAAAGAAATATACTCATTATCTTGCCCATGTAATTGTAACTCCTCTGTATGGTATTTTCACAATTAAAAAAAGAAAAAAAGAAATAAATTGTAAATATAGAAAATAAGAAATAATGGAATACCTCTTTAAGAAAACTTGCGATCTCCTTTAGTTGTTAAAAACATAATAATTGATTTTCTGTTAGAAATAGCTTCATTGACACAACTAGTTGTTGTGATTTTAGTATCAGAAAAATATTATCACACTTGTATTGGCATTCTAAATGTTTTGAGGTAAATGCTCTTTATGATTCAATTAATATTAAAAATAAGGTCTACTTACCATCCATATTTGAACATGACAAATATATGTTTGTTTTTTGTCAGGGATAGAAAGTTCTAACCTGTAGACTATAAAAGACCAGGTAAATCATTTGGTACATGACAGAACAGACATTTATGCTTCTTGTCCACCTGCTTTTTTTTAACAATTTTATTTGTCTTGTAATGGTGTCAAAATATCCAAATAGCCTTTGGGCAGATAAAGGTTCCCCACCATTGAGTGAATTCATTTAACAGGGCCATCATATAAGTGTGTATTCAACATGTGCTACGCTGGCTCAAAATATTGCCTATAGCCAATGGAAAACAGAAATGTAACTAAAATACAAGTGAACATATAGAAAGCAGCTACTATTTTATTAGGAGAGATACTAAACGTAAGGAAAGAACACATTATTCTGTCTGACAACTTTTTTTAAGGACAGTTTAAGGCAAAATGACATTATGTTGTAATGAACTCATAATTTTCCCATATCAGTTTCCAGAGAGCTTCGACCATTCCTGAGTCACTCTGCCTGGCCTCTCTGAGGACTTTTATATGCAGGCTTCTTTACTTTAAAAAAAATTAATTAAATTTATTTTTTATTATAAGAGTGATGTACAGACAGGTTACATTTACGCAGGTCAGATAATGAGTACATTTCTTTTTTAACAGTGTTACCTCTTCCCTGTTTACTCCCAGTTTCTTTTCCTCCCTGCCCACTTCCCCCACAAGTTGTATAGTTCATTTTCAATATGATGTCTTGTGAGGATCACTGCTGTATTAGTTCACCTTTTGTGCCACATACTTCCCCAAATCAGAAAAACTTACTTACAAGACAAAAGGTACAGAAAAAAACAGCGACAAAAGGAGAAAAAAAGCAAACCAAGCAAACAAATAAGAAACACATAAAGAAAAAAAACCTCTTGTTTCTATTTCTAGGAGTTCATTTTGATAAACATAATTTTTTATGACCATATGCACATAGCTATTAAACTTTTGTGATCCTCTCCTGAGAATATCCTCCTTTGGTCTCACTGTGTGCCAATTTCTCTGCTAATGTTGAAAGATCTCTTCTCATTTGTAAGGAAAATGGAAGAAATTCATCTTACTTTGTTTAAGAAAGTGAGACAAATTTATCATGAATGTACAGATACAATTTACTTCAGGTGCATTCTGCTGATGTTGTTGATATGCAGCTCCTTGGGTGACCCAAGTTATTCCTAGGACCTTTGTCTCTCTGCCTTCCTTTCCCCCTGTGTGGCAGAGCCTCATTTACCATAGTATAAGAGCCTCCTGAAACTGCAATATCTCCATTTTATGAAACTCCCCTTGTTATTTACATACTTTTTAACAACGTTCTGTTTCCTCTTTAGCATACGTACTCAGAGTAGAAGATAACTCTAGGTCCAGATTCTAATAATCAAGGTAAAGCTTGACCACATAACCTTGTGCTTCCCATTCTTCAATGCATGTGTGGTTGTGTGTACAAGATTTCATTGCTCAAAGATCCTCTGCAATGATCTTGTGGGTCAGGTGAAAGAAGGGATATTCTGAAAAAAAAGATGGTTTCCAGTCACACCATTCTTCTCATCATCACTTTATTAGCTAGTCTTCAGTACAGTAAGTATGTATAGCCGTTTTGTCACATGACACCTATCCATTTTTCCCAAGGACTTTACAGCTATGTGAGAAAGACCTTATAAGAACAAAAGAGCATAACAGCTTCCAATTATCATAGACATCAGTGTTAATGAATATACTCTTCTATCTCCCTCCTATATATTTAACTCATTTGTTTTTGTTCTTCTACTGCACTATAAAACTCTGGAGTTTTTTTCTGTTTGAAATCCTTTTCATGTCAAGCATTGATATTTAATGTCCTTGTCTGTAAATCTTGTACAACTTTCTATGCCTTGGTAATAACTGAGTGATTTCCCCAATGGATATGACACATTTAAAATGACAAATAAAGTAAACAAGTCAAATATTTTTTGTAAATAGGTATCTCAGATTATCACTAGAAATGTGAGGAAAAGCTACTTCGAATGTGGAATTTTTTTACCAGTAATTTTCTGACATTTATCACTTATATAGTGTATTATGTTTAATTTATATGTATGCCATCTGTCTTACAGACAGTAAGCACCTCAAGGGCAGATTCTGCATTGAGTTGACATTGTAAGATAATGCAATTTAACATTACAAAGTTCTACTTAATGCTTTTCAAATATGTAGTGGCAAAAATGAGGGAGGAAAGATGGTGGATGATAAAGAGGACAAAAAAGCTAACAACAATAGGTAAATAGAAATGGAAGGAAGAAGAACAATAGTAGTCATAAGAATTTGAAAGTGTATGAAATTAAACTGCAAAGTATAAATTCTAAGTGGTCTCTTTACGCTATAATTTACATGGGTATCATGTCACTACAGATTAACTACACTAAGTAAAGATTAGTGCACAAGTGTCAAGGATTATAAATTGGAATATTGATGATACCTATGGAATCAGTCTTTCACATATTTTAATTTAACACTCTTTGCAAATTCATAGGAAAAGGAAGTATACTGCATCTTCATACCACCTCCTTCAGTGGGTGGAAAAGTAGTTCATTTCATTAAGTTTAGTAATCAGAAGTTGGTCATGGTATGTTAGATTTGTTATGTGATGTGTTATGACACATGTTTATAATTTTGTCAGAGGATATTCTCATATGTATTTTGTATCTGAGTATGAAATTTCTTCAAATTTAACGGTCAAATACAAGTCATGAGCATATTGCTAACACAACTAATTGAAGTATATGTTTATCATATATTCAACAACTTATCTGAGAATTTTCCTGTTTCCTTTTTTTTTTTTTTTTGTCGGTCATGGGGCTTGAACTCTGGGCCTGGGCGCTGTCCCTCAGCTCTTCAGCTCAAGGCCAGCGCTCTACCACTTGAGCTACAGCGCCACTTCCGGTTTTCTGGTGGTTTATTGGAGATAGGAGTCTCACGGTCTCTCCTGCCCGGGCTGGCTTTGAACCGCGATCCTCAGATCTCAGCCTCCTGAGTAGCTAGGATTACAGGCGTGAGCCACCAGCGCCCGGCTCCTGTTTCCTTTATTACTATGCAGTCACCACTATGAAGCAATATGGGAGAACAGTAATCACAATCTGGGTTTTTAATGGCAGCATATGTAAAAATAATAATGCAGGGGTAAAGGAGTAGCTAAAATGGTACAGGACTTTCCAAACAAGCAGGAGGCCCCAAGTTCATTCTCCAGTATCACAGAAAATAAATCAATAAAATAAAATAATTAGGTGGCATTTTCTTTTATATCACATTATTAATTGCACATACCTACAAATTGTTTCTTTTCTAATTGGTCTATCTCTAGCCATACGGCTTGAAACAACAGAGAGGGTCAGTTCAAGAGAAATCAGAAAAACTGAAACTAGAAATTAATGGCATGTACATACATATATTACATAAATAACTAAAACACACAACAGAAAACAAAATCAAATGTGGATCAAATAGATTTACAATAAAAAATGTTTGAGCAGGGTTGTGACAGCCATACATTTTATAGAAACAAGGTGTTTATTTTCTAGGGAAGCTAACAGCAGCCCCCTAAGAAAAGCAACCAACACTGTAAAATGTTCTATAAATGCCAGAATGAGCAGTCATCCACCTTCAAAGTTAGTTGGAGTTACAAGCTTTTCTTAGTAGTAGTAAAGTCTGAAAGAAGCAGCCAGATTAGTCACCGTGAAGCTTCAGTCTTTCCCTTAAGTGCAAGAATCAGGAAGGTATTTATAGCATATATGATTTTCATATTCATATACAATATATAGCTCTACATAATTAAGAATAACAATTATTATTAACTTTGGTCTGCACAAGTAGCATTGCCTTCAAAGCACAGGCTGTTAAATGTTTGCTAACACAGCACAACATTGTAGTAGGAGAATAATTATGCATATTAGGAATACTTGTGCCCATGATTTTACAAGTATTTAAATGTTTTTATTTTCGGTCTTTAAACTCCCACATAAAAGTTTTGGTGTAGACAATTGTATGATGTTCATTAAATGAACTACAGAAAAAACTTCCATTTTGAGCTGGAGAAAGATAGGGGAAATAATGAAAGGTAGAACATTAATCAAAATACATTGTCCTCATATATAATGACTTACTGAATTAAAACTCCTTTGAAGAACTACTTAAGGATAATAACAATAATAATAATAATAAATATGTCATTCATTGAGTTATTATGGTATCTATCCATTTTCTCAATTTTCTTTTTATTTACAATAAAAGAATGTTATTGTATGTTTGGTCAGTACAGGTAAGATATAGTGGAGTTACAGCAATATGCACTAACAGGATACAACAGTTCATAAAACCTGAGTAACTGCACACAGACTTCTTAAACATTCAGTCATCTAAAGATAATTGCACAGATGTATGGTGGAAAAAACTGTATCTAACACTGTATCTAACTGTATCTAAACTGTATCTAACACAGTTTTCTTCTTCATACATATATACAATTAATTTTCTGCTTGAATTGTGGAGTGATGTTTAAATAATTATGAACAAATGAAAGGAATTAATCATTATTAAATAATATTGTGTTGTCATTGTTTTTTTATAAGATTTTTTTCATAGAAGTATACAATTTTGTTACAGGCCAAAGGTAAGTTATTTTTGTGTCTGACAGCAAAAATGGAGCTCATGACCTTTATACATTCACCATTTTTTGTCATTGATGGTGGTCGTGGGGCTTGAACTCTGGGCTTGGGCGCTGTCCCTCAGCTCTTCAGCTCAAGGCTAGCACTCTACCACTTGAGCCACAACACCGCTTTCCAGTTTTCTGGTGGTTAATTGGAGAGAAGAGTCTCATGGACTTTCCTGCCTGGGGTGTATTTGAACCACGATCCTCAGATCTCAGCTTCCTGAGTAGCTAGTATTACAGGCATGAGCCACCAGCACCCAGCAATAAATTCACTATTTTAAGAGTGACTCAAAACTGAAGACTTTATGAAGATATTTGTTTCTGGAAGTGATTCAAGCAGTTTGCTTAATTTATAAAATAATGAAAAAGTAAATGTCAGACTACCTCCACAAATCTGAAAGACTACCTAGATGATTTTCCCATTTTCTAAATATAAGCATATTAAGCAATCAAATGAATTTTATAGAACTCTGTCCATATTTTTCTGGCTATAATGATCAAGCAAGCTATGCTTCAGAGTGATCTTTTTCTAAAAAATCAAGTCCCTTCCTATAATATTGGAACAGTAAAATTTTAAAGTGAAGAATATGTATTGGATTATTGTATTTTAAATGAAATAAAATAATTAAAAATAAATAAACTTTGTCACTATAGCTATCTTCCAGTAAATGCAGATTAAATTTCTCTAGTGGTATATCACATTTGTTGAACTACATCCCCATGTCTGCTTACTTCAAAGATACTCAAAGATTGCAATATAGATTGTAACTCTGATAGTGTTCATAATGTTGGAAGATTTGACAAATGCAGTCTCAAGGTAATTGCAAAGCCAGTCTTCAGAACAAGTCATCTTTGATTGGCCCATTTAAGTGAACATATTTTGTGAACAGATAATTATTTGTAGTGGTTTTTGTCATTCTTCATAGTGTTGTATTTCTTCATCCCCTTTATCTTTTGCTTAGCTCGTTTCTACTTTGAAAGCTTTCTCTAAGCTCATGAAGTTGGTCATGATTACATTGGAATACTTAGGTTAGTCCTCTGGTAAAGGTCTGTCATAATACTAGAAGTAAGCCAATGACTAATTCATAAGTCGGTAAGTAACCCAATTTGGTTCAATATCAAGCAAGAGAAAATGTACTCAAAGCTTATGGATAAAAATTCTCACCATTAAGAGAAGTGAGGAGAAAGAAGTCAGTCACAATTTCCTTGACATTTTCTGATACAAATAGAGAATTTGGGAAAACTAAATTCAATTTCTACCAGGATGATTAAAAGATGCTACAGAGCAGGGAAGTACTTGGTAAATTATAGAGCTGTGAACACTAGAGATTAAGTCCAATGAAGCTTGACCTACATCTGAAATTAGAATCGGTAGGGTCAAAGGTTTTGAACAAAATGTAACTGAGGTATGGAGAGTTTTTTTCATTTTTCATAACTACTAAGGACATTTTATTTTTATTATTATTATTATTATATATGCATATTTATAGTTGGCCAAATCACATAATTTTTTGCTTTTTCTTTTATTTTTTTAATGTTGGTTCTGGGACTTGAACTCAGGGCTTGAGAGAGGTCTCTGAGCCTTTTTTTTTCTTGTTGTTGGTTATGGGGCTTGACCTCTGGACTTGGGTGCTGTCCTTCAGCTCTTCAGCTCAAGACCAGCCCTCTACCCTTTGAGCCACAGCACCACTTCCATGGTTTTCTACTGGTTTATTGAAGAGTGGACTTTCCTTCTTGGGCTGCCTTTGAACCTTGATCCTTACATCTCAGCCTCCTGAGTAGCTAGGATTACAGGTGTGAGCCACCAGCACCCAGCCTGAGCTTCTTTGTGCTCAAGGCTAATGCTTTGCCATTTGAGACACAGCACCAACTTCCAGTTTTTTCTGAGTAATTTATTGAAGATATGACTTTCATGGACTTTCCTTCCTGGGCTGGTTTCAAACCAAACATAATCCTCAGATCTCAACCTCCTGAGTAGCTAATATTATGTGTTATCTTTCTAAAACAGTAAACTATGATTGAAATATTTATCTCAATGTCTCATTTTATTTATTTATTATTTATATTTTATTATTATTATTATTTATTTATTATTTATTGAGGCCTGAACTCTGGGTCTGGGTGCTGTCCCTCAGCTCTTCAGCTCAAGGCTAGTGCTCTACCACTGGAGCCACAGCGCCACTTCTGGCTTTTTCTGCTTATGTTGTGCTGAAGAATTGAACTCAGGGCCTCATGCATGCAAGAACAAGCACTCTACCGCTGAGCCAACATAGAAGCAAAAAGCAACCATGACAACATTTTATGCATAGTGTTACATACATTCCATTGCACAAGTAACCCAGGGAAATGACAGGACAAGGAAAATAAGCTCATAAAGTTAAGTGGCCTTTTCAATACATATAACCTAAAAAACAAGATATTTAAAAGAAAGAGAGAAGCATCCTGAATTTATATCATAAGCTAAATATGAAATTTTCTTTCACTAAATTGGGTATAAAATATAAACATATGTATTTATAAATTTAACAAAACATAGTATTTAAAAGCAATATTAAGTAGTTGAGAATTAAATGCCTTTTTATAAACTAAATCCATAAGGCCACAGTTGTTAAAATTACTGTTAAAATTCTCAAATCTAGATCTATATTTTCCTTTTAGATTCTATGGGAATATTTTTTACTCTATTTGTCTTTATTTGTAAAGTCTTGAGGCTTGAAATGAGGGCCTAACAACTGTTCTAGAGTTGTTGTTTCTTTTTTAATCAAGAATAAGGTGGCTCAGTGGGAGAGTGCTTGCCTTGCATGAATGACGTCCTAAGTTTGATTCCTCAGCACCACATAAGCAGAAAAAGCCAGAAGTGGCGCTGTGGCTCAAGTGGTGGAGCACTAGCCTTGAGTTGTTGAGTTGAAGAGCTGAAGGACAGTGCCCAGGCCTACGACTGACAAAAAAAAAAAAAAGAATGCTTTAGAGCAGGGTGCCAGTGGCTCATGCCTGTAATCCCAGCTATTTAGGAGGCTGAGATCTGAGGATCACAGTTCAAAGCCAGCCCTGGCAGAAAAATCTATGACTCTATGAGACTCTTATCTCCAATAAACCACTGGAAAACTGGAAATGGTGTGTTGGCTCAAGAGGTAGAGCACTGGCCTTGAGCAGAAGAGCCCAGAGTTCAAGCCTCATGACTAACCCCCCCAAAAAAAAATAGCACTCTACCACTTGAGTCACAGCTTGATTCACTGCCAGCTCCTGGGAGGTTTATTGGAGTTGAGTCTCATGGACTTTTCAGCAAAGCAGGCTTTGAATCACAATCCTCAGATCTCAGCCATTTGAGTACCTAGGATTATAGCCATGAGCCACTAGTGCCTGGCTCCATTTACTTTTAATACTATTTTAGGGAAGTAGCAAAACAGGAGGGAATGATGGAAGGGGTGACACTGATCAAGACACATCGGGCTCATTATCTGAATGTATAACTACTGTATAACTACTTAATAATAGAAGAGACAGTTCTTAGTACATTTGATATTTACTAATCTTGTGATAAATACTAAATTTATAGTTATGTGTATACATGCTTTAAAGGGCCAAACCACCAGAAACCATTCAACTCACACACATTATTTACAAATATACCAATTAATGAACTCTAAATATATTGATAATATGACTCGTAAAGACAAGTCAAGGATAATTTTATTACTTAGATCCCCATTATTAAGAATCTACTATGTCGATAAGCATGTTGTTGGTATAACTGTGAGGAAATGGTCTTTGCATAGACTATTATCTCCTGTAGAAGCAGTAATTATTAACTGGGAACCAACAAAATGCCTAGTTTTACTTTTCTGAGGGAGGAACTAATAAAAGTATGAGGGTTAAAAGTTAATTAGACATTTTTCGAAGCTGAAGAGAATGAAAAGAAAATTATAAACAGAGAGCAATGTAAGTGACAGCACAAATATTTATGTATCCAAATTAATCATGTATTTTAGGCATCTTCTCTGGTTTAGGAGTTTCTTATCCTTTTGGAAGAGAAAATGTATACAAAGAATTATCAAAATACTAATGTTCCCCAAATTTCCATATAAATTAGAGTTTTTAAAAAATTTTTCTTTCTGAAATTTCCTTTCAATGATAATGAACATATACATAAAACTCAAGGAGAGTTTTGCACTTTCAATCTTTCCAAAAATATCCTTCACAGTACTAGAAAATTTATAAATAATAATTACTTCATTGAATTCTAATCATGAGTATCACCAAGCTCTGCCATGCTATTTCTAATTGTACTCAAAATAATTGAGAAGATATAATAAGATAAATAAAATGTTGGCTAGAATATTCTAGATTGTCTGTGCCTAACACCCACATTTTGCCAATAATTGCCAGTCATTTTCTACTATGTAGATATGGCAATTGGTTTATTTTGGGGAACCCAATTATCTCATTTGCAATTCCCGAGTCTTCTTTGTCAAGTATAAAAAGAGAACCCCAAAATTGTTTAAATAAGTTTCATAAAAAATCTTGGAGTCAATTTTAAAGACAATTACTTTTGTTTAAATACATTTGAGATTTTAAAAGTATATTTAATTTTAAGGTATATGTCTGAAAGTTTGTTTTTTCTAAAAATTCATTTATTTTCCTACATGAGCATGCTAGAGTTTGAAATTTTAAGAGATATTTAAAAGCAATCTACTAAAATGTCTCCTTTTGAGATAGGTAATAAAGAACTCAAGGCTCCAACTATAACTTTACTGGACTAAAATGAAATATAAACAAATATATGAGTTAAATCAGGTTCTGGTGATTCATGCTTGTCTTTCTTGCTACTCAGGAGTCTGAGGTCTGAACCTTTAGGTTCAAACCCATTCCAAGCAGGAAAGTCTGTGAGATACATGCTTCCAATTAGCCACCAAAAGGCTGGAAGAGGAGTTGTGGTTCAAGTGGTGGAGAACTAGCATTGAGTACAAAAGCATTGGAACCATTCAGATCTCAAGTTCAGGATCCAAAACTGGCATATACACATAAATAGTATACTTAATGTTTAATTTTTTCTCATTTCAAATATATCACATAAACAAAATCTTTTTTCCACATGGCTAGAAAAGCTTTGTATTAAATGTTTTATGACATTTAGTACTTTATAACCTTTGCCATTTCATTAGAGTGAGGAGTTCAGATTTTCTTGCCATATAACAAGAATGACAAAGACATTAATTAGTGAATATTATTTCCTCTTAGAAGCTCAATTTGTTCTCCAGTGTCACTGATTGATAGGATGGTCTAACAGCCCACCTGGGGAAGTCCAAGATCCCTTTTAGTCTTTCTATATGAAGCAAGAGCTGTACGATCTTTTTAAAAAAGGAAATTGCCTATCTAAGTCAAATTTCTTGGATCCTGGACTCAAAGAAATATTAGATGTCAGAAGCGTGATTAATTTGATTTTGAATATTTTTCCTTGAACCAAATTTTTTGTATTAAATTTCAAGGAATGGCACTCTATTATTATCTGATATAGAAACATTTTTATGTTGTGGCACTCAAAGTTACAAGAAGTTTATGCATTCATGAATATGTTCTGATCCAAGTAAAGAAACATAATAAAAGAAAATGATGATAAAGAGTGGAGGAAAGGAAAAAGAGAAAAGGAAGTGCAACAACTGAACAAACAAAACAGAAGGAAGTGAATTCCACAGACACATGAGATCCTTGTTGGAATCAGGCAATGATTACTAAGAAATTGCTTTGTGTGTGTGTGTGTGTGTGTGTGTGTGTGTGTGTGTATCCTGAAGCTTGAACTAAGGTCTTGGGCACAGTCCCTGAGTTTTTGTGCTCAAGGTCAGTTCTCTCCTATTTTAGGCACAGCTATACTTCTAGTTATCTTGTGATTAATTGGAAAAAAGAATCTCATGGACCTTCCTACCTGATCTGCCCTCTAACTGCGATTCTCAGATCTCAGCCTTCTGAGCAGCAAGGATTACAGGCATGAGGTCCCAAGAGCTAAGATACTCTTCTTTATGGCAGTCATAGCACCTACAGTTGCTCCACAGAGAGCAATCTAAAGTCTAAAGAGAATCTAAAGTCAAAGCTCAAATTCTGAGAATAGGGTGAGACTGGTTCCTAGTACAAACATGAAAAGTTAATTAAACTCCCAACCAATCATAGGCAACAGACATTATTCTGTTGGCAAGATGACAGAAACAGTTACCTCAAGAAAAGAAACCAATAAGAACATTAAATGTTGTTACTCTGCGTTGCCAAAAGAAACAGATAATCAAAATAGTATTTCACAAAGGGATTGTGCATGGTGTAATCTAGCAACAAAATGAATAGCAATATAAGGAAGTAATACTGAAAAGAGAAGGAAAGAATAAAAGGAGCAAAACTATGAACAATCACTAACATTCAGCTAGGAAACCAAAAGTCCAAACATGTGAAATTTCCAATGCTGAAAGAAACAATAATATTCTGGAGAAGCTCCATACTGCTATCCAGAGTGGTTGGGCAAATTTATATTCCCACCAACAGTGTAGTAAAGTTCCCTTTTGGCCATAGGATACACTAAAGCCAGCAGCACAATCATGTTCATTGCAGAATTGTTTACCATAACCAAGATATGGAATTAACCTAGATGCCCCTCAGTGGATGAATATATCAAGAAAATATGGTATATATACACAATGAAATTATATGCTTTCATCAAAAAGAATGCCATTGCCCTATTTGTAAGGAAATAGATTTAGAAAAAAATGTATATATATGTGGGCTGGAAAGGTGGCTCAGTGGTAGAGTGCTTGCCTTGCATGCATAAGGCCTTAGGTTTGCTTCCTCTGCTCCACATAAGCAGAAGAAGCTGGAAGTGGTGCTGTGGCTCAAGTGGTAGAACACTAGCTTGGAAGGGAGGGAGGGGGAGCAAGGAGGATTGGGGCTTGGGGGGGCAGGGGGAGGATGGGAAGGGATGGGAAGGGGAAACAAAGGAGGCTACAATGCTTGATAAGAAATGTACTAATTATCTTGCCCATGTAATTACAACCCCTCTGTACAGTATTTTCACAATAAAAAAATACAAAAAAAAAAAGAACACTAGCCTGGAGCTGAAGAGCTGAGAGACAGTGCCCAGGCCTATAGTTCAGGCCCCATGATTGACAACAACAATAACAAATATAGATATATATAGATATATACATATGTATATATGTGTATATATATATATATGTTACACAATTTAAAAAACATTCTACATGTTTCTCTCAATTGTAATAATGAGCATGTGCCTATAAAGGCTGCATGGTTTCCCTAATTTGTAATAATGAAGATGTGCCTATAAACCTACAAGGAAAACAATAGATTATAAAAGAAAAATAATTACACCTGGATATGATTAATTAAACATCAGTCTAACCATTCACACAGTGCAAACAAAGAAAGATATTCTTAGGAGAGGATCTCAAGGGCTCAGTAGCTACATACACATGATCATATGAAATGATGCTTATCAAAATGGACTCCAAAAAGTGGAAACCCAAAGTTTCATATTGTATTATTTGTATTTTGATTTTTTCTTGCTTTTTTCTTTTGTTTATTTCCTTTTGTCTATGTTTTCTATTTCTATAACCTTTGTCTTGTATATAAGTTCATCTGACTTTGGAAGGAAGGGGAACCCCAGAAAGGTGGGACAAATGGTGAAACACACAAGACACTATGATGGCAAGAACTGGGGGCAGGTGCAAGGGAAATCAGGAGGGGAAATTCTTCGAGAGAATGAGGGAGGGGACGACACTGTCGAAAAGGAAATGTACTCATTACCTGTCTTATGTAATTGCAACCCCTCTGTATATCACATTTACAATAAAAATTTTAAAAATGAGAGACAATAGTGAAAATCGATATGTGGAACAATTAGATATTCTAAGCTATCCAAAAAGGTTTGGAGTATGTTTATCATGGATACATTTTTAAAACTTGGTATCATAATAAAAATAAAAGAAAATGATGGAACTCAGTGCTTTGTAGCTCATGCCTGTAATTACAACTACTCAGAAGGCTGAGATCTGAGGATTGTGCATTTGAAGCCAGCCTGGGTAAGAAAGATTGTGAAACTCTGATTTCCAATTAACCACTAGAAAAACAGAAGTGGAATTATGACTTAAAGTGGTAGTTGTAGCTTGAGAAAAAAGGCTCAGGGACATTGCTGAGACACTGAGTTCAAGTACCTTGACCAACAAAAATATAAATAAAACTGAAGATTAAAATGGAAAAACAAGCAGAAACAGACCAAACACTGTATGTGATTACTGGGTGAGGCGATTTTCACTTATAATTGGGTACTAAAGATGCTAAGGCAGGAAGACTTCAAGTTTGAGGACAGCATGAACTAATTTGTGAAGCTTAGTCTGAAAACAACAACACTTTTTAATTTAAAAAGTTAAAAAATGAAATAAACTTTGGGAAAAGAAAGTATTAAACATTTTTGTATAAAATATCATCACTGAAATGCATAAAATATATAATAATACACATGATAAATTTTCATCTGGAATAACAAACTTAGAAGAAGTCATTTAGGAAATATTTCAAGATATTTACTCAGAACACAAATACTAACAAATAAAAGTTAAAAATCACATATAAGTTTGTGTATAAATAACAGATTATATTTAATCTATTTTTTATAAGCACAGTGTAAAACACAGTTGAGAATTGAAATTCTTAAACATAGTCATGAGTAATCTTTTTTTAGAAGAAGACTAATATCTTCCAATGAAATTAATACAATAACAAATCATTATCAATAAAAATAAATTTTTAGACTCATATTTCCATTGCAGTGTTTCTAATTGTAGAAAAAAGTAAAAGGATCACCAATATTCTATCAATACCATGGTGATTAGAATAGCTAGAAAACTATTCACATAGAAAAATAGACATTAGCCGAGCACTGGTGGCTTATGCCTGTAATCCTAGCTACTCACAAGGCTGAGATCTGAGGATTGCGGTTCAAAGCTAGCTAAAGCAGGAACATCTGTAAGACTCCTACCTCCAATTAACCACCAGAAAATTGGAAGTGGCACTATGGCTCAAGTGGTAGAGTGCCAGCCTTGAGCTGAAGAGTACAGGAACAGTGCCCAAGCCCTAAATTCAAGCCCCAGGACCAAAAAAAAAAAAAAAAAAAAAACTCGACATGAGAAATAAAAGACTTCAAAAAAACATAAAATAAGGATAATTAGAATATGTGCATTGAATGGAAATTTAAATAAGTATAATTTGTGGAATTAAAGCTACTTTTGTTTAGGAAGAGACTTGTTGACATTTCATGTCTATATAAGAAAAGGAGAAAAGACTTCAAATCAGACATAAATTTTACCTTAGAGAAATAGAGGAAAAACAAAATAAAGCCAAGGTGAACAATACTGAAGAGGGAGTAAAACGACTTCAATATAAAAACCTACAGAGAAATTCAACCAAGCCAAGAACAGATTTCAAGACATACTTAACAGAACTGACAAATCCTAGACAAAGATAAACTTTTTTAATGAAAAGCAGGACACCTGAGGGCAAGTGGCTTAGGTTTACAATTCTGGCTAGAAAAATGGTTGAAATGTAAGTATCTCAGTTCAAAGCCAGACCACTCTAGAAGACAAATCTGTAAAATGCTTCTGTTCAATAAGCCATCCAAAACCCAGAATAAGAGGTATTGCTCAAGTGATAGAACATCAGTCAAGCAGGAAAGCTGAGGAAGAGCACACAAGGATTTGTGTTCAAGGCTCAGAATGGGTATCGAAACAAAAACAAGCAAATAAATAATAGTATAACGCATTGTCAAGAGAAAGCATTAATACAGATAGGACAGACATTTAAAAGATAAGGAACTCTTACAGAAAATATTCTATGTTTGAATAAATTCAACTGTTTTCAATCTAATAATTGCTCTATTCATTTTTTCTTTTTCATCTAAAATAATCAGTCTATATTTTAATAATATTAAACATCTTCTTACTCATAATGGGAAGGGTAGGGAGGATCAAATTGAATATACAAGCATATGCCCTTCTTATACACTAGCAGCCTATAGACAGTGACTAAGCCATTTGAAGTTGGCTGTTAGGGGCCTGATTTCCTACCACTTTGTAGCCTTGCAGTATTGGATAAAACCTCAAGCCTTAACAGCTTCTGCCTTGTCAATCTTTACCTTAATTACCACCCCATCTTCCAGGTTTACTTGTCCTTTCCTAAGACATTTTTCTTTTACTATATTTCTATTATTCTGTCCTTCGTTGGAAGGAAATTAAATTTAAGCATTATACTCAGTAATCAAAGAACAATTGGAATATTCCAATAACCAGTGGCAATCCATGTAGAAGGCCCCTTCTCAGCATATGCTTAAAATATTCCCATTTTAGGCAGTCATCAACTGTCTTACCACTCATTACTGGTAATTTTCTAGCAATGATAAGGTTGGGATTTTCATAAATTTTTACCTTGACCCAATATCACAACCACAATACATATTTTATACATTAGTATTTATTTGGCATTTTATTTCCTGCTTACTTGAGCTCTTTTAGCAAAATAAGAGAAAAAGTGCTTGGTCTACTTCGGTTAATGGGACTTAATTATAGGGATTTCTAGGGAATTTAGTGTAAATGAGAAAAAAGACAATAGGAATACAGAAAAGGCTTGAAGGCAGAAAAACTACAGCACTGTGAAAAAGCACAGAAGTATATAATTCCTTGCATATCAGAGATGCTCTTTGGAAATGGGAGCTATGTTAGGGGAATATATACATGACATAGTCTGTCAGGCATCTTCAAAGGCTTCATTAATATATAATTGTGGGCAGAAGGAGCAGGCATTATTATATCTGAAATTCCTGTTTAAGGTTTTCTTGATTTCAGTTATACCACTCTGGGTACCTTTCCCTCAGATTTAACTCTCATGTCAATATGCTACATTAAAAAGATAATAAGGAGTAGAAGAATGCGGTGACACACATTTTCATTTGAATACACTTGTTGCTGAAACAGGATTGAGGGCTTAAGACAAACTGTCTATGTACTAAGAAGAGTTTAAAAAAAAAAGAAGGCTGGGAAGGTGGCTCAGTAGTAGAGCACTTGCCTTGTATGCCTGAGGCCCTGGGTTCGATTCCTCAGCACCACATAAGCAAAAAGAAAAAAGCCGGAAGTTGTGCTGTGGCTCAACTGGTAGAGAACTAGCCTTGAGCTGAAGAGCTGAGGGACAGCGCCCAGGCCCAGAGTTCAGGCCCCACGACCAGAACCAAAAAAAAAAAAGAAAGAAAGAAAAGAATGGAAAAGCCTTGTTCTTATATAAAAACATAATGGCTACAATATGACTTTCATTCTATCACTAGTATCTCTCGGAAATTGTACACAATCTATAAAACAATAATTTTAGGCTGTTCAACAAGAGACTATGTTTTTGCTAAGAATAAAAAACAATGAGGTGAATCCTATAATAGTGTTACTCTCTGTTACGAGAAAATTTAGTAGATAAAGATAAAACTATAAAGACAAAAGTTCTTGTTTACTTGGTGAATTGAGGGAGGAAGTCGACTCAGAGGAAACATTAGAGCAGGGGAGCTGAAAATATTTAAAACTTCAGGAAAGATGACCATAATGAATGGAGCAATGAAGAGAATGTATTCCAGCAAAGTCCATAGGTTTTGCTAAACACCAATCTAAACAAATATAATTGAGGAAAAGCAAATATAATTATCCGCACTTCTTTGACAAAGACCACTTACTAAAAAAGTATATTACCAAGAAATGTTATCTAAATTATTTCTAAAGAATTATTCAAGCAACTATAAGCTCAATTTTGAAGTTTGGATTAAATGTAAATGACAACTATCTTGAAAGGAACATGATAGTATCACAGTAATGGGATTCAAATAATCCTAGAATAAAAAGACACTTGGCATTCAAAAGCAAAGTGAAACCTTTGAAACAATTATTATGTTGAATGAGTAATTAAATTCTTATCACACAAAAGAAAAATGACATTGTACTAAAGATGCAATGTTATATATTGTGTGACAAAAAATTGTTAGAGTGGTATATACTTGTCATCCTAACTAGGCAGGAAACTAAGATTGAGAAGATCATTTTTAGCAAGCAAAATGAGACACTATCCCAATAACTGCCTGAGCAAAATAATGGGAGTTTCATGAAGAAGAGCAACTGCCTAGCAAACTCAAAATCTTGACTCCAAATGCCAGTAAAGAAAGCAAAATTGGAAACTCTGAAGATTAAAATTACATTCTGAAAATTATAGAGTAATAGAATTAAACATCAAACAAAGGTACCTAATTAACAATAATGTGGGAAAAGGAAATATTAAAATAATATACCATATAAGTAAAAGTGGAAAGAATCCAAAGGGAAACCACTAAACCATAACGTAAATGAACCATAGCACTACATGCATACAAGAGGAAATATAAAAAGATTCTCATATTATTAAGATTCTTATATTAAGATTATAGGCTCACACATATAATCCTAGCTATTCAGGAGACTGAGCTCTGAGGATTGTGGTTTGAAGCCAACCTGGCCAGGAAAGTTCTGAGAGTCTTATATCCAATTAATCACAGGAAAACCCACATGTGGTGCTGGGGCTCAAGTGGTAGAGTGCTAGCCTTGAACAAAACCTTGCACAAGGACAAATTAAATTCAATGTAAGAAAAAAAGGAATCCCAGATTTCTTTTCCAACTATTGGGAAGGAAGAAGTTTATGCCTTCCTGTGTTTATTACTCCTTAAATAAAGAAGCTCAACATTTCTGCTAAATATCACCCAATAGAAGAAACCATTCGAGGAAAGGACTACATGAAGAAAGCATGACTCAAAAATAAGTCAAGAGAGAAAAGACTTGAGGAAATCGAGACAAGATGGCGGAGGAGAAGCTGGAATCTGAACAAGCTCTCGCATAGAAAACAGTTTTAGAGTTCCAGTGAACAGTCCCACGCCAGAGAAACACACCAAGTGTGCCATCACAGGACAGAGAGTTAGACAGGAGAGGGAGAGCCAAGGCAAGAATACACATCTGATCGCTAGCCAGCAGCCGCTGCCGGCGGCGGCGGCAGCAGGGTCCGGTGGAGACTGCA
>NW_012267309.1:7771340-7925744 GCF_000151885.1 Dipodomys ordii | reverse complement strand
GAAGGGATGGGAAGGGTAAACAAAGGAGGAGGCTGCAATGCTTGGTAAGAAATGTACGCATTATCCTGCCCATGCAATTTTAACCCCTCTGTACAGTATGTTCACAAATAAAATAAAATAAAATTAAAAAAAAAAGAAAAAAAAATAAGTCAAGAGACAAAGTTGATGGTTGTAACCCATGAAACAGTAGTATCTGACAACTCACCGCAGGCTTTTTAGCTACACATGTTATCACAAGTCAGTTTTGATTCTTACAACTAGGAACACTGATTTAATAGGCTTGTGCCATCATATTCATTTCTATAACAACCTTTCAGTAAATACCAGAGTACTTCAGAATTTACATAAAGCAATCCAAGGTCCATAGGTAACATGGCTTTTAAGTGAAAAAGCCCAGGTATCAACTCTATGATTATCTAACATAAAACCCCAGAATCTTAACTTCATGTCTATTTTTCTCCTTAACAAATTTAACACACTCTCTTTTACTTAATATATATTCCATTATTAAACAGAAAAGAAAGGAAAAAAAAAACAATATCTTACCTGACTGACCAAGAAAGGTAAGGGGAAATGCAGGAACTCATGAACAAAGGAATGAGGTCAGTTTGATTAGAAAGATTTGGAATTTCCATGGCAAAAAGTTTGGTTTCACAACTCCAGTTTGGAATTTCTTGTGGAGGATGGTATGTAACCTAGATTAATATATTGTTTTGGTAGTTTCTTCCAAATTACTTGTGCATCCTTAATGATTTTTTAATAACTCTGCTATTCAAATGGAAGCCTAGGCTTTAAGCAGAAATAATACATCCTCCAGAAAATTAGTGCACCCATATTTCTTTTGATGACAGACTGATATCTTCATAGGAGATCACCTTAAATGATATATTCTTAGAGAAAATCATTTTCTCTTTGTTATTTTACCCTAAATAATTATACTAGAATGAATTTTAGATTAGAGAGTCTTGGACCAGCATGGTTGCCTGAGAGAAGACATATGGATTAGAAAGAGAAATAAACATTCCGGAATAGTTAATACAAGCATTTAAAAAGAAACAAATTATAATTAGTGCAAAAAGTTTAAGCTCTGGTTGAAGAATCTAAGTTTTCAAAGCAGTATTATATTTTTACTGTTTTCTCAGTTCTTAATATCTGGCATGTATTAACTGTTAATATAGTATTTACTGAATATGTTTAAAGTAAATGTTATAAATAAATAGGATATCATAAGAATGCAAAATTTCTGCCTAGGACAAGACAAAGTTCTCTTCTACTTTTATTATCTTCAATTTGAATTGCTAAGATGGTAAATGGTGAAGGAAATTGAATAACTTATGACACTGTAATGGTTATTACTCTGTGGCATTGTGGTGTTAGGTAAGCACCTGTTTGGCTTATACAATACTTCCCATTGTTATTAACAGGAGATATTAAGAATTTGCTATTATTGCTATTATTATTACTATCAGTGAGTTTTCTAGTCAGGCCTTATCTTGGAAAACACCTGGAGAAGTTCTCAGAAGTAGCATGTGCTCAATAACAATTTCACGTGGTTACTCAGACTTATCTTTCTTTGTAATTTTCAGTTATGAATCATCTTATATCATGGAGCAAAGACAGTAGATTAAAATACAGGTATTGATCATTCTTGAAAGATTCTTTCACTGTGCTCCTGTTCTTTGACTTGTGATGTCAAACACTGAACAGTATTCTAATTGTAATTCTTCTGCCATTCTCTTGGTGTCTGTTATACATGGATTCCTTTTCAGAGTTACTTTCTTTGTCAGTCAGTTCTGGCTTATGTGCCTCTCTGCAAGTAGCCTATAGACTGCATAACGAGGGTTAAACTTGTCAGTCTTTCTGGTATCCAAGTACAAAAACAATAACAACATCATCATCACGATTAACAAAAACAATAATCACACACATCTGTTAGTATCTGTTAGATACACTTATACATCTATGGTCCAGAATTCCTCCATAAATGTTCTTCAGGACAGAAGAACATAAGAGGCTAAAGTCATCAGTGTGATGTACAATCCAAGAGAACTAGAATTAAGAACATGTTGCTGTCTTCCTTTCAATGCTCTGGTAGTGCATGTGGTAGGGGCTCCTCATTTGGCAACTGCTCCATGTCCTTGTGCCTCTACTAGGAAACTTTATACAATTTTGTATTTATCTCAAGATCCACTTATTCCTTCTTTTTACTCTTTACATAAGTACAATCAAAATTGTCTGCACTATTCTGTTGAAGGTAGTTTTGTTTTAATACACTAGTCTCTGTTATTTGGTCCAATTTTTTTTGTTGTTGTTGGTTATGGGCGCTGTCCCTGAGTTCTTCAGCTCAAGGCTAGGGCTCTCTCATTTGAGCCACAGCGCCACTTCCAGTTTTCTGGTGGTTAATTGGAGTAAGTGTCTCACAGACTTTCCTGCCCAGTCTTGCTTTGAACCATGATCCTCAGATCTCAGCCTCCTGAGTAACTAAGATTATAAATGCCAGCCACTAGTGGCTGCTTGATTTTTTGTTTTGTTTTTGTTTTTAACTTCAATTTTAATCTTTTTTTCAAGATCAAATGCTTTATTACTTTTCTAGGACATTGCTTTTGTTAGCAGATCAACTTTTATTTTTAGTTAATTTATTTTTGTTGTAAAGTTGATATAGAGAGGGATTACAGTTACATAATTTAGGTAATAAGCACATTTCTTTTTGAACAGTGTCACTTCTCTCATTTTCACCAGATATTTCCCTTCTGACATCCTACCTGCACAAGTTAGAAAATCAAATGTTTTCATATTTTCCATATTTTAGGTGATGATTTGCTAGTCCAATTGGATCTTTGTCAAGCTCTGTAGATGCTCCCAAATACTGAAGAAAGAAAATGTTGGATCATAAACCTGATACAACTACTAAGTAACTTTCAAAGGGACTTACATATATATCAAAGCGAGGAAACATTCTTATAAATTTTCTAAACCCATGGGTTTCTATTTAAATGCAATCAGAAAAATGGAGGATTGCAGAAGTGTGCTTTCTTATATTCAGCAAGAAGTAAACCTCTTATTTTTAATTTTTATTTGTCTTACTAAGTGATACTTTTAGGAAATGTAGAATAAAGATATTTATATTTATATCTGTAGGAAAAAAATTCTGAGTTAAGTAAAATTATTTGGCAACCATCACATCTGATAGCTGTTTAATTTTTTTCAGACCTACAAAATGTAGATTAGCTTGATTTCTGAATTGACTGATGAAGGATGAGATATGCTGTTCTCTTTAGAGTGTCATTTCATAAAACTGTGTTTCTGCATTGAATACCTCCTAACCCTAGAACATTAAGCTTTAAACAGCAAATGTGTCTCATTTGTCATGACTGCTTCAGCGTATTCTTTTCTTGAAATGCTTAAATATCCTATTTTTAAGTAGTACATGTTAGCAAGCAAAAATAATTACATTGCAATGGATTACCCTTTGCAGATGTGTTTAACCTCTACATTGTAGTTCTGAAATATTACTAGTCCTGAAATTTTATCATAATAAAATTACCTTATAATACAATGTAGAATTATGCTTTCTCAGCTCCAAATTACTATTGCTTGTAGGATGGAGCCATAGAATATTTTTTACATTTATCTTGATACATTTTTTTTAAATTACAGGGTACTACTATACACTTTAGATTGGACTTAAACTTCTAGAATTTCCTAACTCAGCTTTTGTTCTGGGATTGTAAATGTGAGCTACCATGCCTAGCTCTATATTCTAAATGCATAATGACTTCAAGTTTTATATAATTTAACGTTTCCTTTTATGATAACATAGCTTGAAATCTAATATTTACATAACAGAATATAAGAGCAAGAATTGATGAAAGAACATTAGAATTTGTGAGTTAAATAATTACTAATGTGTTATACAAATATAAATTAGGTCAAATGTCTCAAGACACAACTTGAAATAGAGGGATTTTTGAAATCTGGGTGAAGAGGGGAAGGCTCAAGTCTGTATATTCTCATAGAACCTATTTTGTCTCCTTGAATATACCTTTTATAAACAAGCAAAATATAATTTCCTTTTATTAGAAATGTTAAGACTTGTAATGTAATCTATTTTGAATTGCATAAATTAGCTAGTATTTATCAAAATGAATTTCACTCACCAAATATTTTATTCAATGACGATCTGTTTGTTTTCATTTTCAAAAAATGCAAAAGAGAAACAAATTAATGGAATTATCATTCATTTCTTGGAGATCTACACTGGGACATATTAAGATGGCACTTATCCATTCAAGTGATAAGTACTGTAGAAAATTTGACATATGTGTCTGAAATTCAGAGTAGATTTTCAGGTTAGAGTTATAAGCTTGGGGAATAAAATTGTGCTTGCAGCCATGGGACATGATTAGATTTCCTGAAATGTGAGTAAAGAAGAGAAGATGGAAAGTGCCACTAAGGAAACTCGCCCAGAATGTAGCCAGTAATGTAAGAACAGAGCCTGCCCAGATCACTCAGTATAGAAAGTTCCCCAAAGGAGCAAATACTGATGTGAAGATTGGTTTTACTAGTTAAAGGAACTACAAAATAGAGTAGGTATCTATAACTTATTTTTGTTTCTCAAATTTACTAAAGATTCTATGTTTTACTTGAGTGTAGGAAGGTAACTTTGGTACATAATAGATTTATATGTGGTCCTCATATTTGATGGTAATAATTTCATAGGTATGTACTTATCTGCCAAATTATTCATTCACACAAATTAAATAATGTGCAGAGTTCGCAGGTTAATCATATTTTAATAAAGTCATTTAAAAATACTGGTGATAGATAACATAAGGCAGGAATTAATGAATAGCGGAGTGAATCTTTTTTATGGGTTAGGATGACCTTGTCAGGAGAGCAATAGTGTGCAAGTAGGAATGAAATTTTGATAAGACTAAAATTAAGAGCACATGTGGAGAAAGTATATTTTGAATTTGGAATATTTTTTTCCAAGTATGTTGTCAAAAAGGAGCAAAGAAATAGGGCACTAGCGGCTAGAGAGTGATTTGGTGTCAGAAAATATTTTACTTTTCTTATGAGAAAAATAAGAGGATGTTCCTATGCTGGTGTGGAAAACGCAGTTGAAATAAACAGAAAATGAGGTCTCAGGAAGGACTGAGAGGCAACATTGCTGAAGCAGTAGTTCTAATTAGATGAGAGAAGAGATATGATCTATTGTACAGAGGCATTGTTAAAAACATACATAGTTTTATCATACTATTGGTAGCAAAGTTAGCATTTAAGAAAAGATTGGAACATAAGACTTTTCTAGAGGGAGTCATGAAAAATGCTTTCTGGGTTTCTGTAGAAAATATTTTTTAAAAACAAAAAATTATATCCACTAAGAAGGATTCTGGTGGCTTACACCTATATTCCAAGCTACTCAGAAGGCTGAGATCTAAAGCTCACGGTTTGAAGCCAGCCCGAGTAGGAAAGTCCATTTATCTACAAGAAAGCACCAGAAAACTGAAAGTGGAACAGTGGCTCAAAGTAGTAGAAAACTAGTCTTGAGTAAAAATTGCTCAAAGACAGCACCCATACCCTGAGTTCTATCCCCACAATGGACAGTGAATAAATAAGTAAATAAATCAAAGATAATTTGAATCAGAGCTCAGGAAGTGGAAAAATCTCCCATGTTTCTGGAATGGGAGGATTAATACCATGAAAAGGGCAATGCTGCCAGGTGCTGGTGGCTCACCCCTGTAATCCTAGCTACTCAGGAGGCTGAGATCTGAGGATCGTGGTTCAAAGCGAGCCCTGGCAGGAAAGTCCATAAGACTTTTATCTCCAATAAACCACTAGAAAACTGGACATGGCACTGTGGCTCAAGCGGTAGAATGCTAGCCTTGAGCTGAAGAGCTGAGGGATAGTGCTCAAGCCCAGAGTTCAAGCCCCATGACCGACCAAAAAGAGAAAAAACAAGAAAGAAAGAAAATGGTAATACTGCAAAGGCAATATATAAATTCAATGCAATACCTATCAATATCCCAACCTCATTCTTTAATGAAATATAGGAAGCAATAAAAAAATTCATATGGAACAATAAAAGACCTTGAATAACAAAAACAATCCTTAGCAAAAATAACAGTGCTGGAGGAATACCAATTCCAAACTTAAAACTCTATTATAAACCTATAGTAATCAAAACACTTTGGTACTGGCACAAGAACAGACCTGAGGACCAATAGAATACAACCAAAGACCCAGAAATAAACCTGCAGACCTATGGCCACCTAATCTTCGATCAGGGAGCCAAAAAATAGGGTGGAAGAAAGCCTCTTCAGCAAATGGTGCTGGTAAAATTGGTTAAACACCTGTAGAAAACTAAAGTTAGATCCTTATATATCACCCTGCCCACAAATCAATCCCAAATGGATCAAAGACCTTGCAGTAAAAACAGACACCCTGAAAACTTTACAGGAAGGAATAGGAGAAACTCCAGGGCTCCTTGGCACAGGCCAAAAATTTCTTAATAAAGATCCAAATAAAAGAAAATTGGACAAATGGGATTGCATAAAACTGCTGAACTTCTGCATGGCAATGAATGCAGCTAGCAAGATCAGTAGAAAGCCCACAAATTGGGAGTAGATCTTCACTAGCCATACAAAGGACAAGGGTCTCATATCTAAAATATACTTAGAACTAAAAAAATTAAATCCTCCAAAAATAAATCCTCAAAGAAACAACCACCCTATTAATAAGTGGGCTAAATACTTAAAGAGAGACTTCTCTGAAGAAGAAATAAGAATGGCCAATAGACACATGAAGAAATGTTCAACTCTTGAGACATAAAAGAAATGCAAATCAAAACAACATTGAGAAAGAAAAAACATTTGAGTCCTTATTTTGGGGGGAGGGGAAAATGGGAGGGCAAGTATGGTAAGGGGAAACAAAGGAGCAGGCAACAATATTTGATAAGAAATGTACTCATTACCTTTCACATGTAATTGTAACCCCTTTGTATGGTATTTTCACAATAAAAAACTTCTTAATATAAAAAAAGAATTAAAAATAAAAAAATTGAGATTCCACCTCACCCCAGTTAGAATGGCTATATTCAAGAAATCTAATAACAACAGATGCTGGAGGGAATGTGGCCAAAAAGAAACCCTACTGCATTGTTGGTGGGAGTGTAAACTTGTTCAACCACTTTGGAAAGCAGTATGGAGACCCCACATAGAGCTCCCCTATGACCCAGCAATCCCACTTTTGGGCATTTACCCATATGATCACAAATAAGGCTACACTAAAGCTACCAACACAATTATGTTTATGTCAGCATTATGTATTATACCTATGATATGGAACCAACCCAAATGCCCTTAATAGATAAATGGATCAAGAAAATGTGATATATATATATATATGTATATATGTGTGTATACATATATATGTATACACACATACATACACACAATGGAATTCTATGCCTCCATCAGAAAGAATGACATTGCCCCATTTGTTAGGAAATGGAAAGACTTGGAAAAAATATATTAAGTGAAGTAAGCCCAAAGAATCATAGGTCCCATGTTTTCCCTTATTTAACATAATTAGTATAAGTCTAGGACAAGCAGACAAAGCTATGCACATATGCTTATATAAGATGATGTTAAGTGAAATGGACCCCAAGATAGGGACACAACTGGTTTTTTCTTTTTTTATTGTGAAAATACGGTACAGAGGAGTTACAATTACATGGACAAGATAATGAGTACATTTCTTATCAAGCATTGTTTCCCCTTCGTATCCCTTCCCATCCTCCAAAGTTCGTTTTTCCATATAAGGACTTGTACATCTCATTGTTGCAATGGGTCCACTTGTATCCCTATTTAAAAGATTTGTTTTTTCCCTTCCCCTCCACAAATTATACCAACATCAAATACACTGAAAGCAGGGGTTATACCGTGGGGGAGGGACATACAAAGCAACAAATAAATCATCTTATAAATATGTTAGAAACAACCTCATGAAAGAAAAAAACATTTGAATACTTATCTTGGGGTTCATTATTTTTAACATAGTTAAAATGTACTATGTGATTTTTTGTTTCTTTTGTGTTTTCTTTCCCCACAGTATAACCCCTGTTTTCACTTCATTTGATGTCAGTATATACATTTTTCTAATTTGGGGAGGGGAACTGATGAACTAAGGATACAGATTGACCCATTGTAACAATGACACTATGTTGAAAAGACAGTACCATGTAAACGAACTTTACAACTTGGGGTGGGGGAGGGAAGAGTTGGGGAGGTGGGGAGGGAAAGGATACTAGGGGGAAAATCAAAGAAGGATGTAATAATGCTCGATAGGAAAAGTACTCATTGCCTTACTCATTTAACTATAACCCCTCTGTACAATATTTCTACAATAAAAATATTATAAAAAAGAAAAGAAATCTGATAACAACCGATGCTGAAGGGGATATGGCCAAAGGGAATGCTAGTTACTATAGTATAAACTTGTTCAGTTTGTAAAGCAGTACGGAGCATCCTCAAAAGACTATATATACATAGAACTTCCCTGTGACCCAGCAGTCCCACTTCTGGGCATTCACCCAAATGACCACAAACAAGGCCACACTAAAGCTACCAGTACAACTATGTTTATCAGAGCATTATTCACCACAGCAAAGATACAAATCAACCCAGATGCCCCTCAGTAGAAGAGTGGATCAAGAAAAGGTATATGTATGTATATAGATATATATGCCTATATATATGTATATATAAATGGAATTCTATGTTTCCATCAGAAAGAATGACACCACCCCATTTGTTATGAAATGGAAAAATTTGGAAAAAGTCATATTAAGTGAAGTAAGCCAGACTCAAAGAAACATAGTTCCCATGGACTCCTTTATTTTTAATAATTAGTATACATTTAGGATAATCTTATTAGATAAGCAGAATAGCTCAATGGCTATGTACAAATGACCATATAAGATAATGCTCAGCAAAATGAACTCCAAGACATGGACACAATAGGTTATTCTCTGTTGTTGTTCTTAGTGTACTATATGATTTCTGTTTTTCTTTTGTGTTCTCCCCCCTATAGTTTATCCCCTGATGTCACTGTCTTAGATTTTGGTATCCTGGGTATTGTATATACATTTATCTGAACTAGGGAAGAGAAGGGAACAACAAAATGGTGAGACAAAGGACAGGGAGATACTATGCAACAGCAATACTCACAAGACAATAATTTGGAAATGATCTGTATAACTTGGGGTAATTGGGGGTGAAGAGAGAGAAAAATGGGAGTAACAAGTTAATCACTATCTTATTTATGTAACTGTAATCCCTCTGTACAGCCCCTTGACATTAATATAAAAAAATAAAGGATGTACATTTGTATTTCTAACTAATATCTGCTAATATCTGGATTTATTAAATTGCTATTGAAACAAAAAGAAAAAAGTAAAATTTATTGTCAGATTAAAAATAGGATTAAGTTCAGTACATTCTATAATGATTCAAAATTAGCATATCTTAACAAATTAAGAAAATATTGTTCAAGTACTATGATGTGATCAGAATTAGGCTCATTCTCTTTTGAATCACTTTTGTTTGCTATATAGCTCATGGAGATTTTGCAAATTCAACCTAATAGTCGAAATTACCATTATTACAAGTTGCATCATAAACTAAAACAAGAAAAAAGAAAGATATGAAAAAATAGAAAGGTAAAAAGAAAACAAACAAAGAAAAGTAAGCAATAAAGAAAGAAAGAGAGAGAAAGAAGGAAGGAACAACAGGAAGGAAGAAGAAAGAGAAAGAATAGTAGTCTAGTACTAGAGGGATGGTCCTGATATACTGGATTATGCAATTAAAAATTTAATAATGTATCTCATATCTTATAGTATATACAATTTTAAGTAGTTGGTTTATAAATAAAAACATAAAAATAATATACCTGGAGATTTTTTTAAGTTAGAAAACTATACCATTTGTTGAATTTTTTTGGTAGATGTTAAATGTTGCCTATGCACCCTTAAAATATACCTGTGATGTATATATTATCATCTCTACTCGAGAGGTGTGATAGCAAAGTCTCAAAAAAAAAAACACTGAAGTTCAGTGTTGGAGGAAAGGTAGAATTCTAATTAAGATTTCTACTATTCCAGAGTTTTTTTTCTTTTTCAACTGTATTATGGAGCCTCATTAAAGTGGTAAAAGTCAAAATTAGCCTGCATAGCATACAGCTTTCTTTCACAGCAATTATTTATGACTTCCAGATTTAGTAATTTCATTTTGTGTCCATCAGTCTCTTAAGGGAGAACTTAAGAATTTTACTCTATAGCTGGAGTACATGGACTCTACTCTTTCAATTTTATTTATGCCTTCCAGTTCAAAGCATCAAGTGTTCTGGAAAAGTATTTTACTATCATTGGTTCATCGCTGATTTTTTTAATGCCTTAGAAGATAGCAGTTGAAGAGAAAATGCCTTTCAATATATTTTAGTGTATTTCTGTTATCTCTCATACACTGGGAGACTGACCTAGTTTTCTATTTGTTAAGAAATACTGTATTTTTATACAGCATCAAGAGCAAAATGGTAAAAATGGAATGTGTCATTCTTTTTACAGGTACTTAGAATATTGTGTTTGCTCCATATTTTAAATGCAACAGATATTTTCCTTAAATATGAAGAGGCCAGAAAATGCACAAAATTTAACATACTTTTAAAGTACATCATTACTAAAGAGGAAAAAAATCATGTTTAGAAAAGCTAAAAGGCAAAAACCGCAGGGTTTGACTCCTGTTCAATATGAGTAAATATACAAACTGCCTGTTGAAATGCAGATCCCCTAGCAAGTGGACAATTTTTCTTTTCTTAAACATAGCTGGAATCTACATTGATCTACTTCAAAAGACAAGTTCCCACTGGAGTATGGCTGGCTTGTTCACTTTTATTTTACTGATATTTAACAGTTTGAAAACATGAGAATTTACTTCTAATGTATGTTCTTTAAATTTAATAAGAAAAGGCTGAGTTGGTTTAGAATGTGCTATATAGTTCATGAATGTAGGCTTTAAAAAGTGATTCTGAAAAAGAATTATTTAAAACCAGTCATACATATGCAGTTCTCTGAGAAAAAAAAAAACTTATACCGTTTCATGAAAGGCATTGTTTATCTGTGAAATCAAATCATTGATACCTTGTTGATCTACAAATGTTTTAACAATGAAACAACCAATATTTTAGTCAAACCAGTGAAAACACTAAAGGAACACATTAAAACCTGCTCTTAAGTTCTCAAATTAGAGGTGGAACAGATGATGAACACTTTTTCCTAAGGAAAATTCCCCCAAACATTGTAGTATTAGATATCAACCACCCATATGACAAACATTCATGAATCTTTTCTTAAGGAAAGTATCTTTGCTATTACTTGATAACTAAGTTATCATTAATTAATGATTAATTAATGTCTATATTTGTTTTAATATTCAATCAGATATTTACTAAAAATTACATGAAATACACTGGTATCATCACCAGACATTTATCAACAAGCATGTAATTGAAGAAAATTTTTGTGCAGCTACCACATTAGTAATATTGCAGAAATGCACAAAAATGTAGCTGGCTAAGAGATTAGCTGAACAGAGGTAATTAGGAGGAGCAAATGAAGTTTTCTCTGCAGAAAAGACTGTTTATTTTATTGGTCATCAAAAAGATTTGGGATATCCCGAAGTGTTAGAAAGTGTGCTCTTTTCATTTTATATTTAATAATCAACCTTAATTACTTCTATAAAAATGTAACCAGACTTATTAGCTAAAAGTTTGCATTTTGTAATGAATACAGGCAAAATTCATCCTAAAGAACAAGGTTTTTGTCCCATTTGGTCATTCTATGTTATTTCTCAGCATATATGGGAGGTACTATCACCCAGAAAGACAGCATCTGAAAAACATGTGTTGATTCAAACTATGAAATTAAATTAAACATTAGACATTAATAGATACTGACTTAGAGAAGAAGGGTCACTGTAAAACTAGCCAACAGTAATCCAATTATTTTGCCTACTAACTCAAATATAACAAAATTACAATCACAAAATAAAGTTAATATATCATCCTAAAAGTACAAGTTCTTTTAAGGATTAATTTTTGTATGGAATATGAGACTGCAGAAATAAACACATAGAGACTACCAAGATTTTTAAAGGCAAATGCATTATTGCCAAGTATATAGAATGTTAAGGTATTTTTCTCTTGAGTTTTTAATATTATTATTATTGTTATTATTATTATTGCAGTCATAGTGTGGGGCTTGAATGTGGGCTCCCTGAAGTCTTTTTCTAAAGGCCACACCCCTCTACCACTTTGAACCACAGTGCTACTTCCAGTTTTCTTGTGGTTAATTGAGGATTAGAGTCTTAGGGACTTTCCTGCCTGAGCTGTCTTTGAACTTCAATCATCAGAGCTCAGCTTTCTAAGTAGCTAAGATTACAGGTGTGAGCTTCCAGATCTCTGGGAATGTTAAGTATTACAGGTTAAACTACAACATATAGACTAGAATAAGTGAAACTTACTTGATATTTTCTTCATGAAAATGTTTATGCCAGGCACTGGTGGCTCATGCCTGTAATCCTAGCTATTCAGGAGGCTGAGATCTGAGAATTGAGGTTTGATACCATCCCAGGCAGGAAAATCCAAATAACGACCCAAAAACTGGAAGTGGTGCTGTGGCTCAAAGTGGTAAAGTATTATCTTTGAGCAAGAAAGTTCAGGGACAGCCTGCAAACCCTTAATTGGAGCCCCATGAGTGAAGAAGGAAAGAAGAAAAAAAGGAAGGGAGGAAGGAAGGAAGAAAGGAAGGAAGGAAGAGAAAGAAAGGAAGGAAGGAAGAAGGAAAGAAAGAAAGAAAAAAAGAAAGAAAGAAGGAAAGAGAAAGGAAGAAAGGAAGGAAGGAAGGAAGGCAGGAAGGCAGGAAGGAAGGATATAAAGAATAAACGTTATAATTATTGGAAGAAACATGTGATCAGAGATCAAAATATGATATGTGTATTTCTGCAATGAATGATATAAAGTATTTATAATAGTTGGTCTCAGAGTCTTCCCCGTCATCCTAGCTACTTGGGAGTCTGAGTTTGGGAGACTTATGGCTTAAAGCCATATGAGGCAAAAAAGCTTGCAAGAAAACTTTTAAACTAATTATTAGCCTCAGTAGTATGTGTTTGTCATTGTACCTGTGATGGGAACCCTGACATTGTCAGATGATCATTCCAGTGCATGCTTGGAGACACAAAGAAAGGGCTAGACATTGACTCAGCAGAGGAGCTCTTGCCTGGCAAGTGCAAGGTCCTGAGTTCAACCGCAGTACCACCCAAACAGTAGATCAATACTAAAATGGAAAAGCTCATTAAGATAAGAGACATGTTCAATGGGGACAAATTGTTGATAGATGGTGAGACAGTAGAGTAGTCTTTGATATCCATGTGTATAGGGTCTAAGGAGACCGCCACTGAAGAAAATCCATGAATGGTAAGGATGCAGAGTTCACTATTGTGTTGTAGTTACTGGATTAACTTTTCCACTGTGCTGCTAAGGCAAAATAATCCCTACACTAATTGGTATTAATCACTAAGTTTTCTATGCAAATGCTGTGTATTGGTAAAAAAAAAAATGAGACTCAAGACATGTAAAAATATGTCTTACCCAGGAAATACCCAGGACATGGTTGACTTTCCAAATAATTGACATATTGATGGCAGGAGCAGACAGGAAAATATTGACAAGAATAATTTAAATGTTCTTTCTATGATATAATTCCAGATAAGGTTCAGGAATTTATATTATACAGAGATCCATAAGAAAAGTAAAAAAACAATAAAACCTCAACATATAATTTATATTTATATGTACATTTTGTGATTAGACATTTCCCAAATTTAAAATAACTTCTTCTGTAACAGGAAAATATTATTCATCTTTAAGCTAGATCATATTTTCATTCTCTGAATAGTTGTCTGAATATTGGCAACTACATAATAATCAACTATGTTAAAAAATAAAATTCGATGTTCATGAACTGCACCAGTGGCCATCAAACACTTCATAGACATAACAGCAAGTCTATGCATCCAATGTAGTATTTCCTTCTGAAAACAGAAAGTACTGACCTTTAGTCTTCCCTCATCCCTTACTATTATTCTCTTTGAATATTCAAGAAAAAGAGAGTGATACATATTTGCAATATAATCTATGATAAACAATTTCCTCCAATTCAATGCAAGAAAAACAAACAGAACAAAATACTGACATCTTTAATTGTGATCATTGTAGTAGTCTGAAAGTTTTGGAGGATAAGTAAGACAAGAAGAGATGGGACTGGAAAAGTAACTCAGTGGTAGAATGCTTACCTTGCATGCATGAGGTCCTGGGTTCAATTCCTTAGCACCACATAAGCAGAAAAAGCCAGAAGTGGTGCTGTGGCTCAAGTGGTACAGCGCTAGCCTTGAGCTGAAGAGCTGAGGAACAGCACCCAGGCCCAGAGTTCAGGCCCCATGACAAAAAAAAAAGGAAGGGAATCCTAACTTATAAATAATTCCTGGCTCTTGACTCATTTTAAGAGATGTCCTAAGATATGTCAACTTTACCAGGTGTCATGACTCAAACACCCAGTTTATCAGTGCTGAAAAAAATTAATCTTAAGAATGTTTTATGTGACTTCTAAAACAGAGCAAGTTGTTGGGGAAAAAGTGGAATAAAATTACAAAATAATATAATACATTTATTGATTTCTATTGACATTAATTTTTTATTTACTCATGTGCATATTTCTTTCTTTCTTATATTTATTTCTTTATTGGGCAATATAGAATAAACCAGACTAGCAAATGTCAATGTTAATGTCGTATTTGTGCATCTGATATATTAGTTACTTCTACAGATTTGTAACTTTTCACAGTAAAAGGCTTTTACTGTAGAGATGTATCAAAAGATGCCATTTAGATGGGTCACTTGGCTTTGACACTGGGTTGTTGCATAGTATTGTCCCTGTATGGCTTCTTTAGTATAGTCAATGTTGACAATGATTATGAGTATCTCAGTAATCTATGATTCAGGTTTCTGTGATTGTATTTTATTTAATTACTTAGTTGTTTTCCAATTACCACTAGCTCATTCTTCTTATTGTTCAGTAATATTCTGTTTTATTTGAGGGGGGTGTTTTTTAAATTTGTTTTTTTATTAAAAGGCATTGTGCAAAGGGGTTAGAGCTATACATGTCTTTGAAAAATGTCACTTCTTCCCTCATCTTCTCCATTTTCCCCTCCTGACCCTCACTCCCCCACAAGTTGTATAGTTCATTTTCAACATAGTGTCTGCGAGTTTTATCGCTGAATTTGTTCACCCTTTGTCCCACCATTTCTGTACTCCCCTTGATCCCCACCTCCCAAAACACATAAACTTACATATTAGACCAAAGGTACAGAAATAAAAACAGCAGCAGAGGGAAAAATAAACAAAACAAAAAGTAAAATCACAGGAAAAAAAACCCTCTTGCTTCCATTTCTTGGAGTTTATTTTGATACACATCATTTTAAATGATCATAAGCTCATAGCTATTGAGCTTTTGTGATCCTCTAAGAATACCTCCTTCAATCTCACTGTTTGAATATTTACAATTCTGTTTAATTTATCATGTCCAAGTGTACTTTTTTTTGTATTGTACCATACATTGGGTTTACTTGTAGATTTATAGGCATATTCTGATTACCACAAATGAGGGAAACCATGTAACCTACAATAGAAGTATTTCAGATAGTTCTGTATTAGTGGTGTCTCTGAACATGGCCCGTACCTTTGTGGACAACAGTGAGATGTGAGTGTAGTATTCTTGTCAGTTTCTAGAGGTCATTTGAGAGCGAGGACTTGCATGTGATTTGTTGCTGGTGAAGGGGAAGGCATGCCATTTTCTGAAGGACACAGAAAATTCTCAGTGGTCCAAGTAGATGCAATGCTGTATAATGGAAATGGAGTAAAGTACCTGTCAGTTTTTTGAGAGCCATTCTGGGATCTGGCCATGAACCCTCTTCAGTAGACTGTCTATGTACTTTCCTGGATTAGAGAAGAGTAGGCAGTGTCAGGCAGCTCCTTTATAATTCTAGGTTGACAATGAAGTTGTTATCAGGTGCCTGGTAGCTTCATAGCACCCCTGGAACATCAGCATGTCATGAAAGAATTGTACAGAAGCACCCTGACTGGAGGTGGGCACAGTCAGTCCCAGACACTTCCTCCAGGGCATTATGTGGTCAATTGACACTCCCAAACTCAACTCCTGTTGACCACAGAATTCTCTTACAGAAAACATTTCAGTTGCAAATAGCTGAAATGGTGACTGATTCCTACTTCCTGCTTACCAGTTTCCTCTAGTAAAGTCCTGTTTGGTTCAGGATTGATGTCAATAATAGAAAATAGATTTTTCTGTGTTTAATTTTCCACATTTCATATATCTTAATCAGCTATGGATCCTACATCTCCACGCTCTACAATATCTCTGCAACATTATATCTCTAGTCCTTAGCTTCAGGTATTCCAATGAAGAGAAAACAATTCCTTGTTTTGTCCCTTTGCTGTTATTGGAAGTATGCTGTGCACCTCTTATAGGCCATCTTTCCAAAATCATTCTTCTTAGATATATTTTAAAGGATAATTAACATTTGACCTTATAGTACTGAAGTCTAGTTCAGGAGGAAAAAAGATTACATATTATGACAAATAAGTAAGAAAATCATTTCTAAACTGATGAAAAAAAAAGATGACTGATATTTAGACAAAGAAAATGAAAAAAATAAATTTTAGGGTAAGGAAAATTTTTAGTTATCTATATAGAAAAGATAATATGATATTTTTAAGGACTTAGATAAATTTATAATACAGTTGAAGATATAAATAATAAGACTAATAAACTCCTAGACGCAATGAAACAAGATTGACTGACTCTTGTTTCTTTTACTTATACCAATTTATTCTTTTTTATATTAATTAATCTTTTTTATTGTGAGAATACTGTACAGATGAGATACAATTACATGGGCAATATATCAAGTACATTTCTTATCAAGCATTGGTGCTCCTCTTTGTTTCCCCTTCCCATCCCTTCCCATACTCTCCCTGCCCCCACCTGATCCTTTCCCCCACTCCCCAAAGTTGTAATGTTCGTTTTTCGACATAATGACGTGTACATCTCATGGTTGCAATGGGTTCACCTTTATCCCTAGTTAAACTATTTGTTTTTTTCCATTCCCCTCCACAAATTATACCAACATCAAATACAATGAAAGCATGGGTTATATCATGGGGGAGGGACGTACAAAGCAACATAGAAATCATCTTGTAAATATGATAGAAACAATTTCATGAAAGGAAAAAAAACATTTGAATACTTATCTTGGGGTTCATTCCCCTAACATCAATTTATCTGACCTTTTCTGGTTGACTCAGATATGTACTAGTTATTGCAAATAAGGGAAAACATGGGACCTATGTTTCTTTGGGCCTGGCTTACTTCACTTAACAGAATTTTTCCCAAGTCTTTCCATTTCCTAACAAATGAGGCAATGTCATTCTTTCTGATAGAGGCATAGAATTCCATTGTGTATATATACCACATTTTCTTGATCCATTCATCTACTGAGGGGCATCTGGGTTGGTTCCATATCTTAGCTATGGTAAATAAGGCTGCAATAAACATAGTTGTGCTGGTAACTTTAGTATGGCCTTGTTTGTAAACATTTGGGTAAATGCCCAAAAGTGGGATTGCTGAGTCATAGGGGAGCTCTATGTGGAGTCTTTTGAGGAACCTCCATACTGATTCCAAAGTTTTTGAACACATTTACACTCTTACCAACAATGTAGTAAGGTTCCCTTCTGTCCACATCCCCTCCAGCATCTGTTGTTATTAGAGTTCTTGATTATAGCCATTCTATCTGGGGTGAGGTGGTATCTCAATGTTGTTTTCATTTACATTTCTTTTATGGCTAGAGAGGTTGAGAATTTCTTCATGTGTCTATTGGTCATCCTTCTTTCCTCTTCAGAGAAGGTTCTCTTTAAGTCTTTAGCCCACTTATTTATTGGGCAGTTGTTTCTTTGAAGATTTGTTTTTGGAGTATTTCATTTTTTATTGTAAAGGTAATGTACAGAGGGATCACAGTTATATGAGAAAAAAATGTATACAATCCTTGTCAGACATTGTTGTTAATTTTATCCTCATCTTCCCTGGGTCATTACTTGCTTGGCAATTTCAGATTATATCTATTTGGCTTCCTTGAACATGCAGCATAATACTATGAATTGAGGCCCAATGAATCTTGATTCTGAGTTGATTTTTCTAATCCATGCATATGTTTGAATTTTTGCATCTCTTTACTTTCTTTTCTTTTTCATTTTTATGTTTTTTTCTTTTTTTGTGACTGTCTGTTTCTGGAGGAATCTAGATAGTCTGAGGTTACCAGGGACATATTCCATTTCAGTTATGTACTACATGCAGTTATTTTGGTCTACTACAGATCACATATACAATGCTGGTTACTTAAGATAATAATGAAGCTCGAAAATTCTGTCTGATTTTATAGTGAAAAAATGTTCATATTTTATTCTGCTTTAAATAAACCTATGACAGCTAATAACAATATAATTTCTATAAAAGTATATAGCACATACAAAACAATAATGACAAAAACAATAATACTAAGATACTTGATATCCTATACTTTTAATAATTATTTTATAAATACATTATTTAGAAAATTAAAAATTGGCAAGATTGTCCTTTTAGTTGGACCACATAATGATGCTGATAGCAAGGATCCTTGCAGGCTCAAGATAAAGTGTGTCATTCTATCTTAAGTTTAACAAAAACACAAAGTTTAAAAGTAAAATAGAAAACAATTGAATAGAAAAGCTTTCAAAAGTAAGGATAGAAAAGAAGAAAATAACTTTGTTCTTTTGTAAAACCTATGTTTAAACTAATGATTATTAAAACAAGAAAACATGTTTACAAAATTTAAAAGTTGACTAGGAAAAAATGATGCAGTAAGGTTAGAATACTGTTGATGAGAACATGCTTTATATGTTCAGTGTGTTTAGACTACACTAGTATAAAAGTGTGTCCCTAGGTTTTCAGGTTCACACACTTGCAGTCCTCTAAGCCCCATTAATTGTAAGTGCCCAGTATATTTGTGCCATTTTATAATCTTCTATACCCTCATTAGATGATGGATGAGGGGTTCTTTCAAATTCCGAAGTCGTACATAATACCCTAGCCATTTGAAATCCATATATAAAAATAATTTCAGGATGATTCACAACAAGCTACAAATCAAAAAGTAGAAGTTTAAGCAAGTATTTATTTTAGTATTACAGGGTAAAAAGAGATCAATGAAAAACTAACAAAAAGAAAAACATCTAATTGAGATACTTTTCTGCTCTCATATTAAATGGAGGCTCTAACCTGCCAAACTTTATATTGTCTGATATTGGAGAATATATGTAGTGGTCATGTCCTCTAACCATCATTCATTATTAGGCAATGATCTCAGGGACCAAGATGGGTTCTGTTTATTATTCTGCAACATTCCCATGGGATTTGATTTACAAGAAATATAAGGTAAGAGGTGATTTGAGGATATCCTTTTGCTAGACATAACTTCAAGTTTTCAGTCTCCTGACCAGCTAAGATTATAGGTATAAGGCACTGGGCACCTGGTTCACAGGTATTGCTTTTTTAGCATTGTTTCCTACCCAGTTCTTTCTCACTTCAACCATGTCCTTAAGAAAAATTGCTTCCTTCCTTCCTTCCTTCCTTCCTTCCTTCCTTCCTTCCTTTCTTTCTTTCTTTCTTTCTTTCTTTCTTCCGTTCTTTCTTTCTTCCTTCCTTCCTTTCTTTCTTTTTTCTTTCTTTCTTTCTTTCTTTCTTTCTTTCTTTCTTTCTTTCTTTCTTCCTTTCTTTCTTTCTTTCTTTCCTTCTTTCTTTCTCTTTCTTCTTCTTTGTTGTGTAGGTCCTGAGGCTTGAACTCTGAGCCTGGGTATTATCCTGAATTCCATTGCTCAAGGCTAGCAACTCTACCATTGAAACCACAGTTCCATTTCTGATTCTTTTTGTGATTAATTGGAGATAAAAGTCTTACAGACTTTCTTGCTCAGGCTGGCTTCAAACTGACATCCTCAAATCTCAGCCTCATGAGTAGCTAAGATTACAGGCATAAGCATAAGCCATCAGTGTTCAGCTCCCTTGTTTTTCCTTTTAATTTTCATTTTTTTTATCCTTTGTGCAGAACTTTGGTACAAACACCTAATATCCCTAAAAAATTAAGGAAAATTTTTTCTGCAATAACATTCCTATTTTACATAGATACTCAAAGGAATTTATGACCCCAAATCATTGAAAACAAGATGTGTGGAAATTATCTTTCAAATGTGAATGTATTATGTTTGAATCCAGACCTGTTTTGTGCCTAGGAAATATGTGAGATTGAATCAGGATATGCAAAGCAAAAGAGCTCCCCAAATGGTCGTTTCAACTTGGGTCAATTGGCTTTGAGTGTTGTCTTTATTTGTTTTGTTGAACACAGCCTTTAGAGGACAAAAGAGATTTGCCCCTTCCTTGGTAAGCTGTTTTTCTTGGTGTTCCTTGTGAGTAAAATGTTTCTTTTTGGGAATTTTCCATTTCTTTAGAGGTCAAATGGGCTTTGACCCAAACCACAAGAGATACAAAAAGGAACACTGAACAGGTAACACTTCTTATGTGTTCCATTTACACCTGGCATGACCAAGCTAAAACTTATCTTGACTGTCTGCTCTCATGGTTTTGATGGTATCAGAGGCCAATGGAGATGAGCTTTATTCTAAAATTACTTATTTGTTACTCATGACCCCTTTTTACTTTATCATCAGTAATAGCAGTAATATTAATCTCCATCAGATTTTCTGATGATATTTATTATCCTCTTTTTCTCCCATATTGTAACTGAAATTAGCAACATATTTTTAATTACATTGAAAAAACTTAAAATCAAGGCATCACTAAAACCTAGAAAAACATTCACTAAATACTTGAATATGAAGAAGTTCCTTAGAAGAGTTCTAATTCTGAAAGTTTGGAAAAGTACTGGAATTAAGGTCTGCAACAAAATAATTCATATTCTTTGTGGAATTTCTTGGATGTGCTCATTTTAGGTCAGAACATTGGTACTATGTGGCTGGCTCCTAATGAGAGGTGAGTGAAAATTATTGCTACTTCCCCATATAAAGTAAACTAAGGGAGTGAACACCTGATAGAAAGCTAACAGTACCATGACTAACTGTAACTCTGATGTGTCTTTCTTCTCACACTCATCCATATTTCCTATCTGACATTAAAAAACAAAAAGCAGTCCAAGATTCTATAACAGCATCTCTCATGTATGTTTCATATATACAACATATAGAATTCATTCAAGTGAGAAGTGAAATTGAGCTTTCTCTGGGCAAGAGGAGTTCCAATAAAGGGTTGCCAGTGGTGTGGTTGATTCTGGGATTTTTAGCTACACAGCCTTGCATGTTAATTAGTTTTATGAAAGTCAGGTGTTTGGAATATGACTCGCTTATTGGTAGGTCTTTGATTTTCTAATTGGTTGAACTCTTTCAGCCAGTGGGTTTGAAATGATCTATAGCTTCTATTCAGTTGGGTCTTGCCTTTAATTTTTCCATCTCTCAGGATGAAAATGGAGTCATAAGAGAAGGGAATGTTTTCTTATTCTATACATTGAGTGCTCCTACAAGATAAGTAATCGGATATTATTTCTGCTTTTTTATTCAGCTGTTAGTTCAGATCATAGTACTTGGGTTACAGTGAAATTTCAAGGGACCTCCTTTTATCTGAGATATACTGTATATTATTATCTATCTCAATGCCCAGCCTATTCATGTTTACAGTCTCACCATATTTTATTTTATCTTATTTTACATAACTGTACAAAGACATTTCAACAACTCAGTTTATGAGTACTGGTTGACTAAAATGTCACCCCTTCAGATTGTCTCTCTCATCTTTCCCAAACTCATCAATACCCTCAACTTATTTAATTTCCTTTTTTATATATTGTACATTGAATATAATGATTGCATTTGTCTGGACAGAAATAGGTCTGAAAACTGGAAGAGGGAAACTAAAAAAAAATTAGATTCTTCTTGAATAGATGTAATGTACACAGTACTATTACCCATAGTCAAAAGATTGCAGATTATTCAGCCTTTGAACAAATGATTTTCTGGGGTCCAGGTGGACCCATTGCAACAACTAGACGTACAAGTCCTTATGTTGAAAACGAACTTTACAACTTTGGTGGGGTGGGGGGGGGGGGGGTTGGGGTGGGGGGGGATGGGAAGGGGAAACAAAGGAGGAGGCTACAATGCTTGATAAGAAATGTATTCATTATCTTGCCCATGTTATTGTAGCCCCTCTGTACAGTATTTTCACTTTAAAAAAAAGACTCAAAATCATATTTTTTTTGTCAGCCCTGGGGCTTGAACACTGTACCTGGGCTCTGTTTCTGAGTTTCTTTTGCTCAAAGCTAGGCTCTACCACTTCAGCCACAGCACCACTTCTGGCTTTTTCTGAACAGTTTATTGGAGATAAAAACATAACTGACTTTCCTAGGTGGGCTGGCTTTGAACCTCCATCCTCAATCTCAGCCTCCCAAATGGCTAGGATTATAGTGCCTAGCTCAAAATCTTTGTGATTTGCAGGCTTCCAGCTCCTTGGATTTAATATCAACTGATTCCCCTAGACAGCCGTCATGGGACTATTTAACTGAACATGTAAGCCAACCTAATAAATCTCTTATAATTAATTATACATCTTATAATTGTATAATTTATATGCAATATATAAAATAATATAATTATATATTACCGATAATTATATTATTGGTTTTACACATCTGGATAACCTAAATTCACCTACTTATGACTCAGATAGATTAGCAGATAAAATGTGAAGTTCCCAAAGAAATAAATAAGAAAAAGACATCCTGGAATTGTTCTCAACTATAAGAAAGAGAGGAAGAATAAGACTTTATTTCTAGTAACCTTTCAAAACAAACTAAGTAATAATACAGGAAATTTGTATCCATATAAAAACAATAAAAAAGCACCCGTACAGTAATTAGTAAGTCATTTGAAAAGACATTATAATTGCATATTACTTTTCCTTTCTTCTCAGCTGATTAAAAAGCAATTGCATAAAATAATGTGTATATAATTATATTATATAACATCACAATGGTTGTGGGTGGAAGGAGAGCTGTATTAGAATAAGGAAATGACACCAGATGGTTAACTTGAATCCATAGGAATATATGAAAAGAATCACTAATTTTAACTAAAATGGGTAGTTTAATCAAATGTGAAATATATTTTTTCCTATTTCCCCTGCTTCAGCTTTACTCAATTATTCAAAATTCTGCAGTGTAACAATGATAGCCAAATGTCATTAGGTTTGTGACATATATAGATTCAACATGTGTAAGATATATTACCCAAAAGGATAGTGGGGATTACAAAGGTATAAGATTTCTATAGCTCACCGGAATTCTGATAATATACATTTTGCATACTTCAGAAAAACCTCTAAAATGAACACAAACATATTGGGGAAAACCAGTGGATACTTAAGAATGTGACAGCAGAAAACATTCCACCCATGCTAAACTTAAAGCAACAAAAAAAAACAGAGAAACAAAGAAAATACATATCCTACACAAAACAGGCGTACAATGATAGAGTTAAACCCAAGAATGTCAATAAAACATGAAATATGAAGTAAGAAATCATTACTGCTACAAAAACAAAGAAAAAATTCAAAACAATGTGTTCACATTTTTTAAACAAATTAGACAACTTAAAATGAGTGTATGGATTCTCAGAAGGATCCAGACTACAGAAACTGAACCAAGGTGGGGAGCGGGGAGGAAAAGAAAGTCTGGAGAAATCTTTATAGTGTAGAATAATATTTGTAATCAAGGAAGTTTACAAAGAGAATGCATGGTTCATGAACACTCCCCACATTATGAGAAGAATTACCGTTAAGTGAGCATAAATAAATGTTTGCCTTTTATTTAAGAGGCTGTTTTCATCCTAATACCCCAAATGGTTACCCTGATATTTTATAAGTCATTGTGTGGCTTAGCTAGAATATCTGATAGGTTAACTTTAATTAAACACTGCTATCATTATTATTTCTCTGATTATGATTATATTCCATGGCTCTGGAGTCTCCTTTACTTTTTCAGAATGGATTGGCTTTAAACTATAACGTTTTGGTGTCTTCATCCCATTCCTAATAGCTAGGTTTTCTGATGTGAGCTATTGGTTCGTGGCTTACCTGCTTTTTTTCTTTTTAATTTTTTTCCTGGTCTTAGGACTTGAACTTAGGGTCTGGTTGCTATCCATGGGCCTCTTTGTGCCAAGAGTTAGAACTCTACCACTGCATCACTTTTGGCTTTCTTGAATAGTATCTTAAAGATAAGAGTCTCAAAAGAATTTTTCTGCCAGGGTTGGCTTTTTTAGGATTGGGTTTTACCTGCCTTTTGATATGGTATTTCTAATTTATAATAGGTTTGTATGCCAATTCATAAATGTTAAACCAGCATATTTGCAAGCTATCTTTAATAGATAAATTTTGATGATATTCATATAGAAATCTTAATGGATTAAACTATAATTTCTGCCTCAGAAAATGGTGACAGTTAAATATTCAGCCTTCAAGGATTTAAAAAAAAGATGTTTTTAGAGTGTGTTTTCCATGTTAATAATTAAAACAATTAGCTTGGACTCAGACTTCATTTTTCCATAATAGCAAAAGCACATAAGATGATGATATCTGCAGTGCTACCCACAAAAGCCTCTTTAACCTACAATGGAACTGAAATACAGCAGTAATTTATCCCCATAAAATCATGTTCATTATAATGCTGCTATTGGGAATTGAATGCAGAGTTTATTTCTAATAGAAACATTAGAAAACATAGCTCTCAAGGGACTAGAGTCCATGTTTCCTTTGTTGCTCATTTTAATGTGGCTGAAACTACTTTAAAAATTGCTTACAGAGTTGCAAGAGCATGTTTGGCTCCAAGCATTTGTAGACTGGACCTGGTGAATCATTTCATTGCTGCTCTCCTGAATCTGGAACTGAGAAGATAAGAAGTAGTACATACATCTGATTACCTGAACTGTATCCCTTTTTAGTCCCTGTTATTATTATTATTTTTTTAGTGCCTACAGTCTAATTACTTAACTGTTTTTTAACCAATAGTCCATTTTTGAGGAGAATACTATTTTATGTGTTTGTTAGAAGATACCATAATATTAGTTAAATATTATTTAAATAATGAACATTTGTATGGTTTTATATAGTATTATTATAGAAATGACTTAATTATGAGGTTACTTATAAGAAAGAGAAATAAAATATTCCATAATATTTTTCCTTCTTTTTTAGATGTGTTTTAGTGTTCTTTTGCAATATGTGTGTGGAAGTATTTGTGTGTACTCATCCACAAACATGTCTCATTTGTTGGAAGAGAATATATAGTTTTGGAATAAGGGCAGAATATCTATTGGAAATTACATATGCGCAAAAGCTTTTTATCAAGCGAGATGGCAATGAATTTTACAAATGAAAGATGCTACTATTCCTCTATTATACATCATAATAACAATGTTTATTGTCATGTACTATAGTATACAAAGCTAAATTAATATTGGACAACAAGGAATTTTCAAACTTCAGGCAATACAAAATAAAATAAGAAATGGTAGACTGATAGTGGTAGAATACACACAATCACGTGAAACCTTCTTGCAGAGTCTTATACAAATTATTTAGTCATAAAAATTATTCCTTCACTAATAATATGGAACTATTACTGATGATACAAGACAGTTTAGTGTTTGCTTAAAACGTCTTGTTTTTTCTTTGTTACTATAAATTGTGAGTTGGAAACAGCTTAGAAAATAAATCGGTCCTCTTCCTTTTTAAAATTCTCATCTATATTTTTCTATTCTTTCTCTATGCATTTAAGTAATTCCTATCTGGTAGCATGGGTTCCTTACTATCAAGAGACAGTACAAGACATTAACTAAGAATTTGGTATTAGTGTTAGGCTTCATGTGTTTTAAGGCTAATCCCACAATTCCTACGTGATGTCCAGCAAATACTTTCAGCTCTCAGAAACACATTTTTTACATGTGCAACTGAAAATGGAATGGGATTGATTAAAGGATTAAATGAGATCATGAACTATGCATAATTCTCAAAACATTGTGATCCTTGTAGAGATGTCAGCTATTCATATAATTCTTCCCTTTTTTTCAGTATTGTTCTGGGTTTTGCCTCACCTGTCTTTGGGCAGGTCTGTTAAGAGTATTAAAGCAATATTTATTGGACATCTTTTATGTGTCAAGGGTTGTGCTCAGTATTTTAAGTAATAGCTACTTACTATCTTAATACTTGTACAACACAATTTAAGGAAATTGTCACAGCAATTTAAATAAATTCCAAGGATTGAATTGATTGGAAATAAGTGCTAGGGTTTTATTAGATCCACATATAATACACATACAAAACTTACATTAGTGCTTTCTTTTGAAATAAATGTCCAGTATCATGAAGGCAATGTTTGATATAAACTTAACTACAGGCTCTGTAAATCCATTATTAACATACTTGTTCTGCTTATCAGACCATTAAGTCCTATTTCTAGTTTATGTTGTAATACAAGCAATTCATATAAATAACTTCACAAGGCTTAATTGTTTTAAATGTGCAAATATTCCTTAAAAACTCTAACAAATGAAGAAAGAGTTGATGTTATATAATAGAAGAGAGGTTATATAATAGAATATATATATAATACATAATGTATAATAAAATAGAGGTTGTCTCCAGTGGTGAAGGGACAGCCTAACTAGAATATTGAACAGTGACTCAAAGTAGCTACAAATTATTCCATTTAAAGTAAAATTAACACAAATGTTTTGTTGCAGGAAGTGAATATTTTACCCTACATGTTCAAAATTAGTTATGTAGAGTTTTATTTAGCCTTTTTAAACTGCGGGTGCACAACCTACACTATATATTTACTTTATTGGAAATCCTAGCAAGATGGACATTGCTTAGTTCAAAAAGTTAACTTTGCCTTTTGCATTTTGCCAATTGCTGTGCACCAATATACTCAGAAATGTAACTAATTGATACATGTATGCCATCTGGTTGGCATTTTTAAGATTTAGGAATGAGAACACTTGCAGTTAATCAACTAATAGTATGGATTGAAGACTGAATAATTCCTGTAACTCTGAGAATTCTAATTTAGAAGTTCTTGATTTTTCCTGATATATCGACATGTCTTGAACCTCCAGTTTCCAGGTAGTCTATGAATTAATTATTTGGGACAGTAAAAATTTTCCACTCCAAAGCTGTGACCTTGATTTTTAGGTATGAATGAAAAATCTGAGAGTTGCTGTTATGACAAAGAATCTGAAATCCATCTAACTTTATATTTGGATCAGTAACATCAAGAGATTAGATAACAAGGATGTAGATGTGCTCTGTAATGATATATGTATATATAAACTAGATGTATATTTACATACTCCAATTTCTAAGATTGAATTTTTCCTGTCAACTTTCTTTTCTCCTGAATTGAAATAATGATGATATAAAAGTCATTTAGACAAAACAGATAAATTCTAATAGTAAAGTTTAATTAGGAGGATGGAGGGATATTTACAAATTGCTAACTTTTACATTGCAATGTGAAACTTGTGATTAATGCCTGTTTTACTTTCCTATGGGGAGGATTTCTGGAGTAAATATCCTGAGAGGGTTTTCCTGAGTACTGAGGGAGAGGATAAGGTTCAACTGTATCATGTAAAGTAAGATGGTAAGTAGCATAAGGTGCAAGTCCTAACATGGAATTCTATTATCCTGACCTCTGGTTATTAGAGATTAGCATCATGCCAACACGGGAGATTCCATTTTATTTGGATAAAAATGTTTTATTTACAATTTCTCATTCAGCTAAAGGCGAGTGCTCTACCGCTTCAGCCACAACACCACTTCTGGTTTTCTGGTAGTTAATTGGAGGTAAGAGTCTCACAGATTTTCCTGCCCGAGCTGGCTTTGAACCATGATCTTCAGATCTCAGCCTCCTGAGTAGCTAGGATTACAGGCGTGAGCTACTGGCGCCCGACATTTATTTACGACTTTTGGGAAATGTTTGTGGGATAACCTTGAGCCCTCTACACGGTACCATATCTTAGAGACGCCTTATGTGGGCTTCAGGTGGTAACTGCAGTAAGTACATTAATGGCATATACATTTCTAGAACACGTCACTTTCTTTCTAAAACACGTCACTTTCTTGTTCTGAGTCCTTTCTTCCTTTCTTCAGTGGTACAAGTTTGATTCCCAAATAAACCATCTCTAAAATCCCTGGCTAGCTTTTGGGAGCAAATATTTTATGATTACATTTAAGTAGTTGTACAAAGGAGTTGCCATTTAACAAAGCAATGTATGAGTTCAATGCCTCTTGATCAATGTCATCTCTTTCAACAGCCTCACTTATCTCTCCCAGCCCACAGTTTCCTCACTTTCATTCATTTTGTAGGATACACTTTGAATCTTTGACTGCATCACTTTCCCTTCTCCTGTTCACTCATTTACGCTTCTTCCCTCCACCTCACATTTCTTGGTGGTTATCTTTATTAAACTTTGGCTTTACCTTTGTAAGTAAGTACACATATAAGTAAATATCTTGGCTGTATACAAGTTTATAGAGATGTACTAATTGGGAAAATACCAACTAAATATTAATTCAATCAAGTAAATATTAATGTTAATTTCTCGAAATATCAGATTGTATTTGAAATTCATGAGTGTTTAAAATTTAAATATATTATGAAACTAAGAAGGGAGAGACTAGGCACAATTTGTACATATTAATCTCAGTATCATCAGCGGTTAGTAATATAAAATAATTCCTATAGCCAGGTGCCAGTGGCTCACAGCCTATAATCCTAGCTACTCAGGAGGCTAAGGTCTTAGCCTTGTAGGGAAGTCTGTGAAACTCCTATCTTCAATTAATTACAGAAAACCTGGAAATGGTGTTGTGGTTCAAATGGTTGAGTGTTAGCCTTGAGCAAGAGGAGCTCAGGGACAGCACCCACGTGCAGAGTTCAAGCCCCAGGACTGTCAAATAATAATAACAACAACAAGAACAATAATATCTATGTTTTAGCTGCAGTATCTGTTTGGCTAAGGATTAATTATAGCATTTGTTGCTCATTGAGTCATTACTTCAATCACTCTATAATTATATGATAGATTTAAATTGAGAATGGAAGTACAGAAATGGAAAAGAAAGGCAAAGCTACTATCTTTAAGTGTAGATTGCTTTGTGAGATCCAAGAATTTCCTAATGAAAGAGTAAAGTTAGAAGAAATTTTAAAAGTAGATGTTTACATTAAATCACATGGAAAAAGGAAGCTGTAATTAGCAAATTAAAATTTCTGAATGCCCGTCACAATTGTCTCTATGCTGTTGTTATTTTCCTAGATTTCTTTTGAGGGAGATTTGCTTGGAGAATGGATGATGTCACATAGCAGGCAGGAAGAGGGAAATTTTCTTACCTTTAATAAGTCAAAAAAATTCTTCAAAATGCGATGATTCTAGCATTTTATTGGTTTTTTCTATAAGCTTGGGTAGCTTGTTGAGTACTGTGCACCTTCATGATTACAGAAGGCATGCTTCTAATCAGTAATAATAGCAATCCTTTTTATCTCATAAGTTAGAGCCTGTGTATATAATTTTTCAAGAAGTCAAATATGGGGACTATTTCCTTCAAGGTTTAGATATAGAAATAAATCCATTATTCATAAAAATGAAATAATGTTACAGGTAATACAAAAATGTTGGAATTCTAAACTTTATTTGTAGAAAAATATTTTTTAAATTTGTTAATATTTGGTAATACTGTTATCAAACTAAAAAAATACAATGATGTTTTGTATAATGAAATACATTTTAAGACGTATTTTAATAGACAAATATTTTTTTGAAAATTGTCACAATCATCTTTTCCTGCATAGCTTGATTATTTCCCTAATAAATCATATGCTCATGTAAGTTTCCCATTAACAATTCATTCTCCAGCTCTAAGATAGCTTGACTTTTTTTCTATATTCTGTTGATACTGCAAGTTTGACAATTATATTTTCTCTTCTTGTTCACACATTTTAATTTATTCCTTCTGCTTTTGAGTTGTTGCCCTTTTGTAATTAATATGCATGTTTTCATCATCATTCCTGATCCTATTTTCAATTTGCATAAGCAACAATATTTGTCAGGACTTAAAATGATGTGTTCTATTGCATACCAAAGGAAAAGTCACAGACAATGCCATAATAACCACCTTCCATTGAAGTTAGAAATGAGGAAAAGCATTGTCAGTCTTAACATTTTTCTGCATTTCCCACTGTCGAACATTTCAACACAGTACTGTTGAGTGTGAAAAAATTATTTCATTGGTAAAGTTTATGCTCTGCTTGTGTCATGTGCAATATGCATTACACATGACACATAGTATATAAGATCTGCTACATAGAGAAGAAAGAATTGTCTCTAGTTTTAGGAGTTTAAACAAGATACAAACATTCAGCTAGTAAAAGCCTACATGAAAATTCTGGAAATAACTAAACTTATATTATGGTAAAGGAAAAGCAGACATACTATTATTACATAAAAAGAAAAAGAAGAACAAATGTTTATAAGAACAGGAAATATATTTAAAGAATGTAAGGTAAAGAACAACACAAGAAATTCATACATATATGTTTGTGGATGAGGACGTTCTTAAATCAAAGCATCTCTGTAGAGTAAAAAGCATTATATAGGAGTAAAATCATTTTTGCATAAATATTGTTTCTTATATTTTATCCCCACATGAATGAGATCCTTTTTTTTCTTATTTCCTTCTGACTTTAATTTAAAATTTTTTGGCTAGAAAATGTTTTCCGTACATGGTATAAAAAGAGAGAAGTTTTTCACATTTTACTAAACACTGACAGGAAAAACGTTTAGGGGGAATAAGCCAATATATCCAGTGGTATCACCGTATTAGGAGATCTTTGAATGCCACAGGAAAAATAGAGATCCATTTGGTCAATATGGCTCCTTTCTTCATGAGGTTATTATCATTTGAAGTTATAGCTCAGAGGTTAAATTTTATGTTATGAATGAACATCAACTTTTGTTGTTTCTGCTTGCTCTTAAAATTGCAATAAAATGCCTAAAGACATAGGTTAGATGCAAAGGACATAAAAAACAGAAAAGGAGCAGTAGTGATTACAGTGGAAAGTTGAAGCCAATAAGCAGGTGGGACGCAACCAGCAGTAGAAGAGAGTTCATTCCAGTGCAGTGATGCCCAGAACCCAACACTACTTTTGAGTAGGGAGCTGAATGCACTAGAGGTCTTTTTTTTAAGGGAACTATGTATTCATGAAATGGAGGATTGTCTGTAAAAAATTGCTATCTGCTTTGTATTAATGGTTAAATATAGAAATGAAAGGTGTCTGGAGAAATTAAGTCAGACAATGTTATGTAGATGGACCTCAGACATAAGAGGGTGGTGATAAGGGTCGAAAGGTAGGAGACCATATGTCTGCACAGATAATGATAAAGACACTTCGCCATTGACATGGGACAGCATTCATTGCTTTGCTTATACTCTCCAGAAAGTGAATAATCCTCTTTAGGAAAAAAAAAAGATGTATAAACCTTGACAGTTTAGGATCATTCAAGAAAAAGCAGAGCCTGATAGAGATACAGGGAAGTGTAGATGCTAGCATGTATAAAAATAGAAAACAGAATGTGATCATGCATCAGGAAAACAGCTGAAAAAAGTATTGAAATTTAAAACATGAAAAAAATAAAGTTTTAATAAATGTGTTAGAAGTTAAAGTCTATGAAACCTGTCAGAATAGAAATGTTTTAAGACAAAGAACAGAATTATGTGACCCCCTAAGAGGTATCTAATATTGAGACACAGGGATTTCAGCAAGGATAACAGTAAAAGATTCAGATATACACCAGACATTGGAAATGCGGATTGGATATAAAATATAATTGTTTGGCATGTGAGGAGTATGAATAGTACAATGAGTAACTGAATAGTTGGGTTAAAACATGAATTTTATACCTGATTGCAGAGATGTGTAGAAGCAGAGGATGCAGCAACTCTGTACATAATGTATGCTTTGATGTTTATTTCTTGATTTCATATCCTCCTTAAAATAATGTTCATAATCTTGCAGGTTGCTTTAAAGACTGAAGAGTAAATGAATCTAAAATTCATAGAACAGTATCTGGTATCCAGGATGTTGTCAATAGTGGGGGGTATCATTATATTATTTATAGATATACAGTACTCAAGATATTGAATTTTTCTCATTACTTCCCATAAGTTATAGGGCATAGTCTATTAAAATGAAAGCCACAGATCAAAAATATGGAAGAAACAAAAGTAAATGAAGAAAATCAAATTTATTACTGAGTTCATAGGAAGAATTGAGAATTTTCATGGAGACAACCACTATGTCACAAGGAGAGACTTCTCATAAGAGAAAGCAAAAGAGGCTTAAGGAATGCTTAAGAAAAAAAGTAAATTAAACTGGGCGCTGGTGGCTCATACCTGTAATCCTAGAAACTCAGGAGGGTGAGATCTAAGGATCACGGTTCAAACCCAATCTGTGCAGAAAAGTCTCTGAGACTCTTATCTCCAATAAACCATTAGAAAACTGGAAGTGACATTGCCCCATTTGTTAGGAAATGAAAAGACTTGGAAAAAATTATATTGAGTGAAGTAAGCCAAGCCCAAATAAACATGGGTCCCATGGTTTCCCTTATTTGCAATATCTAGTATGTGTCTGAGTCAAGCAGAAAATGTCAGATAAGGTGATGTTAAGGAAATGAACCCTAAGATATGTATTCAAATGTTTTTTTTCTTTCATGCGATTGTTTCTAACACATTTATAAGATTATTTCTTTGTTGCTTTGTATGTCCCTCCCCCACAGTATAACCCCTGCTTTCACTGTATTTGATGTCAGTATAATTTGTGGAGGGGAAGGGGAAAAACAAGTCGTTTAAATAAGGATACAGGTGGACCTGTTGCAACAATGAGAAGTACAAGTCGTTATGTCGAAAACGAACTTTACAACTTTGAGGGGGGGTGAGAATTGGGTGGGGGGGCGGAGGGAGGATGGGAAGGGATGAGAAGGGGAAATAAAGGAGGAGGCTACAATGCTTGATAAGAAATGTACTCATTATCTTGCCCATGTAATTGTAACCCCTCTGTACAGTATTTTCACAATAAAAAATGAATTAAAAAATTGTTTTTTTTTTTTTAAAAAGAGAACTGGAAGTGGTGCTGTGGCGCAAGTGGTAGAGTGCTCATCTTGAACTGAGGAGCTGAGGGACAGCGCCCGGGCCCAGAGATCAAGCCCCATGACTGACAAATTAATTAATTAAGTAAGTAAAATTAATGATGTGATGATTAAATTGTGGCATCTGTGGACATATTGAAATAATAATCATAGTTTGGAAATGATATGAAGGACATATAAATGAAAAATTACATTTAGCCCATACAGACAAATGGAGATAGCCATTAATATGTTAAAACAAAGTGTTTAAAGTTTTAAAAGAGGTAAATTGAAACATATTATTACCATAATGCAATGCATGTAATCATAACTCTGTAGACAACGAATACCAGTCAGTTAAAAATATTTGTTTATATTCTGGCACTGCTGGCTCCGACATGTAATCCTAGCCACACAGGTGTCTAAGGTCTGAGGGCTGTAGTTCAAAGCCCTTCTGGAGAGGAAAGCCCGTGAGATTCTTATCTATAATTAACCACCAAAAATGATAAAAATGTAGATGTGGCTCAAGTGATAGAGCTCTAGCCTTGATCAATAAGTTCAGGAACAGCACCCAGGCCCTGAGCTCAAGCTCCAGGACTGACACAAAAACAAAAATGTTATTTCACTTGGAACAATAACGTGTGTGTGTATCAACTATATATACAATATATATGGACATATATACACACATATATATACAAACAAATATACACACAATATGCACACTTATGAATTTATGAGAAATTACACAATAGATCATAGAAAAAGGAAATTTATGTTTATGCCAGTTCACAGAACATAATTACTATTAATCAGACTTGCTACAGTTACTACTACAAGCTACTTAGAAGGTGGATATTCAGAGAATTGTAGTTTAGGTCCAGCATAGGCAAAACATTTCAAAATTGGATTCTAACAATAACAGTGTTTGGGTGTGCCTATCATCCTACCTCATGGAAAACTGAAATTGGGAGGATAGTAGTTCCTGGGGGAAAATTTGGTCATGATCTCCTCTCACCAACAAAATCAGGAATGGCTGTGCACATCTGCTCTCCCAGCTATGGTGGGAAGCTGAAAATATGATAATTATAATCAATGTTGGCCCTTAATAATTTGAGACCCTATCTCAAAAGTAAGCAGAGTAAAAAAGGCAAAGAATATGTTCCAAGAATTAGAACACCACTAATAAGTTTAGCCATCTGAGTTTAAAATCAAGTATCACAAAAAAAAAATACAAGAAAGAAAATTTCAGTTTGTAGGATTTAAGAACTTCATTGCTTTAGAGAAACAAAACAATGAGAGAGAGAGAGAGAGATTGGGAGAGAAAGAGACACAGAGAGAGAGAGAGACACAGAGAGAGAGAGAGAGACAGAGAGAGAGAGTGAGTGCATGTGTATGGGCATGTGTAATTAGGAGCACAGATTTACAGGATTGTTTACATGATTGGATGCTGAATTACTACCCCACAATGGCCATCTGCAGCATGCAGAGCTAGAGATAGTGAATTGTCAGTTCAAGGATCTTGAAACCTCAAAAGAATACATACCACTCAGGCATATCCAGAAATTTATTTTTTTTCATATTTTCTGGTCGTGTGGAAAATTTACTCATCCTGAAGAACAAGTTTAATCGCCACACCATCCAAAAATGGGAATCACATGAACCCTAGACAACTTGTCCTTGGAAGGCATTGCCATCCACACATCACCAAATCTGGTTGGATGTGTCTTCTCTGAAAGTCTACTATTGTCACTGTAGTATGGTGCAGTTCTTTAGGAAGTAGATTGTGAGAGCCACCTCCATATTCATGTGCATGATAGCCTATTTATAAAGACTTTCAACAGGATATGAGTACCCTGTCCTCTGCCATCTACTACATAAAAGTAAAGCAAGAAGGCCTTTGTCAGATGGAGGCTGGAACATGGGTTTGCCAGTCTCAATAACTATGAAAAATAAATTTCTAGTCTTTTAAAGTAGTGTCACTTGTTTTGCTACAGCAGCATGAACAGCTTAAGGTAGAATTTATTGTTAGATTAGTTGAATGAGAAGACAAAAATTTAGCACTCATGCAACAGATTAAGTCATGATTGTTCAAAATGCTGGCTACAGTATTTCATAAACCAAAAACAAGTCAGTACAATCTAAAATAGAGTTTGGCAAAAGGACAGTGGTGCCAGACATTAAGTAACATATCACAATAAGGTTGAAATGCAAAAGATAAATAGAACCCTTATTCTATTTATCAGGGAGAAGTATAAATTGCTAATGTGTACTTGATTTATTTTTAGCAAAATGTATCATGACCAGAGCTATACTGCAGGGAATTAATTTTTGCAAAAGAATATAGAATGCAATTGAGCAATAATTATGGGTCAGAAGAAGAGGTGAAAAAACTTAGGAAGATATATCATGGCAGAATGTAGATATTAACAAATGGCTTTCACCTATTAGTGAATGTGAGAGGCTCAACATTTTCTTTATCCTTATTTAACGTTATTAAATTTGATTCATGAAAAAAATGACCAACATCCTAAGCTAGAATGAGATTATTATTAAATTATAGTGAAATGGTACTTTTCAAGAAAAAAAAAGAAATGATTAATGAGAACTGACACGCAGCGACAGAAGAGAATTAGCACTGCTGTGATACTTGCACCCCCATGAAGGGGCGGATTTAATCAATTGTGCACATTGGGGAGCCTCAGAAAGTTTTGAACTACCCCATGGAAAGACTCAGAAACATCTTTTTCATTTAATAGTCCTTCTATATAAAGAAAACTTTCATTACAGTTAACCTAATTTTGGTATGCTGCAGAGATATATTATTGACCCCCTTCTTAAACCCTCTGGAGAATCCAGCAGCTGGCTCCTTTCCTTTAAAATAGAACTATTTTTATACTTGGCAACTATCACCTGATCTCCCCTCAGCCACCTTTGATTCACCCTCAATAATCTAAGCTACTGTAACGTATCCTAAGAGGCCAGATTTCTCAGTACTTTAATTATCTCTGTGGCTATCAACTTAGCACACTTCAATTTGACCACATCCATAACTAGCTTCTAAGCTCAGAATTGAAGATATTATTCTAATAAAGGTCTCACCAGTGTTAAGTATAATGAGATGATCATTTTTCAATTATAGTATTTCCCAGCATATTGTACACTTACTCTGTAAATTTTATACTCATATTGTAATATTTCTAAATCATAATTGACTTGTGAAACCCTATGCCCCTTGATTTTTCCTTCCCTTTTCTTCCCTTGATTTCCCTTCCCTTCTCTTCCTGTCCCTTCCTTTCCTTCGTTGCTCTTTTCCTTTCTTCTGTTTTTGTGGTTCCTCTGATCCTAGTGCTTGAACTAATGGTTGGGACACTGTCCCTTAGCTGTTTTTTTTCCCTCAAGGCTAGTACTCTTAACAGTTGAGCTACAGCTTCACTTCTAACTTTTTAGTGGTTAGTTTTAGACAGGAGTCTCATGGACTTTCCTGCTTGGACTAGCTTTGAACTACAGTCCTCAGATCTCAGCCTCCTGAGTAGTTAGGATTACAGGCATGAAATTTTAATTTTTTCTAGAGTTTAGTTTTGTATCAGTATCAGATTTCACAATTATTTAAAAATAATACCTATGTGATTATTTTTCTTTAAATGTTTGATCTATACAATGTATTTGAATCTTGCTAGCAGGATATGTTTGGAATATAATTGCTTGAATATTCACATAATTCCATCATCCATTTACATTCTAACTTGAATCAACTTTGGAAAAGACACAGATTAATTTTAATTTCCAGTATTTTTTTCTGTTATCAAAATTGGTTGAAGAAGTGGCATTAGTGTTTCTCTGTCTCAAAAATTTTCAAATGTGTAAAATAGTTTTCATATATTTAGGATAAATATTTAGTAAATGCTGAGTAGAATGGCAGGCTTCTTTAGTCCTAGAACTTGAAAGGTTGAGGAAGGAGGATTTCTGGAATTCAGAACTTTTAGACACAATAGACATTGTTTCAAAAAAGAAAATAGTGTACTATTAGGCACACTTGTAATCGCAGCACTCATAAAAGTGAAGTAAGAGGGTCCCAAGCTTGCGTTCAGCCTAGGTTCCCTAACAAAACCCCGAAAAATCACTCAACCAATAGATTGTAAATACTGTGAGCATTTATCTTTTGTGTCCCAAAATCAATTAGGCAATTTAATAAAATAATAATATTCTAATCATATTTCAATGTTATTATTATGGCAGTGGTAGTCGGTGGAGTAGAAATGTTTTTGAAGAGCTTACAACCAACTTAGGAAATATATATTAAGCAACATAAATAAACGTCAAGGCAAAAATGGTAAGGAAGATGATAAGGACAAATAGAGGAACAGATTTTTGAGGAGTGAGCAAGGACAGCTATACCTAGAAAATGCTAACAAACAAATCATAACAACAACAACAGCAGAGAAAAGGATTATTCCAGGCAAGATTAATAACAAGTGCAAAGTCCTAAGGTAGGAATGGGACAGTCAAGTTAAATAAGAAACAGGTTTGTGATCCTGGAGCAAAGAAAGAATAGAAACATCATGGGAAATAGGAGAGACCACGGAATGTCCTGTAGATCTGTTATAAAGGCTTAGTTTTCATTTGCGTTAGATAATGGCTACTAGATTATTTTTTAAATAGAAGTGACTGACATGCTCAAATTGTGTAACAGGGGAATTTCTGTCACAGTCATCAACAATGTCAGGAAGCAGTCATCCATTAAAAAGCTATATAACTAATCAAATGAGACATTGTGTTTGACAGATTATATAAGGGTACTTCAACATCGTAACAGAAGGACAAGAAGTGCGTTTGTTCTTAATGTATTTTAATATCATAGCGCATAGAATGTGCTCATGGATCATAAGCCTGTACATGAGGAAAAGAGCACAGATGAGGACTGCACAGTGGTAATGATAAAGGACACATCAGTGTGGACAACTCTGAAAAATACTGTAGCTATAGGTGTAGGTTATTCATTTCTAGTACTGTAGTAAAGTAGTACAAACAATGCCTTAAGATCTCATCTTTAAAAGCATTTTCCTACAATATAGTGTATATTTTGAGCAAATTCAGATAATGTAATATGTATACTATGCTTATAAGATATCTATCTCTAATTTTATATTCTATATAGGTGGATGTAGAGACAAATTTACCCTAATTTCAAACATCTTGCATAATGATTGAGAGAATGAGTGTTGAATATCTATTAACATCAATGAAAAATTCCTCTGCAATTCAGTGTGCCTGTATCTTACAAAATATTTTTTGCCTTTGACTTTTTTAGGATAAACAACTGATGGATGGATACAGAGTCCCTGGAAAAAAAAAAGTTATGTCAAAAACTATTCTTACACTGGGTGCCTGTGGCTCATGGCTATAATCTTAAACTGGTCAGAAGCCTAGGATCTGAAGATAACCTTTCAAGCCCGTCTGGGTAGGAAAATCCTGAACACTCTTGCCTCCTGTTAGTTTCAACAACCAGGCTCTGAGTTCAAGCCCTAGGACCAGCCAAAGCAAACAAACAAAAAAGTATTACTCTGTACATAGGGTTATATTGATTAAAATATAATATGTAAATATACAAATAAGTTAAAAAGCTTTTATGCAACTAATATACCCACCAAAAATGGAATAACCAGAAAGTCAAACAGGATTTGTTGAGTGATGAATACCAGCTAAGGATCAATGACTGTGAACATGAATGAAGTCTTTTGTGTATGCATGTAACAAAATAGAACATTGAAGCTGGTTAAGATTGGGACAAATAGAAAAAAAATGGTGGAGAGATTGACTTTGACTAAGGTGCATTTTATGTATGAGTGAATAGGTCACCAAAAAGTTCCCTGGTACACAGAATCTTGATTAAACAAAAGAAACACTGTAAACTATTCCTGAATTGAATTTTAGCAATTGAATTTTATCAATTAGATTATCAGAAGTCATTTTCTAAATATCATTAGACAATTTCATCTGTAGATTAAAAAGTTTATTCTCTGTGGACAAGTTCTTTCAAATATTACTAAATATTCTTAAATAACATACTTCATAGTTGCCTTCTCTGAGAAAGAAATATAAGGCTAATATTTCTATCAATACTTTTAGACACAGGAAATTCAAGAAATAGGCTTTCAAAAGAGATGATAAAAACTGTCCTACAGTAATAATCATAGCACTTAAGGTCTGTTCAATTTTTTATTATTGCTTTTACTTCTCCCCGCTGTGTGCCCACTGTGCAGCTGTGAGAACGCATTAGCTTCAAGCACTAGTACTTTCAACATTTCAGTTCACAACACAGCCCTGCTACCATGAGTTATCAGCCTTCAGCCGACAGTGTTAACAAAATACCATTATTGAGCAAGACTACTGAATGTGAAATTAATTTCAAGTGAATCTTTTTTAACCCACAATGTTGTGAGAACCCTAGCCTTTTTCTAGAGGGACCTTGAACAAATGTAAACTTTCTTTTATCATCACATCTTGATTTTTAGTGAATATTTGATTCCGATTCAGAGGGTTGTACTTTATAGAACAGAGAAACAAAACACACATGCACTCTCTCTTTCTTTCTCTCTCTCTCTCTCTCTCTCTCACACACACACACACACACACACCCACATACCACTTAGCATCTCTCCAAGCACCATAACTGTCATTTTTGTAAAGATTCATTTTTTAATGGAATTTATATGGAATTTTTAATTTATTTTCTTACTTTCATTAGTGAGAATAATTCAGTAAAATAGAAATCATTTTTTACCTTTCATTTACAGATGTAAAAATGTTTATTTTTTGTGTTTGTATGTGTGTGTGTATGGTTCTCTTCTTAGGATGATACACTGCTTATGCACAATATTAATATAATTTTTTTCTTTTAAGACATGTCATAATGAATATGATTTCCCCTTTAATAATTTTTTAGGCCTAGTGCAATGAAAGCAACACTCATAACGCATCTGTGTGATAATGGATGACAGGAAAATATATGAGGTAGTAGCAATGCATCTTGAATTATTTTACTCAATTTTTATCAGTTTCCCAGGCCTAAGACAAAGGGTAAATTTAATTTTGTGCTCATTCCATCGTTTATTTATTCATTTTTTATTTGCTCATTGAATTTCATTTAGCATGCCTTAAACACTTTATTTGAACTGTACAATATTCATGCTCACCAACCTCAATTTTAAGGAGCCACTGTTCTTTTAATTTACATACTGGGAAAGTCTGTACTGTAGCATTTGCTTTGAGGGATCAACTTTATGAATCTGAGTTTGCTTTTTTTCTTGCTGGGAAACCTTGATCAGTGAGTTTAAGTAAGTACCTTTTGTTATCATATGTTGATTTTTCTCGATAGTGGTTTTTTTCATCATTTCTTCATTAATTTTGAGTTGTTGAGTGTGCTCTGATATAAACTGGAAATAACAGCTGAGGCCAAATACAGACGTCCTTTTTTATTCATGATTGAAGTTGAACTGAGGGTACAAAGAAAATATCGACCCTATAGGTACATGTCATCTGTGGAAAGTTAAAAGTTGTGACTACCTAAGTGGAAGGAATAACAATGGAAATATAAGCAAGAATAAGGGGAAGAATATACAGGTTCATCAGCACTAGGTAGCAGCGTCAGTGCTTGGGATATCACTGTTCAGTAATTACTCACCTAGGTGTGCCTCCAGTGTGATTATTGTTTAGCATTTGATACAATGAATTTTGACTAACTGAATCACACAAACAAGTTCATAGAATTTAATATAGTTTCATGGATTCCAGCACATTCCTTTTTCCAAAGTACTTCCCGATAAATTCAAGTACTGATTTTATTTCTTTCTCTGCATATGAAGTAAAGTAGTTTTCATCTTATCTTCCTTGTCTACTTTTTTTTCCCAATCTTTCACAAGAACCTGCTTGTTTCCCCTGTTCTTCTCACCTCACAGCTCTCTGGAGAGTAAGGCCAAATTGCAAGAGAGGTCCTCTCATAGAGAAAGCCTAAATCCGTTGGGTACATGAACCAGTGAAGGAAGAGTTATGTGCTTATTTAAGAACTGGCCTTCTCTCCTCTTCCCTTCTCTTCTCTCTCCAGGTTGGTAGCATCACATAAATTAAGCCACTTGGGCATTTTAGGCCATAACTCTGGTTTCCATACACTCTCATCCATTAAAAAATGTTCAAGAGTCAATTCTTGAAAATATCTAGATTTGTTGTTTTTCTAATTGTCAGAGAATATTTATTGGTAAGGAATTGTCTGGGTGCTGATGGCTCATGCCTGTAATCCTAGCTACTCAGGAGGCTGAGATCTGAGGATCGCTGTTCAAAGCCAGCCTGGGCAGGAAAGTCCCTGAGACTCTTATCTCCAATAAACAACTAGAAAACCGGAAGTGGTGCTGTGGCCCAAGTGGTAGAGCACTACCCTTGAGCTAAAGAGCTCAGGGACAGCGCCCAGGCCCAGAGTTCAAGCCCCACGACCGACAAAAATAAAAATTATATATATATATGCATATGTATATGTATGTATGTATGTATGTAAAGGAATTGTCATACAGAATGAAAACAGTTGAAACTACTTGTTTTCATTCAAATAATTTTTCTAGCCACCTCCAGATTTTGCTTTTGTCCAGCAATCACTCAGTCTTCCATGATAAAAGCATTTTAGTTTGCCTTAGGAAACTACTGCCACACCATGAAGTCTCTCCAGGCAATACTACTGAGAGTGCTCCTCACCTAGACAAGTGTTTTTTTTGTCATCAAACTCAAAAGTATTTCAAAGACTTGGAAGAAGAAAGGTTACAAATTGAGCTAAAGATAGTTGGGGAGAGGATTTAAATTTCAAATAAAGTAGGAAACCAAGGACTCCTTGAGTGTGGAAATTTAAACAAAGAGAGGAAGGAAATGAAAAACATAGCCAGAAGAATAGATGGCAAATTGTAATGGATTCTGAGGAAATACATTTGGCATTTTATAAAACTAACATGAAGAACACTTTGCAAAGGGAACAATCAGAAGAGGAGTAGGAGAGAAACTCTTGTTGGATAATATAATGACCTTGATTTTAGCTATAATTATGTAAAAAATTATTGAAAAATTGTAGGCAGAACAATATAACTTCTCTTTTAATAAGATCGTGCAGATACTAAATTGAGAGTAAAAATACCATCACATATAACAAGGGTACAATAGAGCTTCTGTACTGGAGAGAGAGATTATGTTATTTATTCTCATGTGTTTGATCACTACCTGCTCTTATTATCCCTTTAGGAAATAAAATATGTATCTTTGTGTTGCTTTGACTATGGCTTTAACATATGGCGATGTGACTTTTGCCATATGGAAGCCAGAGATTTAAATGTGCCAGTTTTTGTTAACTTTGAAATCCTCTGGCTCCCATTCATCCCTCAAGCTACAGCCATTCTACACAAAGCAAGCATGGTACAGGTAGTAGCTACTCTTTCTTTGTTAATATTTTCATAAATAATGTGGAATACATATCCCAGGATACTCAACAAGCCAAACTGGAGCCGGAGATTTCAGCAGAGACAGCAGTCCAATAAGGATCTCAAACCACTTATAGAATATAAATAAGAAGTAATTGCTGGTGAAAGTGACTGAGTTATTTATAGAGTTGTTTGTCATCACACCAAACCTCAGTGATGAAGGATAGAATACTGGAAAACCTCAGCCAGCAGAGATAATGGCTTTCCCAGGTTTGTAATAGCAAACACGATAGTAAATTTTTTACATGTTTTAAAGTTAACAAACATGATAGCAAGATTTTTTCATGTTTTTAATTTACAGGAAAGAGATATTGCATGATAGATCTTGGAAAAGAAGAATCAGATAGCATTAACTGTATTTGGACTGCTGCCTATACTGTGGGTGTGTGTTACAAAGAAATGTACTTCCTTCATAAAAATTGTATTTTAATATTAATAACTTCTTGAGAAAAATACATATCTATTTAATTAACTTAGAATTTTTGAGTGATTTAGCATTCACATACCTCTACTTTTGAAATAAATATCTCTAATGACTGAAGATGTACATAGTCAGGAACCTTTCATGGGATTTAGATGTTTCTGACTGTACTTTCTAAAGCCTATATTTTTGTAAAACATATTTCATACAGCTTATATGTTTTGACATGCTGAAAAATATTTTGCTCATAAGGAAACACACAGAAAATAATTTAGATTTTCACATCCAATATTTGTGAAATTTTGTTTTAATATTGTTTTGCAGCTCTACAAGTATTGTTAGGAATACTAGGAAAACAATAGTAAGAAAAAGTTCTCAATGAGTAGTGCCTGCCCGCTGGTCACTGTTGTTCTGAGTCATGGAGAAGATCCTCCAATTCCAGCTATGAAGAAACCAATTTCATTTTTTTTCCTTTTTGGTAAAGATAGTCTACCTCTTATGTTTTCAAATACTTATACTGAATCATGGTGAAATCATAGTGCTTTGCATCAAAGACCAAACACATACATATTTACACACTAACATACACACACTTGGATATATTTCACCTCCTTTCTCTCCTTTTAAAGGTGAAAACCAGCTTTAGCACTCTCCATCTTTTTTATTCTATGGTAACACTAATAAAATCAATTTAAGAATTCTCATATATACATATTTAATTTCTCAATATATAAAATATTTTGTACTTGGGTGCAATACAAACATTCATAAAAACACTGAGAAATAACAAAAGTGTTGCCATTCACCTAAGCAGATTGTGAGTATAGTGAATCTTGATCAATGTCACCCATTGTCACTTCCAAGATGCTTACCCAGCCTTTGCAATCTACCTCTTCCCTTGCTTATATTAAGCCATATATTGATATTTTTTTGCAATTTAACACAACAGTTTATGTGTGGGATGCATCTTGATGTGTGTCACCACTTCAATACTTTCCCCTGTTCAACTCACCCTTTCCCTTATATCTCTCAATTCTATGGTATAAACTACAGATTCCTGCCTGTATGTTCCCATTTCACCCTTCATTCTTCTTTTCCTCTCCCCTTGGCACCATACTTCCCTCTTCCAAGTACTCATTTTCTGTTACTTATTTTGGGGGGATTTGGCTTAGTCTTTTTTTAAATATACTATTTGAACTGATTTTTTTAAATTCTCATATATTTATTTTAATGATATTTTAAGTCAATGGTATTTATATTTAAATCAATACTTTTTATTTTAATAACAATTATGAAAAAGCTCAATTTAAGCTAAGAACAGCTTTATATCCTTGAACACATTACTTTGACAAAATATGTAAGCTCTAGTAATCTACAGTAAAATGATATGCTGATACTTAATGGTGCTACTGGAATTATTGATTTTGATGATGATTTCACAGATTTTAATCCATAGAGTCTTTGGCACTGTTGATTGTGGGCCCCATGGTGAGGACTAACATCACAGTAGTAGACTTGTTCATGTAAGAGGTTCTCAAACTTATGATGCACAGGAAGCAGAGGAAGAAAATACAGAGCATGTCCAGGACAACATCTAGCCTGCAACGACAACTCTATTTCTTCCAACAAGGCCCCACCTACTTAACACTAACCTATCAAATTGCCATCCTATTATGAATCCTTAGGTGATGAAGCCATTGATCTAATTTTCTCAGGAAAACCCCTGGTAGACACACACACTCAGAGTTTATCTGGTTTCCTACTTGCTTCTCTATTCACCAAGGCTGACAATCAAAATTGATCATTACATTACTAAGTACTATTTTCCTTTATGTTATGCTTTATATTTTCATAGATTTGTGAAAAATAAGAAACTTCATAGGGTAACAAATTTTTGAAATTATATAATTATATTTCCCCTCATTTTGCAAGCATAAATGATACAGACACTTGTTAGTTTGTTGTGCTGTACAAAAGCTTTATAAAATCCTCTTCTGTTTAGCAGCACAGCTAGAAATTAAGATAAATTTAGCTTTTAGCTACAGCTCTGAGACAATTTTCTCATGCCACACGCTTTTGACATTTCAAAACAGTAAAGGAGAAATTAGACTCTTGTATGACTTCCATTTGTAGACTATGAAAAACATTATAAGTTAGACCTACACAAGTGAGGTTTATTGGATCCTTTGCTACCTGTTTATATGAAAAAAGAAAATACATCAGATTTATTTGTACTTACATTCTTATGCAATGAGAAAATCCTATCAGAGAATATGGTACTAACAAGCCTATCATTTTATTCATGTCTGTGCATAAAAATAATAATATAGAATGGTATATCTACCCTAAAATATAATTTGTCAATTAGATGTTCATTTTAATATTCATGTTTTTGAAACAAATCACTATCATTATACTATAAAGACAAAACATTCCCAAGTTTTCTACAAAGGAGCTCTTCTGTGCTAACATCATTATGATCTTGAATACATTTTTAAAAAATTCTATACAGAAGTATTATTCAAAACAAAGTAAGTGGTCCAAAATATATTTTCCACTCTGAATTTCACTTATGCATATTTACTTTTTCTAGAAACATCTGATTGTACAATGAGGCATAAAGATCTATTAAAGTGATTTCTCTTCTTTGGTCAAATAGCAGAATAGTTGTTATGGTAAAAGCATGTTTATTGGGAAGCTAAGAACGTGTAAAATCATGTATGTATCTTTACCCTGACTACTGCTAATCACGTGTTACTCTGTTGAGGCTATACCTGAAAATACATGTATCTGAAGATTTTTATTTCATTTATCATTATGTGAATGTGTGTGTGTACATGATTATCTTTCTATGGAAAACTGTCAGAGTAATTGTGGTGTAAACTAATTGGTTTAAGGTGTTCAGAAAGCCAGTTTTTTTTACCAATAAAAAGTTATTATGCTGATAATGAAAAACAAGATCCTATTTTAAAGAGTTTCCAGAGCCTATAGTGTAGCATGTTTATGTGTATAGTTCTTCAAAGAACACTGTGAGAGAGCTGAAACAACTCTGATCTTTTAAATGAGGTAAATACATTTCAGAGATACCTAATACTTCTCTAAAGTGTACAGCTAATAATGGGTAATCCTCAGATGTGAATGAAATCTGATTACAGAGATTTTGCTCTTTTCAATAAACTGCAGTCTAAAGAGATAGTCACACAGCACCTGTTTTCCAAATCTTCAGAAAACAGACTCACCTAATTGGCTATTATATTTTTGTAGGCTTCATCTATCCAGCAAGCTAAATGTCCTCTCTGGGGATGATTTCAGTCTACAGTTAATGTATACTTTCCAAAGCCCTAAACATGAGAAGACACTTTATTTGTATTAGGTGGTTCCGTTTTGGAGACAAGGATAATGAGCACAGGAAAGACTAGGAAAGGCTGTCATTGTTGATTTTTCAGAAGGAACACTGATAGTGCTTTGCCAGCAGTTTGCCTACAGCTCACAGCAGAAAGTAGACAGATCCTCATAAGGTCAAATTGGAAAGCAGTGTGAAGGCAGAGATGAAAAAAAATCTGATATCCGGGGTTAGAAAATGTCCCCTTTTACTCTATATATTCTGTGATATATTTGTTTTTCAGTTGGGCACCATCACACAGCATCCTTCCTAATGAAATTCCTGTTTGAAATGTGTCTTCCTTTAATTAACAATTGCAATTCAAATATTATCATGGGTTACTTAATTCTGTCAGATCTTTGCATGAATTTATTGGAAACTTTTTGTAATTGGAAACCTTTGTAACTTTCCTCTTTTCTATATAGTATATGAGTTCATTATATTTAGTTTGATTCTATTTTTAAGGATGTTTAATTTTCTCCAAATGCCATAAAAGAAATGCAATTCTCAAATTGCTTTTACTTTTTGTATTTTGACCATTTCACCTTACTGGTTAGAGTCAACACAAACTTTTTGAAGTAGAGATAAGATGAGAAGTCTCTCTTGAAATCATTTTAAATGTAAATGATTGACTTTTGTGAGGGTTACTTATCAGTATGAGGAGTTTATCTTTTTATAGTATATAGTTTTTAGTTTTCATTTTTTCTTACACACTTAACTAATTGGTGTTGCTAAAAACATAAGTACTAGACTAAAATGATGGCATCTATACAAATTCTATGTTACTTTTATAGCTCAACCAGAACAGAACATTGTTTTTTAATTTGATCTCTGCTTTCTCAACATGGCTTAATGATTTTGTAGAATAATACTCTTATGCAGAATTTAAAGTATTATGGAACATGAGAAATGCCAGATTACTGCAAATGAATTATTTTATTGAGTAATTTTCAGAAGTTTTAATCTTTTTCGTTTGTATTTTTCTTCTGGAAAATCTCTAAGTTCCAGCACACATTTGAGATACAATTGTTTTCAGATTGATCTATGATCTGTGTAAGAAAATTGAAATAAAGCTCATGAAAAGAATTAGTCATGAAAGAAATTAAGATTTAGCTCATAGAAGAAATTAGCTTTAATACTGTTTGTAATTTAAATACATATTTATTTGAAACTAAAAATTATGTTTTCATAGTCTGAATTTATAGATACTGGGACATATAAATTTGAATTACTTTTTCTCTGTGAAAGGGCCACATCTGAATTAATGTATATGCCTTCAAATAGGAGAGGTAGCTTTACATTTGAAAATTCTATACTAATGAGCTAGATTTTAACTTTTTAACTTTCTGCCAACATCCTTCTCAGCAAGGGATGCTGAGACTAGTTCAGACTAGTTCCTTTTTGAAAGAACCATGAAGTGCAACATTCTGGAACTTTTTGCTTACGATTCATCTTTTCCTTCCATGTGACATGGCCAGGAAGATAGTTCTTCCCACCATTATAATGAAGTTCCCTGGCAACTTTTAGTCTTTTCCAAGTTGTTGAAATCTGGAAGTGAACATAAAGAGAGGTTATGGCTCTTCTTTGGTAGGCTGGTTCTATCGGATTGGTGATAGTAATAGTGCAAGAAAAAAATAACAGGGAAATTATAGATGTTTTTTGATAATGTTCTGGTTGTTCAATTGCTTGTTTGAGATCCTCTCTTTAGAGAGACAAAATCACTTTCACAATCCATCTACATCTCCTATCTCCTGAAGTCAGTTTATGTAAGTGGCATGTGGGAGTTGGGGCTCAGTGTAGTTGGTTATACAGCATGTCTAGTGTGCATGAAGCCCTGTGGTTGATCCCAAGCATAGAAAAGGAAACACGTGAATCAAACAGAACAGAGTATCAAAAGGAAAAGGAAGAAGATGGGTTGGGAAATTATAAACAACATGGAGAGGTATAGAGTAAAGAAAGAGGGTGAGAATGCAGTCAAGAATTACTTGTAAATATAATAATAAAAAAAATAAGGGAAAGGGTGTGTTGAAGGGTGGTGAAAACATTGAAAGGTGATATTGAGCAAAACTTGTAATCTACTTTGTTAAATGGCACATCCTTTGTACAACTAAATAAAGTAATAGTTTTTTTGTTTATGTTTTTTGTTTTAAATAAAGCATTCTGCTCCAATGAAAGGAAAACTAGATGAAAACAAATACGTAGTTTAGGAGAAGGGGGCAGAGGAAGAAAGAAAAAAGCCAAGAGAAAGATAAAGTAAATGTAAATAATGTGCCATCTGTAGCAATACAGAGATCAATATGAATTGTGAAATATTAGTTGACAATGTTAGGAATATTTGGATGGCCCAAAAGAGCAGGGCAAGACTAATCATGCTAGTATGCTAGTTTGGGGGTGGGGGGAGACAAACAAGCAAACAAAAAAAGAGCACTTCAGAATGAACAATGCTTACATTAAGTGAAGACTGCTCAATGGGAGGAAATAATTCATCTAAGTTGTTCAAACAGTCATTGAATACTGGTACCAGAATTTGAACTTTTTTTTCTAAATGAGTATATGGTTTAATTAACATAAATCATAACCACAGTTTAAGAACTTAGATGATACTAGAAATAAAAAAATTAATGAATTATAGAGAGCATATTTAGGGCAAAGGGCTAGTTGTATTTTATATATAACTTTAATTATTGTGGAACTGTATCTGGAGAGCATGAAAAATTATTTATGGAAAGCATGCAGTGTCAATATTGTTTATGCAAATAAGGACATATATTAATGAACATTTTATTTCACTGATAAGTCTTCTAAATTCCTAAATCTCAAGACTTCTCACTTATTAGTCTACTTTCAGTGTTTTATTTGTTCTATTATCCTTCATAAATAAAGATTAAATATAATACCTTTGTAAGAACTAATGTTTTTAAATTTTGTGATCCTAAGATTCTTTCTTGACCCCTTCCTTCCTTCCTTCCTTCTTTCCTTCCTTCCTTCTTTCCTTCCTTCCTTCTTGCCTTCCTGCCTTCCTGCCTTCCTTGCTTCTTTCCTTCCTTCTTCCTTTCTCCCTTTCTTTCTAGAAATTCTGACATTTGGCTAGGCAAGAGCTCTAAGACTTGAGCCATGTCTCCGGCCTTTTTTTACTTTCCTTATTTCTCAGATATGGTTTAGGATTTTTAGCCCAAGGCTGGCTTGAGACTGCAATCCTCATACCTATACTTTACCTGCAACCTAGCTGTAACTGAGATTACAGGAATTTGCAATCACATTATGTATGTTCATTGAAAGGGAAGTCTAACTGATTTTCACCACAATCCTCCCTATCTGCCTTCTGGCCGTGTCAGGCCTAACTGCTTGTTCTTGTGGAATAAAATTTCTAGTAGTTTTATAGGTTCTATAAATGGTTGAAATTATCACAATGCCAGTCTTTAAACCATCTGTGTCTCTAGTTACATAGCTTTAATTACAGTTGGACTGACTTCTATCTACTATAGTGTTCCTTACTGAGATGTCTCTTTACAATCATAATGATATTTCCATCTAATTCTCTCCTGTATTCTCCCTATTGATGTATCTTCCTTAGCACTATTTAAAGACAGAATCTCTGGGCATTAACTGCTTAGTTTTCTTTCATCTAAAACATGTCTTTCCATTGCCTTTGTTCCTGAAGGATATGTTTGCTGGCCAGAACACTAGGTTGACAGATCACTTTTACTGCTTCCAGCTCAAGATGATCTTTCTTTGTCTCTTTTCCTCTAAAATTTTTGATGGGAGATCAGTGTTTATTTGAAGTGTCATTTCTCTGTATGTAATATGTTATTATTTTCAAGGAGCTTTCAAGATTTTTTTTTCTTTCTTTGATATTCAGCAGTTTGAACAAGGTCTTATTCTGAGATTTGTGCATGAGTTGAAAAATCTCAGTTCAGATGTGATTTTTTTTCCATTTGGGTCTGGGTCTGTGCTGCACATACAATATTAGAGTTGACCATGAGATTTGTGGGGCTGACCCTCACACAGTGTAGGTTATTTTTCACCATGCCAGGTATATAAACAATATCTTTAAGTGAAAAAAAATAGTTAAGCCAGTGGAATTCCTGTCAAAATATGTTTTTTGATTAACAGCTTTCTTGCAGTGCTTCATATCTGCTACTGCTCTAAGAAATCCATTCTCATCAAATTTTAACAAAGATCAACAAAACTGGTAGGAATTCTGCAATGGAAAATATAAACTTCCTTAACTTCTCAATTATCTGAAGATTTCTACAAAACCATTCCTTGTGTAGTGCAAAAATACATTTCGCATGCCACAGTCCCTGGTTGTATCTTAATTCCCTATATTAGATTCTGGGACACCTCTCAGAAGAATGAATTTCTTTTACAATGTGAAGGAAGAAGGATGGGTGTGCTAGGCCAAGGTGGAAGCAAAAACATTAATTTTAGAAGAGGTCCAGAGAAATATGGCTTTTGGCCAAGGTTAGAAGTCATTTCTCTGGGCACATAGTTATCAATGAAAATTGTCATTTGGGCCAAGTCAGAATAAATAGTAAAGACCTTGAGATTCAGACAAAACCATATTTGTAAGATGTTTAGTGATAATATGACTCAAAAGACATATTACATATTTCTGAGAAAACAGTAGAAACAGACTTAAAATATTAAATTACTATCAGAAGCCTAGTAAGGCATGCATTTAGGACTTGGGTTTCTTTACCTAATAACCTATTAAAGAGGTTTCTACCATGCAGCATCTTATCCAGTATTTTGGGGGGGATTATGAAAGATTAGCACATTATTTTTTTCAGCCTAGGTGTCTCCAGATGTAACTTAATTGATATTTATTTAAATGGAGAATGTATGATGTTCATTGAAAATGCCCCAAAGCCAAAAACATGAAGCTGTTTATTTTTGTTTCTTCTTTCCTTCCTTCCTTCCTTCCTTCCTTCCTTCCTTTCTTTCTCAGTTTTGTTTTCTCTCTTTCCTTCTCTTTTCCTTTCTTTTTTGTATATTAAGTATTTTGGGGTTAAGATGATCACTTTAGCATGACTATGTATTTTAACCTTTTCCCAAAGCTTGATAACATAATGCCAAATAACTATATCTTTAAAGTTGTAAACTCAGGAAAATAATAGAATAGGAAAAATTTCAACAATCACAACTGTTGGAAGAAATAAAATATATGTGTTAGCTATTTTAACAAATCAACAAAAAGTCAATTTCAAAACCATCAGAAATCTCTACTTCAAAATATTTAGGAAACAGAAGCTAAAATTGTTTCTGAAACTAGAGAATGAGAAGGAGTATAATTGCTGAGCACTGTTGTTCATATTTGTATGAGATGTTGAAATACGAGATCTGTACTGCTGAGCAACCATTTCATCTTAATGCATAGGGCTATGCAGCTTCATTTCCTGACCCCCTACCTATACAGACCACTTAACTTGGATTCCGAATAGGATAAAACAGGTAATACATTTATCAAAGAGTGAATATGATTCTCTTCAAAGCTGGAATAATTGTGCTCAGTCCATCAATCTACATACAAGAAGGTGATTGTTTGTTTGTTTTTCTGGAGATTCTGCTAAGCACAGGAGGAATGTTTAAAACTTAAAGGTATTGGAGTTTCCATTGAGAAAACAAGAGTGTGAGAGTGATTCTTTTGAAATATTATGTGAACAAAAGTGCTCTTAGGAATTATAGTTATGAAAGCAAAAAGTACTATTAAATTAAACAGTTGGAAGGTATAGTTAAGGAAATCTAAAATATAGATCAAAAAGTCAAAGATAAAGATAATTTCTTGTAGATTGTTGGTATAGTGAAATGCGACAATTAATATTGTCATTTTATTTCAATTAAAAATCTTGAGCCAGGTGAAGTAGATTACACATGTGATCTCAGACACTCAGGAGGTAAAGAGCGGGAGAAGAGCAATTCAAGGACAGCCCAGATATTTAGAGACCTTCTCAACCAACAAGCCAAGTGTGCTGACACAACTCTGTAACCTGTGATGAAGGAGGCAAAAAGGTAGAAATATTGCTGCTCATGTTAGTCTGGAGAGAGAGAAGGGGGGAGGGAGAGTTTGAAAAAATAAAGCCAAAAAGCACAGAGACATGATTCAAGTGGTAAAGTTCCTATAACCAAAAAGTTTAAGGTCCTGAATTCAAATTGCAGTACCAAATAAAGAACTTAAGGAATAAAGTCTGTTTCCATAGTGGAGTTCTGATCTATTTCAATAGGCAAAGTAAATAAATAGAAGACAATATATTTATCACTCAAAACACTACAAATAAAATATTGTATAAGCTCATAATTTATAAAAGGATGGCAAACTAAGCTGTGCACCAGTGGCTCATGCCACTGGTAATCCAAGCTACCAGGAGGCTTTGATCTAAGTTCATGATTTGAAGCCAACCTGGGCAGGAAAGTCTGTGAGACCATTACCTCCAAAAAATTGTTCAGAAAAAGTCATAAGTGGTGCTGTGGCTATTAGCCTTGAGCATAAAAAGACTCAAGGAAGGGCTGGAAACGTGGCTCAATGGTAGAGTTCTTGCCTTGTATGCACCAAGCCCTGGGTTCTATTCCTCAGCACCACATAAACAGAAAAAGCCAGCAGCAGCACTGTGGATCAAGTGGCAGAATGCTAGCCTTTAGCTGAAGAACTCAGGGACAGCGTCCAGGCCTATTTCAGGCCCCATGTCCCCCCCCAAAAAAAAGACTTAGGGAAGCTACAGGACGAGCAATAATCAAACAAACGAACAAACAAGTAAAAAGGATGTCAAGCTAATCTTTAAAATGGAAAAAAAAATCTTGACATGTTCTACTAACTATAGATGTTGGATTTGCAATTGTCTTGTATGTATAAAATATAATCTAAATATAATTGTTCATAAGGGATTAAAATTTTGCCAAAAAATAATACTAACCCTTTGCATTAGGAAAAACTAATGGCTAGTTATGACAAGCTTTGAAAAGAATATAGAGAAAATGGAACTCATATGCACTGGTAATGGAAATATAAATTACACAAGTTGATTGATAACATTTGGTCAGTGTAATGTGAACTTGCCACTGTATAATCTTGTATAAAAACTCTATGTTTTTACCTAAGAAAACCAAAGATATGGTCCACCACCAGACTTATACATTAATGTTCGCAGCAGATTTGATACTTCTATTTTAAATACTTGGAATACAGCTCCATTACAAGTAAGTGCCAAGTAAGTGGAAAAAAATAGAACACTAAGATATTTTGAGATGCCTTTGTAACAGAATCTTAGTAATAAATAAGTTATCTCAATATACACAGTAATATGGGTGAATTTCAGTATCACTAGGCATAGTGAAAGAAAACAATAAAGTATGGCATATACTACATAATATATGTGGCAAGTAATATAAATTTTTAAATCACAAAAAGCATGAAAAGTATGCCACTATTTTCTAGAAATGTGTTAAAGAGAGACATCTCACAAATAACATAGAAAAATCATTAACAGTGATGAAAATATTTATTAGCCTCAAGTGGTAATTTTCAAGTATATATATAACATATATGTGTGTCAAATCTGATAAAAACAATGCATCTTAAATATTGTGATTCCATTACAGAGACAAAAATTTATGAGAAATTATACTCCTTTTTCTTCTGAAATACCAAACTTGAAATGAAAATTTTAGTCTTTTGGGCAAAATAGGGGCTATTGAGCTTGAACTCAGTGTTCCATGCTTCTAGGCAGGTGCTTTATCATGGTAGCCACATATCTAGCCCTAGTTTTTCTTTATTTTTCATTTGTATCAATAAACAATATACTAAGATAATGAGCTCAAGTCTATGAAATGTGTTGAACTGTCCTACAAGACATCATTTTTCTTACAGTTACACCATTCCACTGACATCTGGAGACAGGAGTTGTCCACAAAGTTAATAACAAAGGAATATCACAAATGTGAAGTGAAATTCCTACACTTTACTTTTGTATTTTATTTTTTCCTTCAGAGTTCTGTTTCTTGTAGACATTCCTAACATAGGGCCTAGAGAGAATAGGGAAATGGGGTACTTGCACTGGGTATAATAGAATGCCCCCCCCCACCGAATTCTCATAACTGCCCGTCTCCCTAGAATTATCTAGCTATGCTGTCAGGAATAATCTGATGTCAAAGTATCTAAGGAGTTTATGTCACATTAACAGTATCAAGACTAAGATTACTAAGATTGTGAATGTGTGAATGACATCCTTGTCAGAATACTTTGGGATGTCAGCACAAACAAGGGCTCAGGGCCATTTTTCAGAATACATTAACATCAGGGTTCTTTTCTGTTTGGGTTAGATGTTCAAGACTGAATTATGCCACTGCTTGGAACATATGTATTAGAATATAATAGAGTAGGAGGTCTCCCTTCATGGATTTTCTAAAATGGATGCCATAATTTACAGAGATAAAAAGCAATAGCTGAGATATTGATGGCTTTGCATTTTTTAAAAAAAATTACAGTCCTGACTTATAGAAATCACTGGGGTTTTACTCCCAAGATACTTCAATTGGAATATGTGGAAAATGTTGTACATTGTATCAACTAGCTATGTAAGTGTGTTTGATAGTTAATTTGTAAATGAAATGAATCTTGTAATAACATAAAGATTTTCTGTATAATGTTCTCATGTTGATGGAGATAGAACCACCTTCCTAACTGGTTTTGAATAAGGCTTAGAGTCCTATGTTAATGACTCTATGCATTACACATATGAAAGAAAAGGAACACATTTCCACTTGGTAAAGCCTACATCACTGGGATAAAATTCTCCCAAAGCAGCTGCTGACTATGTTTCATCTCACACCTGCATTACTCCTGTAACCCTTGTGTGCCCTGTAAATTAATTCAATACAACATCTTGAAATGCATTTCTCAATTACATATGTATTCCTGTCATTTATATCTTTGCTTTCTGAATATATGCTCAGAACAGCTTAAGGACTTTGGCATACAGTTTCTAAACTGGTGCAAACCTATTATCTCTGAAACTCTGCAGCAAGATCATGAACACTTTGCTTTACTGTGTTAAACCCTATAAAACTGAAGGAAAATGAGAGTTAACAATGTTGGGCTTAGTCAAACTCAAGCCAAAATTTCAGGAGATAAAGTAAAAATATAATTCCTGTACACTATTAAAATTAAAGTCTAAAATATATAAACACATTTAATGAAGTAGTATGTTTCTGTATCTCCTGGCAAATATCATCATGGTTATTGGTTATCATTATCTTGGAAAAAACAAAGAATGTAAGTAAAACATCACCTTGAGTTTTTTCTCTGTGGACTCAATATTTTTAATGGCTGAGTTGCCTTTTTTCCTTTTATTTTGTTTTGTGAATTATATTTAACAATTAAGTTATTTAACAAATACCTGTTGAATTATTGTCATTTGTCAAGTCCATGTAATTCAGCACAGTTGGATATGAACTCCTAGAAGTCATTGGAACAAGTCAACAGTTACTAGGTTTAAAATTTTAGACTTTTCTTGTGAGAAGCTCTGGATATCAGTCTGAGGCAGGCATCCTGTGCTGGAAGATCTTTCAGTGTAGAGGAAAGCAGTGACAGGTGGAATGAGGAATGGTGAAGAACCTGCCAGATGCTGGCTGAGTTTCTCTAGAACCCATGTCCAATATTCTGTTTCTGAAATCTAAGATTCTCTTTTATCATAGGTGATCTGAGTAGCTGCATTCTTCTTATACGCTTGCACCAGAATCAACTCTAAATGGATCAAAGACCCCTATGTGAGGCCAGATGCTGCAAAAATAGTACAGTAAGGGGTAGAGGAAGCCCTAGGCCTTCTAAGCATGGTAAAACTTCCTAAACAAAGAATCACAATGCATAAAAGACTGGATAAATGGGATTGTATCAAACTGAAGAGCTTCTGCATGGCAAAGGATATAGCTAGCAATATAAATAGAAAATCCACAGAATGGGAGTTCTTTACTAGCTAAGCATCAGACAAAGTTCTAATATCTAAAATATACTTAGAATTTACAATATTAAACCTCCAAAATATATGCTCATAAACTCAACATCCTAATCTATAAATGCACTAAAGACTTAAAGAGAGACTTCTCAGAGGTATTAAAGAGAATGATCAATAGATGCATGAAGAAGTGTTCAACATTTATGGACATAAATAAAATGAAAATCAAAATACATTGAGATTACATCTCATACCAGTTAGAATGTCCATTATTAGGAAAATGAACAATAACTAAGCTATTGGGGATGTGATAAAAGGGAAGCTATTATACTGTTAGTGGGAATGTAAACATGTTGAAACATTCTAGAAAGCAATATGGAAGTGCCTCAAAAGATTAAACATAGAGCTCCCTATGACCCAGCAATCCCACTCCTGGGTATTTATCCAATGGACCACAAATCAGACCACACTACAGTCACCAACACAACCATGTTCACTGAAATATATATATATATATATATATATATATATATTGCCATAGCAAACACATAGAATCAATCAACCTAGATGTCCCTCAGTGGATGAATGGATAAAGAAAATGTGGTGTCTATACACAATGGAATCCTACTCATCCTACAGAAAGAATGATATTGTACCATTTGTAAAGAAATGGAAAAACATAAAAATAATATTAATCTCAACAGTCTTTTGAATAATCAATAAATACAATAATCATCTGATTATTCTGATATTATAACAAGTTAATCTACTTATACTACTTGAGGGATATATTTATGCTTAAGTACAGTTCTTTTTGTGTTTGTTTTTTGTCAGCCATGGAGCTTGAACTTAGGACCTGGGTGCTGTCCCTGAGCATTTTGTGTTCAAGGCTAGAGCACTACCATTTTGAACCACAGTTCCACTTCCGGTTTTCTGCTGTTAACTGGAGCTAAGAGTCCCATGGACTTTACTGCCTGGGCTGGCTTTGAAGCATGATCCTCAGGTCTCTGCCTCCTGAGTAGCTAGGGTTACAGGCATGAGTCACCAGTGCCTGACATCTTTTGTTCTTTTGAAGATCAAGTGTCAAGGGATTTTTCTCTTCAACCTTTCTTCTAACTGTGAGCCTCTGGATCATAAACTTGTGTAGCTAAGAATACAGGTATGAGCCACAAATGCCCAATAATTATATGGCTTCTAGGTCCAGTTTTTTTCTTTTCTTTTCTTCCTTCCTTCCTTCCTTCCTTCCTTCCTTCCTTCCTTCCTTCCTTCCTTCCTTCCTTCCTTTCTTCTTTTCTTTCTTTCACAATGCTTGGGTTTTTAGCTTGCTAGGCAAACAATTTACCTCTTGGGCCATTCCCTTAACTATTTTGCTTTACTCATTTTTAAAATATTTTTTAATGCCTTACCAACCTGGAAACAGAATCTTTTAATTTATATCTCCTGATGGGAGGTGTACCCCACCAAGCCCAAAACTGGTTGATATGTGTGGTCCCACATACCCATGAATGGGTAAAGTATGTTTCAAATATGTTGGCAGTTTGTTCATGCAAGGAAGTTTAGTCTTATCTAATGAATTTTCTTTATCCATCAACACCATATCTGATTTTTTTTTATTCTGCTTTTAGGATATTATATTTTTTAATTTGTATATAATGAACCAATCCTATATCCCTGCAAGATATAGTATATATATATATAGTATATAATATATATATAGTATATAATATATATATATATATATATAGTATATAATCTTTACCTGCATTGTTATATCTGGTTAATAGAATTTTAACAATTATTTCTACAGGAAAGTTTATTAGACTATGGATCTTTAGTTTTCTTTTTGTTTATATCATTACGTATTTTTTTTGGGGGGGGTCCGGTTATGGGGCCTGAACTCTGGGCCTGAGCGCTGTCCCTCAGCCTTCAGCTCAAGGTTAGCGCTCTACTACTTGAGCCACAGCGCCACTTCTGGCTTTTTTTCTTTTTGGTTATATGGTGCTGAGGAATCGAACCCAGGGCCTCAGGCATACAAGGCAAGCGCTCTACCACTGAGCCAACTTCCCAGCCCTAATTATGTAATTTTTTAAAGAGAGTTTTGTATTGTTTCTTCTTTGTGTAATTTTTTTAGTAATTTGAGAAAAGCGGATTCTTTAAACTTTCTGTAAAATTTAACTATGAATTAACTATAATTTTCCTTATTCAGTATTGGTAAATTGTAGGAAAATGGGAAAAATGAGTGCAAACTGTTTATGTTTATTTGCTGTGAAACACTACATTTATACATATTTTCTATTAGCCTGTTTTTAATAATCATAATATTTTCAACTGAAAAGGTAATATTTATTTTTTAAGGTTTGGGACTATTACTTATCATGCTTAGAATGTGCCAGGATCAGAAATCCAATGGGAGTTGAGGAAATTGAGAGGAATAGATTTTCAACAAATAGAAAGAGATTATCCCAAAGATAAAAGTGGTAGTCATTTTTTGCCTATATTCTTTAGGGACCTAAGACTTCAGTGAGCTTGTAGAAACAGAAAATGGTTAGGATAACAACGATGCAAATAAAGGAATACTATTGTATATAGACAAAGTTATTAAAAGAGGAGAAATATTTGACCTATGAAGTGGCAATGAAGCCAGGCACCAGAGGCTCATGCTTATAATCCTAACTACTGAGACCTTAGGATCAAGGTTCAAAGCCAGACTGGGCAGGAATGCCTATGAAACTTATCACCAATTAACCACCAGAAAACCAACAGAAGTGGTGCTGTGGCTCAAGTGGTAGAGTGTTAGTCGAGCTGAAGAGCTCAGGGACAGCACTCAGCCCAGAGTTCAAGACCCAGGACCAACAAAATAAATAGGTAAATAAATACAGTAGCAATGAATATTTTTCTGAAAATTAGACATGAGGGGAAAAAAAAAGATGTGCTTTGGCATGGCAAAGAGTACAGAGTAGTCAAAAGATAAAGAATTTGTAATTATTTTTACCCGCATAAACAGCAAGTATACAACTGTGATTGTAGTTGTTTTAACCTGAATAGTTATTATTTAAAATGGCGGGGGGGGGAGGGGAACTGGAGGAAGATGGTGGAGATGTAGCTGGGCTGTATGTGAGATCTCTCCAAGAAACCATCTTTTGCTGGAGGTCAGGGGATAATTCACTACAGGAAAACCACACTGTGTGAGCCTTAATAGTACAGAGATTATGCCTGGTGAGAAAAAATTCAGGCAGCTCGCACCAGAAGACAGATTTGAGCATAAGTGGATGCCAGGTCCGCCAGCAGCTGCCGTGGGACTGGCCAGACAAGGCCAAAGCCAATGGCTGGAGACAATGGGCCACATCGCTTTACCCAACTCCAGTGTGGACTGAATGATCAGGAGCAGAATTCCACATCCTGCTGACTACCAGCGCAGGTAGGGACGGTGGAAAAGCCAACGGAAACTGCTAGCATCCCCACTCCTTCCCCCAGAACAGCTCAGGGAAAGCAGCCCCCACCTTTCCACCGCCAGAATGACACCATTTTAGATACTGGCATAGACTCTACCATAACAGCTAGCAGATAACTTGGGACACAAAAGCAGCAGGCAGCACCATTTTTCTTCAGGGCAAGGAATTGGACTTGTGTGAGTCGGCTCTACCCAGGGGAAGGCTGCCCTGCCCAGGGGAAGGCTGTCCTTCCCAGGAGGGAGGACCAACCTTCACTACTTGGTGAGCTCAGTGAAACAGCCGTGACCCCCTGCAGGCAGCGAAGAAATTCCACCCATACCTCAGCCTAGCTGGCATCTCAGCCACCTGCAGGAATCTCACTAAAATTCATTAATAAATAAAAACTGGACAGGCTCCAAAAGCCGAGAGAGGATACAGGTGAGTGGCCCCAAGGAGGCTCCCCACTTTGGGAAAAGCCTCTGACTCCAGACAAGCCAAAACCCCAACCACACCCAAGCTCAGTTTCAGCAGCAACAAACTTCACACTCCAGCCACCTCCTTCTTGGAGCACAAAAAAATAAAAAATAAAAAAGCAGATCTTCCTTTTCAGTCTGAGAGGAAGGTCACAAAGTCCCCAGATCTGTAAAGCAGATCTATTTTTCTGTGCACCCAAACAAGCTGATTTGAGAAACGAACCAAGCAACTAAGAAAACCGACCACTGCAAGCAAATCAAAACACCATCAAGGGACTGGAACACGGACTTAGGGGAGACATAAAAGCCCCCAAATAAATAGATTTCCCCCTCTTTTTCCTTTTCTCCCAATTATATTTTTTTTCATTTTTTAACTTCTTAAAAGTTTTATTTTGCTCCTTTGCCTCTTTTTATTTTTTATTTTTGCAACTCGTTTAACCTTTTTTGGTCTTTTTCTGTCAGTTTTTATGCTTTTGTTTTCAGTTTTGTTTTCTTGTTTTTTTTTCTTTTTTCAACAATCCTGTTTTTTGTTTGTTTTGTTTTGTTTTTCCTTCTTCATTGCTGTTCTGTTCACAACTGGATAGATACACAGCCTACGGTGACCACTAGACTTAATCCATAACTGTCTATACATTTAATTCAGAGTATAAATTGATCACCCAGTTCCCTACAGCAGAATATTAGTATTCTTAATTTTAGTATTATTTCACACATACATAATTTTTCTGATTTTTTTATTGTCATATATATTTTACCTCTTTCCTTTTTGTTTCTTTTTGTCTTTTTTCTTGTTTTGGTCTGCTTTAACTTTTCTTCTCTTTCTTAGAAGTTGTCATAACTTTCCTCCTCTGTTCCTTTCCTTTGCTACATCCCTTTAATCTGATTTATCTGCTCCTATATTTCATTGTATATCTTTATCTTTCCCCTAACTACACTTCACCCATTTAAAATTATTTCTGCTCCTTCATTTCCTATTTGCTTTCTTTACTCTATTGGTCCCCAAGTGTGAAACATTGAGTATATCTGTACTCAATGAAACTGTGGCAAAGTGGCTCAGGGTATTATATTTTCAGCCCAAGCCATCCTAAACTTCAGAACAAAGCAATTGCTGATTTCAACTTTTTATAATCCCCACTTTTGAAACACAATGCCCCTCCCCTGACAAAGTTAAGCAGAGGTGAATAAGAGAATACCTATCCATGATTGGGAACCTCTAAAATCAGTGTAAAGATACTGCTCTGGTGTGGATATTTCTTAAAACTGGGCTCAGTGGTGGTATTGGGCCTACTTACATATCCATTAAACAAGAGATAGAGTGAAATACCTGTTTGTATTGTTTACCTACAAACTCTGCACAACCACAGGGCTCTGAGTTGGTGCTTATCTTAAAAGTGTGTGCTGGTGAGGGACTGGGTATACTTTCATCTCCAAAGAAGGACAGATATAGGGAAAACACATATCTTTGAGTGAGAACCTCCAAAGTCTGTGGAACTGAAGGACTTTGTGTTCAGGCTTGCCACAGAATTGTGTTCTGGTGGGAAAGTGGAGATATTTCCAATTCCAAAATGGATAACTAGAATGAAAATACCCATGTTGCGTATGAACCTCCAATTCCTGTGTAACTACAGAGTTCTAGGTGGGGACTTGTCTTAGAATTATGATTTAGTATATAATTGATTTAATCTCATTCCCTGAAAAGGTGAGATACTGTGAAAACTCCTATTATTGATTGTAAACCCCCAAAGTTTGTGCTAATACCATGCTCAGGGTAAGTGCTAGTCTTAGATGTGTGTTCTGATGTGTAGCAGGATATATTCACACTCCCCAAAAAATGAGATGAGTGAAAATACCCATCATTGATTGTAAACTCCCAAAATCTGTGCACTGCAGAGTTTTGGGTAGGTCATTATCTTAACATTGTGCTCTGGTGTGTAATAGGATATACACTTACTCCCAAAAAAGTGAGAGAGAGTGAAAATACCCATTGTTAATTATAAACCTCCAAAATCTATGAAACTACAGGGCTATGGCTTGGTTCTTGTGTTCTAGTGAAGAATTGGATTTGCTTTCACTCCAAAATGTGCAGAATAAGCTACAGAAACACAAGAAAAATGGCAAATCCCACACAGGATAAATAGGCATCAAAACAGTTAATGAAAAACCCAGAGGCTACCTCTCAAAATGTTTTACAAACACTACTGATAAACATGCTAAATGAAAAAATAGAAAGCCTACATAAGGCTATGTGTGAACATGATGAGGCAAACAAAAGACTAACAGGCAAATTCATAGACTCCACAACCAAAAATCTGAGTGAATTCCAACGAAAGGACAGGGAGTCCGGTGAAAGTATAGACACTCAACTAAGGGATTTGAGAGTGAAAATGGAAAACCAAATCAAGGAAGCAATGAAATCCATGCAAGATCTAAAAGAAAGGTTCAACAAAGAAATTGAAGCCATCAAAATTGAGCAACTAGAAGGATGGCAAATAAAAAACAAAGTATTAAATCTCGACAGTAGGCTAGACCATGCAGAAGACCATATCTCTGGGATAGAAGACAGCCTAGACATTATAGAGAAAGAAATGACAAGTATTCAAAACAAATCCAAAAAATATGACAGATCTATTCAGCATATAGAAGACACCATCAGAAGGCCCAATTTAAGGCTAGTAGTGCAGAAGAGAGCCTAGAAACTGAAGCCAAAGGTATAGGAAATTTATTTAAAAGACTCCTAGAAGAAAACCTCCCAAACATACAAAAAGATAGGCCCATTCAGATACAAGAAACCTTTAGAACCCCAAATATACCAGACCAGAACAGGACATCCTGCCACCTCATTGTAATCCACACAGGATCAATAGAAACCAAGGACAGAATCCTTAAATCTGTCAGGGAGTAAAGATCAATCACTTTTAAAGGAAAACCAATCAGGATAACTGCAGATTTCTCAGCAGAGACCTTGAAAGCAAGAAGAGCCTCGAATGAAGTATGTTGCCCTAAAGACAAACAACTATCAACCCAGTACAGAGTACCAAGATTACTCTCCTTCATAACTGAGGGAAAAATAAAAATCTTCCACAGCAAAGAAAAACTGAAACAATGTGTCTCCACCAAACCAGCACTACAAAAGGTACTTAAAGATGTTCTACACATAGAGAACCAACTAGTACATGATGAAGGCAGAGAAACATCCCCAAACAAAGAATCAGATAAATATAGGTAGAACCTAGGTGACACATCCCCTATGAAGGTAGATAACATGACAGGAAGTTCCAAACACTTCTCAATCCTAAATCTCAATATTAATGGCCTTAACTCTCCAATCAAATGACAGAGAATCTCTAGTTGGATCAAAAAACAGAATCCATCTATCTGCTGTTTAAAAGAGACACACCTTCCACACAAAAACAAACATATTCTGAAAGTGAAAGGCTGGAATAAAATCTAACAAGCAAATAACCCCTACAAACAGGCTGGAGTAGCAATCCTAATATCAAATAAAATAGACTTCAAATTAAAATTAGCGAGAAGAGATAAAGATGCACACTACATACAAATAAAAAGATCTCTCCAACAGGAAGATATAGCAATTCCAAATATCTATTCACCAAATACTGGAGCACCCAAATGTATCCAAAAAACACTACTTTCCTAAAATCACACATAGGTCCAAAGACTTTGATTGTTGTTGACTTTAACAGACCATTTTCCTTGCTGGAAAGATCAACTTGGCAAAAAGTCATCAAGGAAACAGCAGATCTAAACAACTGCATAGACCAACAAGAATTAACAGACCTCTATAGAATATTTCAGCCATCATCAACAGATTACACATTCTCCAAAATAGAGCACATTTTAGGTCACAAAGCAAATCTATCCAAATTCAAAAACATTGAAATTATGCCCTGCATTCTCTCACACCATAAGAGAATAAAATTAGAACTCAACACCAAATGCCACCAAAGAAAATTATATAGCACATGAGGTTGAGCAACATACTTTTGAACCATGAATGGGTCATGGAAGAGATCAGAAAGGAAATTCAAATGTTCATGATATTTATCAAAAATGAACATGCAAATCACCAGCTCCTCTGCAACACTGCAAAGACAGTACTCAGAGGAAAATTCATAGCTCTGTGTTCTTAAATCAACAAATTGGAGGATTCCAGGGAACACTACTCAGTACAATTAAGGTCATGTATGAGAAACCTACAGCCGGGATTATACCTAACGGAGGAAAGCTAAAGCCATTTCCTCTAAACTCAGGCACAAAACAAGGATGTCCACTCTCTCCACTTCTCTTCAATTTAGTATTAGAATGCCTAGCTACAGCAATAAGACAAGATGCAGGCTGGGAAGGTGGCTCAGTGGTAGAGCACTTGCCTTGCATGCTCAAAGCCCAAGGCCTCAGGACCACATAAGAAAAAAGCCAGAAGTGGTGCTGTGGCTCAAGTGGTAGAGTGCTAGCCTTGAGGTGCGTCCAGGCCCAGGGTTCAGGCCCCACAACCAGACCCCCCCCCAAAAAAATAAGACAAGATGCAAACATAAAGTGGATTCAAATATGGAAAGATGAATAAAACTCTCCCTTTTTGCAGATGACATGATCTTGTATTTAAATAACCCCATGGACTCCAATCCCAAGTTATTCAAGCTGATTGGAAAATTTAACAAAGTGGCAGGGTATAAAATTAACCCTCAAAAAACAATGGCTTTCCTGTATGACAATAATGAGAAGAGCGCAGCTGAAATCATTAAAGCAACCCTTTTGTAATATCCCCACAAAAAAACAAAATACCTAGCAATAAACTTAACTAAAGAAGTGAAGGACCTCTCTGATGAAAACTTTAAAAACCTGAAAAAAGGAATTAAATCAGAACTAAGGAAATGGAACCCCCCCCATGCTCCTAGAATGGGAGGATTAACATCCTGAAAATGGCAATACTGCCAAAGGCTATTTACAAATTCAACTCAGTACCCATCAATATCCTCACCTCATTCTTCAATGAAATAGAAGAAGAAACCCAAACATTCATAGGGAAAAATAAAAGACTCTGAATAGCAAAATTATTCCTTAGCAGAAAGAACAGTGCTGGAGTAATAACAATATCAGACTTCAAACTCTACTACAAAGCCACAGTAATCAAAACCACTTGGTAATGGCAAAAGATTAGATCTGAAGACCAATGGAATAAAACTGAAGACCCAAAAATGAACCCACAGACCTATAGCCACTTAGGTTTCGATTCAGGAGCCAAAAAATAGACTGGGAGATGAACAGTCTCTTCATTAAGTGATGCTGGTAAAAATGGGTAAACACCTGTAGAAAACTAAAAGTAGATCCTTATATATCACCCTGTACCAGAATCAACTCCAAATGGATCAAAGAACTCGATGTCAGAGCAGACACCCTGAAAATATTACAAGAAGGAATAGGAGAAACTCTAGGGCTCCTTGGCAAAGGCAGAGATGTTATTAATAAAGATCCAGAACCACAACAAATCAAAGAAAGTTTGGACAAATGGGCTTGCATGAAACTGCAGAGCTTCTGCATGGCAAAGGACATATCTAGTAAGATCAATAGGATGCCCACAGACTGGGAGAATATCTTCACTAGTTATTAAAGAGACAGGGGCCATATATCTAAAATATACTTAGAATTAAAAAAATTAAATCCTCCAGAAAAAAATCCTCAAAGGAACAACTGCCCCATAAACAAGTGTGCTAAAGACATAAAGAGAGACTTCTCTGAAGAGTAAAGTAGAATGGCCAATTGACACATGAAGAAATGCTCAACTTCTCTGGCCATAAAAGAAATGCAAATCAAAATAACATTGAGATTCCACCTCACCCAAGTTTGAATGGCTATAATCAAGAACTCTAATAACAACAGATGCTGGAGGGGATGCAGCCAAAATGGAACCCTACTGCACTGTTGGTAGGAGTGTAAACTTGTACAATCCCTCTGGAAAGCAGTATGGAGGTTCCTCAAAAGACTACAAATAGAGGTCCCCTATTACTCAGCAATCCCACTTCTGGGCATTTACCCAAGTGATCACAAACAAGGCTATACTAAAGCTACCAGCACAACTATGTTTATCACAGCATTATTCACCAAAGCTAAGCTATAGAACCAACCCAGATGCTCCTCAGTAGATGAGTGGATCAAGAAAATATGGTATACACACACACACACACACACACACACACACACACACACACACACACATAATGTAATTCTGTGTTTCCATCAGAAAGAACAACATTGTCCCATTTGACAGGAAATGGAAAGACTTGGGAAAAAATCATATTAAGTAACACAGTCTCAAAGAAATTTAGGCCCCATGGTTTCCATTATTTCCAATAATTAGTATACATATAGGATAATATTATCCGATGAGCTGAAAAGCTCCAAAGCCATGCACATAGAACCATATAAGATGATGCTAAGTGAAATGAACCCCAAGATACGGACACAAGAGGTCTGTCTGCATAGTTATTGTTTTAAATATACCATGTGATTTTATTTTTTGTTGTTTCCTTTGAATGTTCTTTCCCCTATGGCATATCCCTGTTGTCACTGTATTTGACTTTAGTGCCCTGCATCTTGTATATACACATATCTAATCTGGGAGGGGAAGAATAATGCTGAAACAAGGACACAGGATGGCCCTTTGGAACAAGATACCCACAGGACAGTATATTGGAAACGAACTTTGCAAATTAGGGTGTGGGTGGATGGGGGATACGGAGGAGTGTGTGAGGTAGGAGAAGGAAGGGGCCACAACAAGAAAGAGAATGGATAACAATGATTGACAGGTAATGTACTCATTGCCTTACTCATGTAACTGTAACCTCTCTGTACAGCATCTTTATGATAAAATTTAAAAAAAAATATCTGGGCTTATCCAATCACTTTAAACTCAGTTTGAGAAATCTCTGGTTGTAACACAAGTTTTGTACATTACACTTGTAGATTTATCATTTATAATTATTGTATTCCTAGTAATTCTACATGGACTGAATAGATATATCTGAGGTAATATGCTGTTAATTTATTCAGTTTGACTCTTTTGAAAATTTTGGCAGTAACATTGAGCAAAGATATAAGAATGTGTCCTTGACTTCAAAAGACATGTAGAACAGCAATTTAATATTTTCTTGTAATTTTTATGGAGAAAGTATTATTTTCAAACTTAATGTAACAAAATTTTATGATGTGCCAATTAAAATTCTGTATTCAAATTCTTTTAATTGCTTACAGTATCATTTTCCTCTCTAATATAACTGGGTTAGTCACAGAATCATCGTGGAAATGAGGATACGGTGGTATTATGTCTCTATTTGTATTAAATAAAATAACTAAAAACCAATGCAACATTCCTCAAATCCAACATAACTTATTCAAGTGCAAATGTTCTTTGTACAGATGTCTAAATACTTAGGAATCATACAGATCTGGGGGGGGAAAGCATTTGTCTATACTTGACTTTTTGCAGTGAAACATGAATGTTAACAGGTCAGCAGTGATTATGAAGCTGCAGGAAGAAGCAGGAACTGAGATGATTTGCTGATCCTACATAACAGAGGGCTTCTGAGGTCATTTATTCACTTGATAAACCATCATTGACTTACTGTTTTGTCTAGCCATTGAGGTAGAATTTAAGTGTTGGAACTGTAAAACTACTTAATTCAGTGGTGCAAATGTAGTCTCATAGGAAGTTAAAGGGGCCATGTCAAATACTGAATTTACATGAAGAACTGTAATTTGAGAAGACTTTACCCAATGTTACATAGAATGATGTCATGCTTTCCTGCACAACAGGAGCGATAAAGAAAGGGGAAAAAAAGAAAAGAGAAGAGAGAAAAGGGGCATAAAGACAAAGGGGTGCTAGACAAAGATCTTGAGGAGCTGGGAATGCAATGCATTTGAATATTGATGGGAGAGGTAAGGATGACTAAAAAAAAATGTATGTAGCTATCTTGAGAAATTGGGTTGCAAAGCTATATAGAAGTTCTATTACGATTCCATATATAGCAGCTGAGTTTAAATTATATCAAAAGGAAAAAAATTCTCTTTTTTTCTTTTGAAAGAACATTGGGACATGTTCTAAAAATTTCTGTATCTAGATAATTAAACACAATTATTACACCACAGAATCTATAACATCATTTGTCCAACAAACAAGTGTGACATAATTGCACACGAATCTGTGGAGCAAATTTCCCTATAAAACTTTAGTTTAATACACATTGTCTTCTCATCATGATTATCATTATCCAGAAGTAGTATATTTCCCTATAAAACCATGTCTCTCATATTTCCTATCAGTGGAAATATTATATAATCTGTTTACTGGTTGTATTATCCAGGTAATTTTAAAGAAGTCGAAGTGAATATTATACTCCAATTCAAAGGTTATGATTATCTGAAAGCTACATGTTTACAACTGTCTTCTCTGTGTTCAAAAGCCATCTAGAATATCTGTGTTCCTTACTCTGTTCCTTTCCTTCAATTCCCTCCAAATGCCCACTAACCAGACATGCCCCTAAAGCTTCTCCCAGGCACCACCACATCTTACTTGTGTGGGTGGTTGGTAGATTTTGCTCTGGGTTTTCATTAACTGTCTTCCTCAGGAATCAGAAAAGCCAAAGTCAGCTGAAACTGAGAAATAAAGACTATAGGAGAAGTAAAGTGGCAGACTGTGGGATGACAGTGGGGCCAAAAAGCTTCTTCCACAAAGAGAAAGTGATAGTTTTTTTTCATTAGTGTGTTGAAAGCAGATTATCAAAAGTAGTTGGGGTTAACCAGGTGCCCCTGGGTCATGCCTGCAATCTCAGCTCCTCATGATTCTGAGATCTGAGGATCCCCATTAATAGCCAGCCCAGGCAGAAAGACTATCAGGCTCTTATCTCCAATTAATTACCAAAAAGCTGGAAGTGGAACAATGACTCCAGTGGTAGAGCAGTAGCCTTGATCAAAAACAGCACTCATGCCCTGACTTAAAGCCCCAAAATGAGCCTATAAAACACACGGAAAGAAAGAAAAGAAAGAAAGAAAGAAAAAAAGAAAAGGAAGATAAGGAGAGAGAAAAGAAAGGAGAGAGAAAGGATAAAAGAAGGAAGGAAGGAAAGAAGCAAGGGAAGGAGGGAGGAAAGAAAGAAGGAAAGACAGAAGAATGGAAGAGAGGAAAGAGAGGGAAGGAGAGAAAGAAAGGAAAGAAAAATCGAGTGCATGTGATTACCCTATTCAGAAGGAACAAAACACACATCATGCACCACTTCAAGTCTTCAAACTTTCCACCTGGAACCAAGAGACACTCTACCAACTTGGTGAAGAACCAGCAGGCATCCCAGTAATCTGTATACATTTCCTGCACTCCTCCATTATTTCCTCTGAAAGACTACTGTATCCTTCCTTGTCTCAGTTTGAGGAATTTCCAATTTCGCCACCTATGTGCACTGACACGGAGATCTCAGCATGGAGGAAGATTTCAGCCCATGTTGTTCCCTACATCACCCAGGATCCTGAAGCAAGGAAGAATCTTCAATCTCAGTCATGCAGGGTCCTGTAAAGCAATTGGCCAAATGCATGTAGCAGCTCTGCTGGAACTGTACCACGAATCCACGCAGTCCATCTTGAGCAGCTTGGTTCTTGAGGTCCTACATAAATAGATAAGCACGTTGTCCACTCATTGTCAACCAGAGATTTTAAGCAGCCCATACTGGGCAATCAATCGGAGTCTGCACAAAGTCACCTGTTCATGTGTTTATACACGAAAGGCACCACTGTGTCGGGCCCAGTAGCGCAACCCAACAAGTCCAAAAATACAGGTGTTCCACTCCATTACTAGACATGTTCTGCTGCCCAAGCATGAAAGCAAAAGCTGTGAAGTTGATATCCTAAAAGGAGAGAGTAAAATAGTGATCACCAGACTCTGATAAGGATAAAGGAAGGAAGGGAAAGAGAGAAGATGGTTTAGGTGATAAGACGCAGTTAGTAAGAAAAACATCGAACATCCTACAGCTCATTATGGTAACTATGAGTGACAACTAATTGAATATTTCAAAGTTGCTGGTGGAAAGGACTTTCTGTTGTTAGTACAAAAAATAATAAAAGTCTGATTTGGTAGATATGTCTCTTACCCAGATCAAATCATTACATATTGCACAAATATATTAAAATGCCACATAGTACTCCATAAACATGTAAAATATCTATGTAACAACACTTTCTACAGTAATGAAAATGGTGCGAAAATTGAACCACATTTGGGGTGAAAATGACACTTGAAGGTAAACTTTTAATCCAACCATCATTCATGAATTACTTCAATATAGAATCTCCAAATTTTAATACAATTAAAATATTTACATAATGTGTAAAATACAATGTATAATTTTTAAGCGGTGAGTTTTTAATTTAACAGTGTTTTCTTTAATCAATTACATTTTTCTCCTGTAAAATACAGACTACCAACTTTTTAAGTTTTCTGAAGAATTCTGTACATGTTTGGCTAAAGCAAGAATTTTTAGAGGTTAAAAATTATTTTTGAATAGAATACCAAACTGTTATTCAAGTCACACCTGAAAAAGCAGTCATATGAAGCCAGGAGATAGAAAGGTTTGTGGATAATATAGGGTCTGCTGCTCTCTGGCTTGGATGTACTGTTCTTAAAATAATATATGTTTGCTTTTAGTTCAGAATCTTAGAGGTGGTATTTACTGAATCACTTAACATCTTCCTAATTGCTTAAACATGGTTAAGTGTAAAAGGAGAAGCAGTCATACACTTGAGCTGTTGCAATAATGTAAGTCTATAGATTTCAACTAAAATCCTATGTAGTTTCTCAAGGCATAGTTAAGCCTGACTTCTTCTAAAAATACCTGCTCAGGAAGATTAGAAAGTCTGGTGCTGCCAGGTGAATGTCCAAGGAATGCTTTTGTTCCTTAGAAACCAAAACTTACAGTTAATCTGCAGGGAATAAAATGAAGAATGAAAAATGTCTTCAAATATATGTGGGTTCATTTGTATGCGGGTTTATGTATCATTAGGGGTATGTAGTGAATAAGTGGACAATAGTCTGGATTTTTTAAAAATTTAAATGTAGTTTCTCCACAGAGTGGAAAGCTATATGCTCCTGTCTCCTGTCAATATAGAATCTAAAACCAAGGGGCAGTATATATATATATATATATATATATATATATATATATATGTGTGTGTGTGTGTGTGTGTGTGTGTGTGTGTGTGTAAGGGGATATATATATATATATATATATATAGTCATGTCACAATTATATACATACATACATGCATTTAGACACATATAATCAGGGATATCTACATGTATATTAGTATAAGTATACATATATTTACACATAAGTACATGCAGGGAATGGGGACAAGTTGTCTTTCTGTCTGCAGTCAGTATTTAGGATTCACTTCATATCCTGTGGAGGGTTCCTACTCTTTATTACATATGCTAGTCACTTAAAGAATGCTATCTCATCCTGAGCCTTGTGGTCTGACTATAACTATCCTGCATTCTGTAAAGTTTTATGTGCTGCATTCACACCCTTTGCAATTCTGTGTACTCAGTGTCTGTTCTACACTGATCCATAGTCATGGTTTATAATAATAATAATACTTATATTAATAATAATTATGTTAGTAATAATTATTATTTGATCTGGGAGATTGTGACTTATGGCTATAAGTGTAGCAACTTGGGACGCTGAGCTCTGAGGATCCCGATTGAAAGCTAGCATGATCAAAAAAGTTTGTGAGACTCATAGCTTCAATTAACTATCAAGAAAGCCAGCCATGTTGCTGTGGCTCAAGTGTGGTAGACCACTGTTGTAAGCACATAAGATTAGGGACAGTGTCCAGGCCGAGTTTATGTTCCAAGAAGGGCATAAAAGTAATAATTTATTATGTATAATTTATTGTTATACTTTATGAGTTATTGTCTTCCTATTTTATTCTATGCAGTAGGTTCAACTTCCACTTACCATTGTTGACTTTTTGATATACTAACTTGTAAGAAATGCACAGTTTTGTGTAATCATTTCAGCCATGATGATAAAGCAGTTTTCTGAAGTAGAAACAAGAAAATTTGATTTTCATTTCCTGTTTATTTTCTGAATGGGCAGTGAAACAACTTCTCAGAACCTTACTGAAGATTTGATGGGAAAATATTTTAATACTTAATTCTTTTTTTTTCCAAAATTTTTATTGTGATTAAGTGGTTACATAATTTCCCAAATTTCACAGTATTGTGGGATAGTGATGTTTAGTTAAAGTCACAAACACATTCTAATTTTCATGGAGCAAATTGTCTATCATGGCCTATAACATTTATGAGTTCTATGAGCTTTGCAATACAGTTATTTCTTCCACTTTGGGTGATATGTACATTTCTTTTGCTTTGCAGAGCATCAGCTGTTCCCTCTTACCCACTTGTTCCCTCTTTCCCACTTGTTCCCTCCCTCCCATCGCTGCCATTGTGTTGCTTGGTTCATTTTGGTCAATGTTCAGTGTAGCTGATGGGTCCCACTGGTGTATGTTTTTCCCTGATTCCCTCTAGTTCTGTTTCTTAAAGTTGTAAGTGACAAATTGTGTCAAAACAAGAAAATGTGTGCTGCTGAAGAGAAAGAAATAAAACTACTGGCCCATTGAACAAGGGTGGTAGTGTCAAGAACTAGGCCTTCCTCTAACTGCCAAAAATTAAAATCAGTGTTGGTAACTAACTGAAGAATTTCTTCCGAAGTGTTCTCAATACTACTAATGATTAGTAGTCTTTTATGGAGGTAAATAACAAATATAAAATTAAGAACACAAATTTCCTCAGCTTTCCTATTCATTTTACTTACCACAATAAACGGAAGCATACACAATCACCTAAGAAACTGAGAGCCATGGTTATGAGGTTTATGGTAATAAAGAAGGAAAGAACACATCAGAGTAAGTAAAGCATAACTTAATTCATTGCATTTGCACCAAACTTAATAAGATATACAGCTTTATTTGAGCTACAATGCCACTTCCTGTTTTCTGGTAGGTTTATTGGAGATAAGAGTTTCACAGACTTTCCTGCCCAGGCTGGCTTTCAACCATGATCCTCAGATCTCAGCCTCCTGAGTAGTTAGGATTACAGGCATGAGCCACCTGTGCCCGGCTAAGATATATAACTTATTCAACTATTTCTATTCATGACAGTACCAAGATTTGAACTCAAGACTTCTTTCTTACTTGGCTTACTTGTTTGGCCTGGCATTTTATCATTTGAGCCACACCTCTGGCCTAGACTTTTGCTTATTATTTGGAAGATTGAGTCTTGCTAAAGTTTCTAACTGGTCTGGCTTCAAAGTGTCTTACTCTACATCTCATTCTTCTGAGTAGCCAGGATTACAGGTGTGAGCCAATGATGTCCAACGGGTTAATTATATATTATTTTCTTAATTTATTATTATTATTATAAAGGTAGGGTACAAAGAAGTTAAAGTTATGTAAGTCAGGCAGAGTGCATTTCTTTTTGGACAATGTTACCCCTTCCTTAGCTCGCTCTCTCGGTTTTTCCTTCTTGCCCCACCCTCAAGTAGTATAGTTCATTTTCAAGACAGTGTATAATGAGTACCACTGCTGCATTCATTCACCTTCATCTCTCCATTTATGTGCCCCACTTTCCCTCCCAAAGACAAGGTAACAAGACAAAACAGAAAGAAAATCAAGACAACAACAAAGAAAATATTTCTTATTTCTATTTCCTGGAGATCATTTCATATATATTCATTTTTAATTCATCCAGTGTTTTAATTGCTGGGACATGATATCTATTAGTATCCTTGTGTATAACCAGTCCTCCTTTATTATTGTCTGTTGAAGGACAGTACATCTAGCAGTCTGTCATGGATCAGGAAATCTGTCCAATTTAAACACAGTGATGCTTTTGACAACTGCTGCTTTAAAAAAAAACAGAGTTTCTTGCTGATAATGCTGTAGACAATTAAATAAAGACATTTTTTTGAGCTCTTCAGCTCAAGGTAAACTCTCTACCACTTGAGCCACAGTGCCACTTCCAATTTACTGGTGGTTAATGGGAGGTAAGAGTCTTAGGGAAGTTCCTGCGCAGGCTGGCTTTCAACCTTGACCCTCAGATCTCAGCCTCCTGAGTAGCTAGGATTACAGGTGAGAGCTACTGGTGCCCGGCAAATGAAGACAATTTTTATGTGTTGTGTTTTGGAATCAAATGAAAGCAGAGCATATCATTCACCAAAGTGCTAGTTCAAACTAGTTACACTGATAGGCATTATAGTTTAAATTTAAATTAATTTAGTACTAAATCAGAAAACGTTTGAACTCAAGAACCTTTCCTTTCCAAATTACATAGTTTTAATGATTATTCAACTTTTAATTAAAGGTTTAAGCAATTTATTTTTAATAAGTATTATAGCTGTTGAGATTAATCATAACTTGTAATAGCTTTTAAATTAACGGGGTATTTCATTTAACAAATCTTTGTTCAGTAGGGCAAGAAATAATTACATTTTATTTCTTTTAAATGTGTTAGCAATTAACATATCTAATTTTGTATGTGAAATAAATTTATTCCTTTAAAATATAAAAGAAAACCCATGAAGATTGAAAACTGTAATTTAAACTTAAGTCAGAAGATATGCATTTCATTTGTTAACATTTAATTTTTTCTCTGAAGCCTGTTGACCATACTTTCTTTGAGTTTCTGGAGATGATAAGAGTCTCTGACAAAAATAACTTTTGGAAAATGTTCAAAAACAAAACAATTTTCAGGACTCTGAAATAAAGTAAACTAAAGGTTAAAACTGAAAATGATGTCCCCTAAATATAGATTTAAACAACTTCAGATTATGCCTCAGTGCTATGAACTGGAAACACTTACATACACTTTAAATGATAGTTTATATGTTAAAGAATCTAGAAATGGTTTATATAGTAAAACTGCCACATGACTTATAGGCCAACACCCCACCACATCTCCATAACAGGCATTGTATATTAGTAAGCAGTATCTTGGGGTGTCTCAGCATAGATTATGGTGACTTGTAAATAAAAACTTCAATGTATCACAGCAACTCACTGTAAAGCACATTGTAATCAACCCATACTTGATCACTGACTAAATAAACAAAAGCAAATAATTACTTTTCTATGTAATAATATAGCAAAATTATAAAGAAATAAACTTGTAGGTCTTACAGTTACAATTCAGCATATCTGGTACTGCCAAAGTGCATATTAAAATGCATGTGCTCCTAAATACAATAAATAATGGATATTACTAAGTATCTGCTTTAGAAGGCAATGAAATATTATTCAGAAATCTTGATTAATGTATTCAAATTGATCCAATTAATTCTCTAAGCTTTTTAATTATTAGTCAAATTGGAATACATTTTAAAGATACAAGCAAAATGTTCTATAGATCATAGCTAAAAATATTCCTTTTTTCCATTTTTAAACCAGTACAAATAGCAAACCTATTTCATTTCTATAGATGCAGAATCAGTCATAAATGTGAATCACAGTGTTTTTCCTGACTTTTGGGAAAAATCCTTTAAGTAAAAGAATAGAATGTGAGTAAAAATTATATTCTTGTCAAGAGTTGGCTTATGAGCTCATAGTCCGTCTTCTTAACATGTCTGCCTTTACTGGCAATAAAAAGAAGAAAGTTTAAATATAAAAACATGAAGTACTATAGATAGGCCATTTTTTGGAAGATTCTACTGTAACTACTTCAACTGTTAGAATTTAAATAATTCTCTTAATGTCTCATTCCGACAAAGCCATCACGCCCTATGCATCTCAGGCAACTCATCTGGTACAAAGAGCAATCAAATCAGTCAGACCAGGTTGGACCACAAAAGATATAAAAGAACTTGTTGCATATATTTGCTTTTAACACTTTACCTTTTGTCTTAAAGAAGAGGAAAGATGAAAATTTCTTGGATATGAACTAGTAAAACCTGTGCAAACCTGCGTAACCACTTCTGCCCTAAATTGAGGGGAATGGGATTGGAAGATATGGAGGATCATGAGGAAAGGAGTGACATCGATCAAGATGCGTTGTACTCAACAAAGTGACAAGCTGGAACCCCTTTGTACAACTACTTAAGGGTAGAAATAAGTACATACAAATGAATCAATAAAAATGGAAAAAGAAAATGACTGATTGCATCCTAAAAATAGCCAATTCATCAAGACATTTTGATATGAGTAAAGTGACAGAAAACAAGTTAAAATTTTTTTATCTAGATAATACTCAATATTATTCATAATATGTTCCAGTAGAGAATGAATTAGAAATAAAGGAAAGTATAATTTGTATAATCCATAGATGGTATGAAATTATAAATATTTGATGTTGAGCATTTGTATAGCTCTCTAGTTTAGACAGGTTCGTAGTATACTTCAACAAATGATCTGAATGAACCTGAATGGAAGAGTTTATTGAACGAAGTACTTAGATACAGTTTAGATAGTGGAATTATCACATGAATTACAGGCCAGCAACACATGGCATCCCTAGAAAAGGTAATGAAGTATTGCTAAGCATCTTCATGGGATTTTTTTAACATTCCTTATTGAGAATTTCTAGCTAGAAGTGCAGTGTATCACAACAATTCTGTATAAAACATATTTTACTCAAACAGTAGTTAGTCCCATATATTACAAAAGCATACACCCCTAAATGTAATAAATGTAACCTTTTTCTTTGTCTTTGTGTGTGTGTGTGTGTGTGTGTGTGTGTGTGCGTGCATACATGCCATTGCTGGGGCTTTAACATGTTTGGCTGTTTCTTTCTTTCTTTTTTTTTTTTTTGTCAGAGACCAGTACTTGTTCAGTATCTGATGATTTTGCTCATTGGCTGATGCTCTACCATCCGATCCACAACTTGAACTCCAAACCTTTGCTCAGCTGTTTCCATCAAGGGTTCTACTCTACCACTTGAACCACACCTCTACTTGTAGCTTTTTGTTTGTTGATTGGAGTTATGAGTCTCATAGATTTGTCCACTTGGGCTGGCTTTAAGCAGCACCCTTCAGATCTCAGCCTCCTGAATATCTAGATTGTTGTGAGCCTTAAAGCCCAGCTAGAACAGAAAAATTTTAGGTCTATTATTTTTGCACATAGAACATGCTTGTTCTTTGAAGAAGTATGAACTGATATTATATAGACATAGTGGTTCCTTAGTGTTTTGTTTTACTTTGACTCTGATTAGTATCACTGATACACAAGCCATTACCATGTAGAACTACTGTCTTAGACTATAGAATTGCTTACTACTTCACCTTCAATAATAGAAGGGCTTTATTTTTTCTGTGCTCCCCTTGGTGTATAATCTCTTTTCCTTTGCCCTGGGTGCAGCTATATTACTCCACCTTATGGTTTAAGGCTTCTACTTGGAGGAAAAAATTTGTGGAAATGAGATTATTATCTGTTTGTGTCCTACAGTCATTGTTTACATCCTAAATAATTTTCATAATTGAATAAGTGTTATAACTATTAGATGTGATAACTGTCTACCTGTCTGTGTTCATTAGGTGGCCTCTAGGATTCCATCATCCTAGAGGTTATATAGAAAAAAAGTTAGGAAGGGATGGTAGGGGACAAACAAAAGAGGGGATATCAATGCTTGATACAAAATGTACTCCCTAACTTACTCATGTAACTATAACCCCTCTCTATAGTATCATTACAATAAAAATATATATTAAAAAAAGAAAAAATAGGATAAATTGTCAAATCCACTTAAATTTGAGGCTACAGCTATTTAGAACAATTTGAGTATTTATTAAAAGTTATTTATCTGACCTTATCTTATACATTTTCTTGGTGTCTTGTACCTCGTTCTCAGTGTTCTGTCACGTGTACATCCTGAGGTTCTTTCAATTTGTTTATCTTTGAAATTCAGGTAACTTGGTTGCCTTGTGTTTTTGTTTTCTGATGAGTTTAGGAAATGTAGTGGCATACTATCTTATATGGCTTTTTCTCCTGCCTCCAAAATGTCTTTGAAATTAACCTTCAAATGGCAAGTAGTGAAGTAGCTTTATTTTATAAGTGAGTGCACAAAGTAATTCAGCAACTTTTTGAATTCTTGAAAGAAGAAACAAATGAGTATATAGCAAGCATTATTGGAACTAGAGTTCGCAATTTTGGAACTGAAGAAAAGGAAGAAAATATCTTCTAGGAAGAATATTCTACACGTTGATCAAACTTTTTCCAGCCAGACAAATTATCAAAGCAAAAACATCTTGACAATCTTTTCTATGCCCCAAATTAACAACTTTTGTGATACATTAGAATTTTACAACATTTCACAATAATAAGATTTATTAAAATTTATGTTAATCTAATATATTAAGATGAACCAAGGCACTCCTCTTATATACCTATTTCTAAATGTTTTCTTGAACACCAAAATAAATGAGATCAGAAGTACTGATAGTGAAAGCAGTGTTATTCACTAGATAATGTATTGAAAATGAAGCATACAATTAGTGGAAAAGAAAAGGAGAAAAACTGGAAGAGAGAGAGAGGGAAAGTGTGACATTTGTCTAAATGAAATGTATTCTTCATATGAATTACATAAGTGTAACCCTTCTGTACCTTTCACATAATAATAATAAAGAAAAAATTAAAAAGGAAGTAATGATAAGATGGAAATTATTTATTAAGAAAAAGTTCGATTTTTATGCCTTCTGCTGAGGACTGCAAGTAGATAATGACTCATATAATCATTTTATTGGTAAAATGAACTCCTCTTGCAACTATTATCTTTCAAAAAATACTACTACTACTACTACTACTACTACTACTGTATCATCAGATTTTATACCAGGAAAACCAACATTCTACCATGAAAATACCTTTACCAAGGTGGAATGAAATTGGAAAAGAGAAAAATGAATGCACTTAGAGAGAACTCTTAAACTTGAATATTTTTTGTCTTTTCTGTGAAACATTTTTAAACACTCCATACATTTTGAGATTTCATTTTAGACCTGAAAAGAAAGTGAAAAAAATATGTTCTTCTCAGATGTGCTGACAATTCTACTGACTCAAGTGGCCTGGACAGCTGACACAAGTACCCAAACTTATTCACATCTTTCTAAAGCCTTTTCTATCTTCACTAAAATCTCTGTTTTTTCCTGTCATAGAGTGTCTAGCTACTGTATTAGACTCTCTTCACTGTCTATTTCTCACATCTGCTTTCTTATTACAAACTTTTGTGTCTGGCTTCACAAAATTGTGAGCTTTTTATTCAGTTTTCAATTGACAGCCGCAATCAAGGCCAAAGCCCTTGGCTGATTATTGCATTCTCTTCTGGATTCCCAATATTTGACCTTCCTCTTCTCTAACCTCTTCAAACTCAATTGCATCCTCATTCCAAGCGGATCGGATCAGAGTAGAGGCTTTCTTTTTAAAAATCATATCTGAGTGAAAGAGGCAATATCTATCAACAGCTCTTCCCACACATCACTCATTTCTAATACCCCTTTTGACCTTTTGTATATTTAAAGCAAAATTCTACCTATTGGACAGAGCTTTGTGAGGATATTTATGTGAAGAGAACTACTTTGTTCAATGCATTGTTCCTTCAACTGTCTCTCTTAAGCTATTTTCCCAGACCAGAAAATGTACTTATTTGATTTATTTCTGGGAGCAGTTGACTGTTTAAGTGGGATGCTACATAAGTGTTCTTTGTGAAATTGTAGGAAATGTGTGTTCATTAGATGGGTGAAGGGATGTCAAAATGTGGATTAGTTTAAGTCATGGATAGGACTCTTTAGGTCATTTGCATTTGTGCCAGCCATCTGCTTACTTCTGTCAATTAGTGTGTTGAACTTAGGACAGGTTCTAACTACAATTGTGCATTTATTCTTTCCATTCAGATCTATCAATTTATATTACATGTGCTTTGAAACTCTGTTGTTATATTTATTGAAATTAGACTTTTTATTTCTTTTTGTAGTGCTGATTCTTTTATCAGAATGTCATGACTATTCCTCATGATAATTTTTACCAAATTAACTTTTGTTCTGAAACTGATATAACTACACTTGTTCTTTGTATTATAATACTATGATATGTCTTTTTATATCATGGATAAACGTTTGTCTTTACTGTAAAGTAAATTTTTTTAAATGAGTTCAAAGTAAACATTCTTACCAGTTAATGAAGGATTCTTGCATTCCATGCAGGAATCTTTCCTGTTTCCTTTTCACTTCTGTATTTTTGTGCATTCAAAAATGATCATTAATTTATAGTTTGTCTCATTTTGCTGCTAACTATAACATTATGTGTGATTGCTTGCCTCATAACCATTTTCTGTGTAGATCAGTAGATAGAAGATAGATAGATAACATATATTCATATATAACTATAACTCATATATTATTATTAAATATTAGTATGTTTATTAGATATAAAGATACAGAATACATTTTCACTTTATTACAAAAAATAAGCTAAAACAAAACCACCCCTGTTTTGGGGGTGATGTTAGCTTTGCAGAAATTTCCTTCTTTAGATTCCAGACATCTGATAGATACCATTTTTCATCATTATGCTTATATGAATGTTTACTTTGGTCACATTTTTATGCTTATTAAATCAATCATATACTTTAAAAAAATAATAGCTATAGATGGTACCTTCCCTTAATATTCAAATATTAATACTATCTTACATCCTGAGAATTAAAAGAAATAAGTCAGATTTCATGTATATATTAAAAATAATGTATTAATGCTAACATGAGAAAATCTTCAGGAATTTTCCATTCCAATATATCATTCCTTCATTTTGTGATATAGCATGGTGGACTGATAAAATTATTTTAATGTCTTTTCTTCTATTCTTTCCTAGAAAAGGTGGTAAATTGGTGTTATTTCTTTTACAAATACATCTTCCAACTCTAAGATATAAAGTTTTGTTTCTGAATTTTAGAAAATGTTAAAATATTTTTATTGAATATATAACTCATCTAATAAAAATGAAACTTTGATGTTTTATTTTATTTTTATTGTTGTTGTAGGTGGTGGTCCTGGGGCTTGAACTCAGGGCACTGTCTCTGATCTCTTTTGCTCAAGGGTGATGCTCTACCACTTCGAGCCACAGATCCACTTTCCATTTTCTGGTAGTTAATTGAAAATAAGATTTTCACAGACTCTTGTCTGGACTGGCTTTGAACTGTGATCCTCAGATCTCAGCCTCTTGAGTAGCTAGGATTACAGGTGTGAGCCACCAGTTCCCAGACTATTTTATTTCTTTTCAATGAATTTTGTGTATGTTCATTTGAGAGAGGATTAATTAACTCATTTAAAAATGTTTATTCATATTAGGTGATTTTTCCATTTGATACTTAACATTATTACACATTGGTGATATTTCATTCCTTGCTATTAATTTTGTCTTTCCTATTTCTTTTGTAGCTTTTTTTTCCCATGGCTGAGGACTGAACCCAGGGCCTTGCATATGCCAGGAGGGCCCTGTGCTGAGATAAATACCTAGCCCCCCTTTTTCTTGTTTACATTTATTACTACATAGTTTCTTTGAACCTAATTTATAGATTAAACTCAAAAACAATGTAGAAGAACAAAACCTTTTAATTTTTTTCTATTTTATTGTAAAGATACTGTACAGAGGGATTGCAGTTACATAAGTAAGGCAAGGAGTATATTAACTATCAAGCATTGTTACCTTCCCCTTTGTTGTTTTCCCACTGTCCCACTATTCCTTCCTTACCCCACCTCCCTCACCACCCCCTGAAGTTGTAAAGTTCATTTCCAACATAGTGATTTGTGGGTATCATTGTTAAAATGGGTCATCCGGTGTCCTTGTTTCAGTGTTTTGTTATTCCCCTTACCCTGCCCAAATTAGATAAATGCATATATAAGAGGCAGAGTACCAAAATCAAGTAGAGTGCCAACAGGGGATATACCATAAGGGGAAGAATATACAAAGGAAGGGAAAACATCACATAGTACATTAAAAACAACAACAACAAAAGACCTCTTGTGTACATATCTTGGAGTTCATTTCTCTTAGCATCATCTTATATGGTCATTTATACATAGCTTTTGAACTTTTCTGCTCATCTGATAAAATTATCCTAGACATACACTAATTGTTGCAAATGAGGGAAACCATGGGAGCTAGGTTTCTTTGTGTTTCCTCGCTTACTTCGCTTAATACGATTTTCTCCAAGACTTTCTATTTCCTAACAAATAGGACAGTGTCATTCTTTCTGATGGAAGCATAGAATGCCATTGTGTGTGTGTGTGAGTATGTGTGTGTGTGTGTGTGTGTGTGTGTGTGTGTGTACCACATTTTCTTGATTCATTCTTCTATTGAGGGGCATCTGGATTGATTCCATTTCTTAGCAATGGTGAACAATGCTGCAATAAATGTAGATGTGCTGGTAGCTTTAGTATGGGCCTTTTTGTTATCATTGGGGAAAATGCCCAGAAATGGGATTGCTGGGTCATAATGGATCTCTATGCATAGTCTTTTGAGGAACCTCCATACTGCTTTCCAAAGTGGTTGAACAAGTTTGCACTCCCACCAACAATGTAGTAGGGTTCCCTTCTGTCTACATCCCCCCTCCAGCATCTGTTGTTATTAGAATTCTTGATTATAGCCATTCTAACTGGGGTGAGGTAGAATCTCAATGTTGTTTTGATTTGCCTTTCTTTTATGGCCAGAGAAATTGAGCATTTCTTCATGTGTCTATTGACCTTTCTTATTTCTTCTTCAGAGAAGTCTCTCTTTAAGTCTTTTGGCTACTTATTAATGAGGCAGTTGTTTCTTTGAGGGTTTGTTGTTGGGAGGTTTAGTTCTAAGCATATTTTACATATGAGGCCCTTGGGCTGGGATGTAGCTCAGTGGCAAAGTGCTTGCCTAGCAAGCGCAAGGTCCTGGGTTCAATCCCCAATACCAAAAAAGAAATGACAAAAAAAATACAGTTAAAAAAAATCATACATATGAGGCCCTTGTCTGTTGTATAGATAGTGAAGATCCATGGGCTTTCTATTGATCTTACTAGCTATATCCTTTGCTGTGAAAAAGCTCTGCAGTTTCATGCAATCCCATTTGTCCAACCTTTCTTTGATTTGTTGTGTTTCTTTGTTAAGAAATTTTCAGCCTGTGCCAAGGAACCCTAGAATTTCTCCTATTTCTTCATGTATATATGTGAAAATGGGACCAGGTAAGTAGAAGAGATATGGTTAAACAATGGAAGAGATGACACTGGTAAAGATAGACTGTATTCACAAACTGACAGTTGAATTGAAACTCCTTAGTACAACCACTTAATTATGATAAAAATGTTATTGCTATTTCATATAGAAATGCCTCATAGATATTTACTTTTATATTTATTACCTTCTGACTCTAATTCATTTTGTGTGTCCTTGCTTACCATTTTTTGCCCAAAACCTACATAATATCCTTTCAATTCACATATTTAAAATGTCATCCATTAATTTTTAAATCTATATTAATATTAAAGAATAATTTTGGAAGTGGCGATGTAGTTCAAATGGTAGAGTGCTCACCTTGAGCTGAATAGCTTAGGGACAGTGCCCAAGCACAGAGTTCAAGCCCCATGACCGAAAAAAAAGAATAATTTTTATTTGATTTAGAATTTTAACCCTTAGCTATCTTTTCCTGCACTTAGCTGATATCATAATATTATCTTCAAAGGTGCTTTCAGTATGGTGCCAAAATTCTGTTACCAAAAAGAGAAGAAAAAAAACTATGTATTTTATTCCCTCTTCTTATTGCTTCTGTTTTTCTCTTTGGATTTGGTTTCACAGATTTTCTCTGATGAGTCTAGCAGTGGCTTTCTCTGACTTTTTACTCCTTATTTTGTGTCCCTAATATATTTGCTGCTGTTGTCTGTTATAAAAACATTAGAAGATTTGTGGACATTGTATCTTCTATTAGTGCTTCAGCTTCATATGTCATGTCTTTTTTCCCTTGTGACTCCCATGAAGCCACATCAGAATTGTCACTGTTTACTCTATATGACATGCTTATAAGTGCATATCAACCTTTATTCTTTGATGATGCACTATTTCTGTTGGGGTGTTTTCCACTGAACTTGGGATTCTTTCAGAGTTTTCTGGAGTCCAGCAGCGGTAGTTTTCAGAGATACCATTTTCACTTTATAAAAGCTGTTTATGCAATGAAAAATATTTGGATTAACTTTGTATTAGCATGTTTTTCCATTATTTATTTATCACCATTTCTCTTGTTTGATTTTGTCTTCTGACATCTCAGTCATTTTTTAAGTTATATGCTTCTAGTCATTTTCAATGAAAACAAAGTAGAAATATGTTGAGGCTCTAAATTTAATTGACTTCTTTTTGAAAAATAATTACATCATATATTATTTTACTTTGGAATTGGAATTTTTCAAGCCTATATTTGATGCTTTACAAGGGCTTGTTTATCTTATGTTTTTTTTTCTGTCACTGGTTTTAGTATCACAGGATCTGGAGTATATTTGCAAAGAAGTATGTTATTATATAATACTATACCTATCAGAGCATTCAATATGTAGAGAGCTATGAGGCATATTTTTGTTCACTTCTTGCATTTATTTATACTTATTGATAGTCACTGTCTCATACTTTCAAAGTTACTTTGTTGATAATAAATAAGTATTTGAATTTAAAAAATAGTCTTCAAATGCTGGGCTAACATCCAGGTGTTTACTTTTCTTGTAACTTATCTTCTAACTTCTGGATTTCTGCTGCATGAAATATCAAGGCTTGTTAACTTCTATTTAATAAGCCTTTGACAAAACCTATTCTTTGAATTAGTCATTTCTTCTTTGGAAATGGTCAATTAACATTGAATGATTTGAATCTACTTCAAACGTCTTGCATGTTTTTTGATTATTCTTCCTCTTCACAAACAAGCTATTTTGTGTTAGGTAGTTATTTTCAATAAGGAGTTAATGTGCAAAAAGGAAATATTCAATCAGCTCTTTTTATTATTTTATAGATTAAATTTCTATGTTCATTTCTATGTCTCCACCTTGACTTTTGTAACTAAATTTTTGAGCAAATACAGTGCAGAAAACTACTTCTGTATTTATTTTCCCAAATACATGAGTAAAAGATTACTTCTCAGAAAGGTCATTTGCTTTGACTCTTGAGTCAAATGAATGAATAATAAAAACTTTAATGGTTGCAGTGTTTTTTTGAAGTGGAATAGGTTATTTAGATTATTAAGCTGTATATGCTTCCCAGACTTTCGCCCCCATATATTGGGAAATTTTCATTTCCTAATACTAAAGAGAAGAGTGTGTCATCTTTTGTTAATAGTGTAGCAAATTCTGCACAGGCTGCTGTAAGATCACAAAGAGAGCAAGAGAAAGATATAGGGGATCATTCCTGCTCGGTCCTCTTAGTTCCAAGATAAAACCTGTTGGTAAATTTTGAGGCGACTTAAAGACTAAAGAAAAGACACAGTTTTGCTTTTATCTTAGTGTCAATTTGACCAGAATATATGTTGTTCTGGAAGCAGAAAGGAAAACTACCTTTCTAGATCATGAGGAAACAGAGAAGAAAATAGCACATGCATTCCAATTTCATATAGCGTTTTCATTAAAAAAAATAATGAAAGAAAGTTTAGGTTAACACTTCTGTAACATCTTTCAGCTTCATCTTTCTTCACCTTCCACCTTACCCTCTCCCTCTTCCCTCTCCTCCTTCTTTGTCCTCCTCCTCCTCCTCTTCCTCTTCCTCCTCCTCCTCCTCCTCCTCTACTTCCTCCTCCTCCTTCTCCTCTTCCTCCTCCTTTCTCCTCCTTCTTTCTTCTTTCTTCTTCTTTCTCCTTTTTTCTCCTCCTCCTTTCTTTTTTCTTCTGTCTTGTTCTTCCATTGTGTTTGTACCAGGGCCAGCACCAGGGCTTCGCATCAAGACTTTATACTTGCTTGGCTTACTTGCTCAGCTTGGGCTATGCCACTTGAGCCATGCCCCCAGTTTGGGTTGTTGCTGGTTAATTGGAGATCTGGAGGACATTTGTGCCAGGCTGACTTCAAACTCAGTCCTCCAGTTCTCAGGCTCCTGAGTAGCTAGATTACAGGTGTAAAGCAGTGACACCTGGATCTTGCTTTTACTTTTATTTCACATCAGATTTCATTGTTGGAGGCTTCTTTAACTACAAAATTGTATTTCAGAAGGAATTCAGTCACAAATACAATTTTTATGGTGCAAATAAGATTCTCTATGAATCCTACATATCCCACCTTTTATAAAAATGAAAATTTTAATCATTAAATACTAGTTCCCATTTTCAAATGTGACTACATGTCAGAGTCTTTTACTTTTTATGCAGAGATAAAAAGTGATGGTGAAGGACATCTTGGATACCAATATGAATGAGCGTGCCGTAGTCAGCTAACCTATGTGGCAAAAATCAATTGCCAGAAACAATTCTGTAGTGAGTCGATTAAGGTAAAAGGGAGCTTTGTGAAGCAAAGAGCTTTGATGACTAGTGAAGAAGAGGGTGGAATAAAAATGTAGGTTAACCTGAGCCATATTGAAGTGGCTATGCCAGAATGCTCAAGTTGCATTTACAGCTGAAATTTGATTCTCACAAAAATGACAGCTGTTTCATCTTTGGTCAATTAAGAAACAAAAAATCTGTAATAATTTCATGCTCTGCTGGCTATATAACAGACACTTGAACACTTGTCAAGCAGTCGAATGTAAGCCAGTATGAATGTGGTGTTTATTATTGTATAATTGAAGAAAGAAAACACAACAATAGCAACAAAAATTACAGACACATATCAAAATTTGAGAAATACAAATTACAGAATGATTTTAGAAAATGGTATACTGAGTAAAGCAATATGCATTTCATATCTAATGCATTGAACTTTATTTCTACTTTTCAACTGAATGAACTAGTGACTGAATTGTATTAATACATATTTTGTACTTGAAATAATATGCATTTATGATGGTAATCATAAACTCAACAAAATTTACAGCATTGTTTAACCTAGATGATGATTCCAGCTATTGTTTTTGTAAGCCTCTCTTACACACACACACACACACACACACACACACACACACTCGCATGATTGAGCACATTATTTAAAAGAGCTTTGTCCAAGCTCCAACAGTGCAGGAAAATCCATACCTCTAATTTTGATCTTTCTTCTTTATTTCCCAATATCTGAAATGGTTCTTCAAACAAATTCACATTTAATTTTTACATGAATGAAATGAGTAATAAATCCTCCTGACATTGAGCCACAAGAGTCCAGTTAATTATGTTTTTTCTTCATAATTGGCATTCCAATCAATAAATTTTATGACTACATTGCAATTTTCCACCAACACTGGAGACCTACAGTCATTATTTTACTAGCACTTATGCTAGATACAAAACATATACTTGAATCTCCTTATACACTGAATGTAACTTCCTAGAGACCTTGTAATGTTGAACCTTATCATAATACTGTAGACTGAAAGCTTTATCAGAAGTCTAACATGCCCTCAGTCCTGGCATTGCAGAGAAAAAATGAGCCACAGACATCTATAAATTTAAGTTGTACTCATGTGTACTTTATGGAAATTTAAAATAAAACAATTTAAGAAGCATATATCTGAATTCAAAATGGAACCCACAAAAGCATGGGTCAGAAAATCTATAGCATTTCATAAATGGTGATTAATTGATTTTAAAATATTTAATTATTTCATGTATAGTTTGATGGCCTTGATAATTTATCATTTTCAAAATATAATTGTACATACTGCTTAAGGACATATTTTCTAGTCTTTTACAAAAAGCATATAATGTACTATCTTCATCATATATAAATAAAGGGATTTAAGAACATTTTCAGTTCAGTATAGAACCAGATAACTGAACTTCCTTTTAAAATATTATTTAAAAAAACCTGTGGAAGGAAATTATAAAAATGGGCTAATGCTAATTCTTCAGTAATAAAACATAAAGCTAGTTCTGAACATTCAGGGACCAACATAAAAACAAGTAAAAAAGAGAGATAAGTCTATTCCTTTCCACTGTCTTGTCTAGTCAGCAAGCAAATTAATCCAGGTTCCAGAAATGTTAATAGGCACTAACCTACTAACTAACTAAGCACTAACTAAACTCTGAAACACCAGAGTTTAGAGTTGAGGCATATCTTTTTATTTTTATTTTTAATAAGGAAATAGCAACTTAAAAATGAAACATGTTAGTAGGAAGAACAGCAAATTTGTAAATACTATATATCTGCTTTAGTTCTCTATTGTCTATTGTTCCAGTGCTGTGGTTTGAATTCAGGACTCTCAATTTTTTCGCATTGTTTCTACTAGTTGATCCATGACTCTGGTTCCAGATTTTTTTCTTGCTTGTTAATTGGAGATATGCATCTTGCAGAAATGCCCTGGCTGGCTTCGAACTATGATTCTCAAGTCTCTCTCAACTTTCTGAATAGCCAGGATTATATGTGTGAGCCATTGGTGTCTGATTTCTCTCTGTCTCTGTCTCTGTCTGTCTCTGTCTGTCTCTGTCTCTGTCTCTGTCTCTCTCTCTCTCTATATATATATAATATGATAAAATTGTTCAAACTAAGCAAAATACTGAAACAGATAAAATATTATAATATCAAACCTTCATTTACACAGAAAGAAGCATAGCTATTCTTCACACAATTGATAAGCTTATATATACATATATCTTTAATATTGTAATAAAATACTGTAGAATAATAATTCATTCTTAAAACTATAATTAATACAAAAAGGACCTCTTACTTGATGCATTTTCCTTGTTTTTACAAAATAACTAAACATAATACTTTTGAAAATATATCTCGTATTGATACCTATTCTCTAAAAAATGACTTCCCATACCTCACATATTTCAGGATTCATCTTCTTGTGTAATTCATCCTTTTTAAGTTAGACAGAGCCTGTGACTCATTTGTAACAAATAGAATGTGGCAGGATTTAATTGTGCTGTGGTGTGATTTCTAAGACCCAATTCAGAAGAAATCTTGTAACTTCCACTTTGATTTGCTAGGACACTTATTCTTAGAGTCCTGTACCACTTTTCAAGCTGTTCAACAATTCCCAGACCACCATGATGCTGAACCAAGTCACATGGAGACACACCAGGATGAAATGCCACATTAAGAGTAAAAGGGAGGGAGAAGGTGAGGGAAGGACAAAGAGATACAGAGAAGTTGAGAAGCCAAGGAAGACAACCACAGCTTCGAACACATTAGTGAGTGCCACATTGTATTTATTCTGTAGTCCAACAAACACTACTGATGTCCCATCAATCATAAATGAACAGATATGTACAATAAAATTACATATAGGGAAAACTGAGGTGGATGCAGCAGTCTCTTTCAGTTGAAGACTTGAAGCTGTGAGTTTACAGAGGCCAAAAGAGCTTTAGTTTATTGAGTAAAATGCCAGTGATAAAGAATTTAGAAAATACTAGATAAGATTCCTGAAGACAAAGGTCAGTATCTACCTGTGGGAAAGACTGGTAAAGCCTGGAATGCATCTTATTGAGACTTTCTACTGGACTGGATGGAATTTCAGTCTATACCCATCTGAGTGGAAGAGAGCTCACTAGAAATTGGGAATAACCAAGTGGCACTAGAATTTGAATTTAGGACCTCATGTTTGCTAGGCAAATGTTTTACCACTTGGACCCATACTTCTGACTTTTTTTTGCTGAGTTCTCAATTTCTATTTTTTCTGCTTGAGCCACCAGATTTCTTCCTCCTGAGTAGGTGGGATTATCGCAGTGAGTGATTCTTCCCAGTTTTGATCATTTTTCTTAATAGTGAGTTTGAAATGTTACATAGCTATACCCTAGAAGACTGAAAATTATTGAAATACAAAAAAGGAAAAATAAATCCAGCAAGTAGCAAGGTAAAATACACAATACTCAATGAAAAGTTACATGTCATAAAACAATACAAGAAAATAGGATCATAATGAAAAAAAGAACCACATTAATAAAAAGTGCTCTAAAAGTGACAGAAATGCTAACATTTGTGTGGACATTAAACTAGTTTCTGCAAATCCATTTTGAATATTCAAGGAAATAAAGAAAGATTATGTTACATGAAGTCATAAATAAATATTTTAAAGATCGATTAAAACTGTAAAAGAAAACCACAATATTGTCACTTTAAAAAAATATTAGTGAGCTTTAAAAAAAAACACCAACTGAAACTGTCTCAATTTTGACTCAAAGAGAGCACAGACAAAAATGACATAGCCACAGGGTGCTGTGATATACCATCAAGTATATTTGATTTCTCCAAAGGATGAATGTAGGAATATACAAACATATATGGAGAAAACCATATGTCCACAGATCCTATCTGAACCAAGCACAAACACCAAAAATACAAAGACAGCTATCTGAAGCTAAAATATCACTAAACACTCCTATATAAAAAAAGGATTTATTTTCAAAAATTCGAAAACCCACTTGAGTTTAAATTATGAATTTCTAAAATGGATCTAGCAAGATCTATTAGCATGCTCAGGCTTTTACTATTTCCCAAGTATCCTTCAACCTGTTTGTTACAATTTATTTTCCCTGGAAATGTGGGAAAATGTTCTACTTTCCTTCTCGGCTATCCACTCATTTCACCTTGAGAGCCATTATCAGTTGCATTTAAGAGCTCAGCCTCTGTGGTAGATTGATCAGGTTCGGCTAATAATGTTTATGCCCTTGAGAGAGTTAAATAACTTCTCTTGGCCCATTGCTCATTCTTGGAAAGGGTTTCATATTTTATCCATGACGTTGCATGCTTATTTGGGAACCTGAAATTTCAAAAGTAAATACATGACACGCTAAAGGCATTAAATAATACTATAAGACTCCTCAATTTGCTTTCAATGTCAACCTCCTTTCCTTTTCTTTGCTTATTTTAAGCTTTGCTTATTTTGTTGCTATTACTTAATGTATTCATAGAAAGGGAAATGCATGTTTACAACAGTTGACTTTGCTTTTCTGGGCCACACTGATGGGCACGAAATAAACCAGTTCAGAAGGGTTTGGGGACTTTGAGTTTCGTCCTCAGAGCTCATCATCTGGAAATTCATAATAACTTTATATTTGTATTTTGTAAGTTTTCTAAGAATAATATATTTGGCTGAACAGTGGGACAAGTTCTGAGAGCTTAGAGCCATCATTTATGATCAATAATGCCTTATCTTGCATCTCCAATGACCTGGTGTGGCCATAGGTGTTAAATTCATTTTCTTACATTGTGGCTCTCAAATTGCCCAGCCTGCCATGAAAACTCTTGTCTTTAAATTCATTTTTATTGTTAATGTAAAGATGATGCACAACAGCGATACATTATTATAAGTCAGATAAAGAGTACAATACTTAAAAAAAAAAAAACAATGTCACTTCGTCCCTGTTTCCCAGTTTTTTCCTCCCATTCCCAACCACAAGTTGTAGAGTTCATTTTCAAGAGAGTTTCTAGTAACACACCACTTCTGTACTTGTTCACACCTTGCCCCACCATTTCTATGTTCCCCTTGCCCTCCCAAAGACGATAGATGAACAAACAAGACAAAAGGAAAATAAAACAAAAACAGCAACAAAATAAAAAACCTCTGATTTCCATTTCCTGAAGTTCATTTAGATAAATATTATATCATCAGATGCACATAGGTATTGCACCTTTGTGTTCCATTCAAATTCTTGCACTCTTCACCTATTATATATATATATATATATATATATATATATATATATATATATATATATATATATATATATATATATATATATAGTTACAGAGTGTCTACCTCATCCTATAGCAAAATTACTGGCAGGTATCCTCTCTCAGAACTGGCTGTATCCAGTCATGGTCAGTGAGGAACTAAACTGAGTCAACTGCCTGCTCATCCTCTTCTAGGTACTTGTGAGCTCAGCAGAGAAGTTTCAATATTCATGAATATTACCTGTCCAATAAAGGTTAAGTCATTGGAAAGAAGAGCTATATAGTTCAATTTTACTTCTCCAACACAGAGTGATGGAATTGGCAGCCATCAGATTGTATATTTCAGGATAAGTGTCCCCTTGCTTGAGGGACTCTTATGTATCTTTCCGTTGTCATTGTTCCATTTTCAAAGCTGCACATAATCCATTACAACCGTTTTTAAGCAGCTGCACCCTCCCCAGTCCAGCCTGATCCTGCTAGCACCCACCCACCTGGCAGAATCTCTTCATTGCCTCCCATGTTCTCAACCCTTTTGAGTCAACACTGTGTTTCTCTAAGGCTGCACCGATGCATGCATGCAATGTGTTATAAAGTCATTCACCCTCTTTCTTTTTCCTTTCTTTCTTCCCCTTCTCCAACTAAGTAATCTCTTAGTGTATTCTTCTGTGTATGTGTCAGTATTGGGAATTGGACTCAGGAACTGGGCACATTCCCTTAGCTTTTTTTTGCTCATGATTGGCACTTGAGCCAGACTTCCACTTCTGGCTTTTGGTGGACAATTGGAAATAGGAGAATCTTAAATTTTTCTGCATGGGCTGGCTTTGAACCTTGATCCTCATCCTCATGAGGAGCTAGGATTACAGGCATATGCCACTGGCACCCAGACTTTATTCTGCTTTTAGGTTCCTCCTCCTCCTCCTCTTCCTCCTCTTTTTCCTCCTCTTCTTCTCCTTCTCTTTCTCTTCTCCCTCTCTTCTCCTTCTCTTCCTCCTCCTCCTTCTTCTCCTTCCTCTTCCTATTCTTCCTCTTCCTCTTCTTTCTCTCTTCTCCTCCTCCCTCTTCTTCATCCCCTTCCACTTCTTCTCTGTTTTTCTTCTTCTCCTTCCTCTTCTTCTTCTTCTCCTTCTCCTTCTTTTCCTTCTTCTTCTCCTTCTCCTTCTTATCCTTCTCCTTGTCCTTCTCCCTCTTATCCTTCTCCTTGTCCTTCTTCTCCTCCTCCTCCTCCACCTCCTCCTCCACTTCCTCTTCCTTCTTTCTTTTGGAGTAGAGTTACCATTTGCTCAGTTGCCTTCTATTGATTGCACAACACTGTTTCAATTGTAATTTTGTCTTTATTTCTAAGATATTTGATCAATAGCCCTTTTGTAAATTGATGACTCTGGCTTCATGAATGTGTAATTTTCTTCTGCCTCTTCTTACATTGTTTCTCTCTGCCATGTACTAGTCAGAGTTAGATATATAGATTCCATTAAAAGATAAATGAATCAAACTGCAGAACAACAACAATAATAACAAAGAATAACCAAAAAGCTATGTGCTTTTTTTAAACTAAAATCTCTGTATTGACAAAAGTATTCCTCCGTGTACACAATTTCCTAGGGAAAACACAATGAGCCATGTGCACACTTCCTATACATGGGCATTGACTTTGCTTGACCTGTTCCAAAAAGATCAGTTTTATGTGGAAACAAACTTCTGTTGGGTGTCAGTGGCTCCTGTCTATAACCATAGTTACTAAAGAGGCTGAGATTGCAGTTTGAAGCCAGCCCCAGCAGGAAAGTCTGTGAGACTCTTATCTCTAATTGAACACCTGAAAAGCAGACATGGAGCTGTAGTCCAAATAGATAGAGCACTAGCCTTGAGCAAAAGAGTTCAGAGACAGTGCCCAGGCCCTGAGTTCAAGCCCCAGGACTGACAGAAAAACAAAACAAACAAACAAAAAACTCCTAACAATCAGACTGAAGAGCATTTACTAAAATTTTAACATAATATTAAGTTAATTCTAACTTTTCTGAAATCTAAATTGACACTTTATATTTTACACCATATCTTTAATACCAATAATATTTCATAAAAGAACATACTAAAGCTATCCTAGAAAAAAGAAAAGTAACAATTTTTTGGACTTAAAATAGCTATATTTTATTCATAATTTATTATTAGGTGGTCAAAATGAAAATTTAAAACTATATTAATTTATTTTTTAAAAATTTTCCCTACTGAAGTTTGAACCCAGGGCATTGCAATTACTAGGCAAGCACTTTGCCACTGAGCTACATCTCAGCCCATAATGAGAAATTTTAATCATCACATTGCAGAAAATAAGAAGGAAACACAGCTTTATTTTTGACTTCCTATAAGTCATCAGTTAACAGAATATGGGAGCTATGGTCACATGACAGATTCCAGTCGTTGGAGAGACCAGATTCTTGGCTGTTCATGCCACCATTCTAAATTGATGAAATTCTGATTGATAACTTTGTATGTGTGATAATATTTGGGATAAGAAATTATCTCTTCCTACATAATAAGCCTAAAACAAACAACAATTTGAAACACTTGAAAACCAACATCTCAGGTCAATAAAAGAAAGAAGAGAATTTAAATTTTGTAAGAATTCCTTCTGAAGTCTGTGTGTGTGTGTGTGTGTGTGTGTGTGTGTGTGTGTGTCTTAAATCTGGAGATAAATGAATTTCACCAACAAATTAAATAGAGAGGGTCTCCTTCTCTAACGAGAAAGCTCAGACAGAACATAAGGCTCCTCCGGCTACAGAAGGAATGACTCCCAGAAAAGCCTCATCAAAAAGAACTTTATTGCAATGGGAACTCTATATTTAAGATTTCCTTGGCTCCAGGAGAAAGAAGCTTCAGGGGGAAAAAGAAGTTGTAAAGCTCTGATCCTTTCTATCAGAAGCCTTCAATCTATGCAATTTGCTTTTTATTTTATCAGGATTTCTCCAAAATAAAACTAAACTTTTGAATCACAGGACTTAACAAATATTCAACTATTTGATGTCTACATTTTCCTGTCTTTTCCTCTTCATTCTTGTATACTTTCCCCTTGACCCTACCCAAGGAGAAGAAGGGATAAATTTAGAAAAGACTCCAATTCATATCCAACAAAATTAAGAAGAGTGAGAGAAGGAAAAGGGTCAGGAAGGAATGGCTGAGAATATTGAAAGGGTAACACTGATCAAGATATACTGTATTTATAAACTGCTCAGTAAAATGGCTGCTCATTTATACAACCACTTATAGATCATAAAAATGAAAGTATTTAGTATACATTAAAATGTTGTACATGATTATTGATCAACATGCATGTTAAGAAATTTCTTAGCAACATTAACAAATCAATATTTTAAACATTTATTATCAAAGTAATCATTTGTCTATACTTGATGGGAGTTTTCATGTAAACCAAAGGCAAATCCATGTCATCTAGTTACATTCAAATACGTGGGGAAAGAATCCAGAAAACACATCAGAGACTAAACGAAGTAAATAGAAGGGTTCACAGGTTGAAATGCATAATCAATGACCACAGAAACAGCAATCAGAACAAAAAGTCAGAACTGAGAGACATATAAACAACCCAATTCAATTAGAATAATCAATTGTGATTAAGTGTTGGTCTATGCACAAATTTATTTTTAAAGAAAGAAAATAACTACTGTTGTTTCTCCATGAGTGCACAGACGGATCCTAATGTCCATCGTAGAGCCTAACATTTCATGTTACAATTAATAGATTTGAAACAGTATGGCATTTTTCTTGCTGTGATCTTCCATAAATCCTTGGAAACAGCAGCAAGTATATTTGAATTTGGAAGCCAAAGCAGACAAAGGATTGTCAGTGTGAAAAGTCATATAGTACAATGCTAAGCAATTCCCAAATCAGAATTCAACCTCACGGCCACTAGCTGAAATCGTCACCTTCAGGTTCCTTATTAAGTGCCCATTTACTCCATAGCCTTTCTTTTTACTTACAGCAAAATGATGTGGACCTTAGAATTGCCAGTCTACTGCTACCTGTCTGGCAGTTTCCCGCACCCTAAGGTTGTTTTGTGTCCATTTAATGTGCATAACAGGTAAGGTTTATTGAAAAGCTGAAATGTACTGGCAGGCCCAAGAGCTTCAGTTTAAACTTTTTGTGCCAGTCTCTTCAGCCACATTTGGGAAGTTGGGTTCTTAGATGAAATTCTATCCCTTTTTGCTTTTCTGGTATGAGAACAGATGGACTTACAGCATCATGTAATGCTTCACAGCAGTTAGAGATACGGAGACCGTAAATAGGGATGGAAAGACAAGAATGATCTGGAAGACAGTCACTTGGATTCTTAACTTGCCTTAGCTGGATAGCTAAACAAGAATGCAAAAGAGGACGACTTTCATCAGACTGCATTATTCTATCATTGATTTTCCAAGCAGTTCCTTTCAACACATTGCTGATTGAGTCATGATCATTTGCTGCACAGAGGTCATTTTGAATCTCCCAGTGCACCAAATTTAAAAGAGCACATGCTCACCAACTCCACTGAACTTTGAAGTCATTCAGGTTTATATTATTATTGTGTTGTTGTTGTTTCCTCTATGTCAAATTTAAGTAGTCCAGGTTTATATTATTATTGTGTTGTTGTTGTTGTTGTTTCCTCTATGTCGAATTTAAGTTGTCCCCAGTGGTCATGAGGAAATCCCTGCTCAGATTTGACCGGATGGGATGCTAGTCTTCTGGATAAGGATAAACTACTGTTCCGGGAGTCTGAAACAACTTTAGGGCTCTAATTTCTGTGCCACATACAATGGCAATCCTTTCATTCAAAAGCCATAAGAGTTCTTATATTTACTATGTGGAAAGATGAAAGCAGTCTGTGTTCAGGGATGAAAACAGCTTGTGTATTCTCAGCAACTGGGATCCCATTTATCAGAAACCCATTACAAAAGATAGCTATAAACATTTCCATTAAAACATCAGACAAATTTGAGTATATAGATTGAACCCATAAATACAACACCTAGACACATTAATTCAAGGTGTTTACTGTGTGTGTGTGTGTGTATGTGTGTGTGTGTGTGTGTGTGTGTTGGTCCTGGGGCCGTCCTTGAGTTTGTCACTCTACCACTCAAGACAGAGCTCCACTTTTAGAGTTTTAGCCAGTCAATTCGAGATAAAAGTGGGTTTTTTTTGTTTTTCTTTCTTTCTTTCTTTCTTTCTGTTTGTTTGTTTTTTCCTGCCTGGGATATCTTTGAAGCATACTCAGGTTCCTGAGTAGCTAGAATTACAGGCATGAACCACTGGTGGTTGGCCAAGGTGTTTTCTTTTCTTTTCTTTTTGGAAAATCCTTTTTACTAACTTGAAGTAGTTGTACAAAGGAAATGCCATCTAACAAAGAAGTTTATGAACATAACGCATCTTAAGGAGCGCCATCCCTTCAACATTTTCATGCTCCTAGTACCCACTTCTTTCCTTCGTTTTCTTAATTTTGCAGTCTAGTCAATATATTCTTGACTACATTCACCTTCTGTTCCCAGCTACATTCAGCACTCCTCTCTACTTGTCCCTACTCCCTGTCCTGGTGCTGATTTTATTGTGTTGTGATCTAGTCTTTCTAAAAATTTTTTACTATTTGAGCTCTCTGTACAGTATGTTATACTTGCTAATTCATTTGTAACTGCTTTCATACCACCCAGTGTATGTACTTAGATGTATAGCACATTCTAGCTATCACATATGAGGGAAACCATGCAACTTTTTTTCTCTGTGTCTGGCTTATTTCACTTAATAATTTTTTCCAAGTCTTTCCATTTCCTTCTGAGTGGCACAATATCATTCTTTCTAACAGATGAGTAAAATGCCATTCTGCACATTTTCTCAATGCATTCATCAGTTAAGAGGCATCTGGGCTGATTCCATATCTTGCCTATGGTGAATAATGCTGTAATAAACAAGATTGTGCTGATGGCTTTACTTTGTAACCTTGTTTGTGTTCTATTTAGATCAAAGGGAAGTTCTTTATTTAATTATTTTTGAGGAACCTCCTTTCTGCTTTCCAAAGTGGTTGTAGAAGCTTATATTCTCACTAACTGTATATTAGAGTTCCCTTTTGGCTGCATCTATGCCTGCATCTGTTGTTGTTTGCTTTCTTGATAGTGATGAAAGACTTCAATGTAAAACAACGAACTACAAAACTATTACAGGAAAGAGTAGAGGAAACATGGGAGATCTTGGGCACAGATCAAAATTTCTAAGTGTACAATTCAGAAACAACAAATTAAAGAAAGATTTGATAAATGGGATTACATCAAACTTAAAAGTTTCTACATGGCAAAAAACATAGCAAGCTACATAAAAAGCCCATAGAATGGGAGATTTTCACTAGCCATACACCACACAAGAGCCTAATCTGCAGAAAATATACCTAGAGCTCAAGAATTTAAATCCTCAAGTTAAACCCTCAAGGAAACAACAACCCGATTAATAAAAATGCTAATAAATGCCGGGCGCCGGTGGGCTCACACCTGTAATCCTAGCTACTCAGGAGGCTGAGATCTGAGAATCATGGTTCAAAGCCAGCCCCAGAAGAAAAGTCTGTGAGACTCTTATCTCCAATAAACCACTAGGAAACCAGAAGTGATGTAGTGGCTCAAGTGGTAGAGCACTTGCCTTGAACTGAAGACCTGAGGGACAGTGTCCAGGCCCAGAGTTCAAGCTACCCAACCTACAAAAAAAAAAAAAGGCTAATAAAATAAAGGGAGATTTCTCAGAAGAAGTACAAATGAACAAATGAACAAATGCTCAATTTTCTGCCCATAAAGGAAATGCAAATCAATACATTTTCTTAATGATAAGTCCTGTAATTAGAAAAACAAAATGAATTTAAAATTGGGCTATATAAACTCAAAAGAATTTTTAACATTACATATAGTCACTCCCAGTAAAAATCACAAATATACCACCAAAGAGGATGATTAAAACCATTTTAAGGCTACAAACATAACCTATGGCCCTTAATTAAAATTTTCTCTCAGGTTTGTTTTAACATCAACGATTATGCCTTTGAAATTTTTATAACACTTGAAGATGCAATCTTCTTTGTATTTATATTTAGAAGCTGACCATCCAGATTTCAGTTATAAAATTTATAAAAAAACAAGATTAACATTATTAAATATTAATCAAATTTTAATAAAATTACAAATGCTACCTTCTTAGCCAAGCAAAGCAATCATTGCAATTCATCAAGTAGTTTAATGAATTTTCAAAATAAAATTAACCATGTATCTTTTCATAAAATTATGAAATTGGAGTGGTATACTGCTTGGATTACTACAGAAGATAAATTCAGTTTTAGAATAGGCTAATCTAATATTTACTTTCTTCATGATCTAGTCATTCTGATGTGCTTCAAGAGTATGAGAGATTCATTCTTACAGGACTTTTATTGTCTTGAGAGAGACAAGAATGATTCAATAGATATGATCTATCAGACCATTAAGATGTCTGTAATTTTCTCCACGTTAGCTACATTAAAATAATATCAGCATATGACTTTCAATCATCCTTACACTCATCCAATTCCTAAAATGGTATATGCCATGCTAGAATTTAACAGGTATATTTCATGAAGATAGGTCTTTATAAATAAGAAAAAAAGTAGTCATCCAAACAAGCAGATGTTTTATAGTTTTAAAATAAAATTTCTCAGATAATGTTATGTTATATAAAGGTGACTCATCCTATTTATTCAACCAATATGGAATGCAGAATCATCTTGTGTCTACAATATGCTGGGCAGCAGCAAGACAAAAAAATAAATTTACATAAAGAACTCATGCTCTATGAGGAAGATAATAAAAAACTAAATGAAACACACGTTGCTAAATAGGATAAGTTGAAGGAAATTTTATAGAGGCACATTTATAATTTATTGTTAAAATAATGTAATATTTAAATGAACTATTAAATAATGTAAAAAATGAAGATGATGGAAAATATCTATATGATATAAACTGCTCTTTCTATATGTATGCATGTATGTATAGATATATTTTTATACACTTTTATTTTCACACAAAATAGGTTGGTTTTTTATTAAAATTATTATTTTAAACCTGAGTAAATTTGAGAATCCATGTATGTGAATACCCAAAGTGACACAGTTATCTGCTTGAGTTTGATATAGCAAAGTAAGCACATTAAACTTGCCAAAAAACTTAATGGCTTTGTGGAGATATCTTAGATGGAAAATTTGAAACTCGCTACTTAATTTTGCTTTGTATTTGAATCACAACCTCATGTGAACCACCCCAGGTCAATACTTATTATCATTTGGAAATTATTAAACTACCGTATAACAGTGTGTGTTGAGTATTTTAAATGAGCTACTTTAAATAAGGAAGGCATTTGAATTACTACTGACACTAGCATTGTAACTCTATCTGCATAACAAATATATCTTGCTGATGCTATGTGTTTTATATAGAAATCCTTGCAAAAAGGATTTAAAATAAGAAAGCAAACATACTTGACCATAAATGCAATATTATCTATTAAATACACACTTGACATGAGAATTCTTGAACAAACAAGGATCACTATTGCATGACATGAAGATAACATTCAAAATAGATCTGGTCTTATTACTGAACAGACTTCTCAAAAACCACTGAGGTGTGCATAACTAAATCTCTCAAAAATCCTTTAAAATTACTTTCAACAGTTTTCTGATGCTATCACTCTACACACAGTCGTATTTCAAAGGCATTATTATTTAGTTTTGCAGCAACATTCAGAAGGGAATAACTCAGTGTAAAGCTTGGTCGGAAGATAAGAATGAAAAGCATTTGCAGTTCCATTTGTAATTGTTTCGGGAACCCTCGTACCATTTTTGTCATTCCTGCATCATTTTCAGCCCCATGAAGAACATATGAAGGTTTCAATTCATCTTCATCCTTGAACGTACGTTTCCTATTGCTCATAGGTTCATAGTCCTCCTCATAACTCTGTGGTTATTTCTCACTGTGGGTTTCAAAGTTCTTGTCATTAGTGATGTCGAGCAGCTTTTCAGGTACTTACGGGACATTTCTATTTCTTCTTTTGAGACATGTCTTTTAAGGTTTTACCCCCACATTTTAATCAAGTTGTTTGTAGTTTTGTGTTTTATACAGTATGGAAATTATTGTATTTTGGAAATGAACCACCACTATTGTACAACTGGTTTAAATATTTCTTTTATTATAAATGGATTTTCCATTCTTTTGTTTCCTGGGCTCTAGAGAAGCTTTTTACTTTCCTGTAGTTCCACTTGGCTATTTTTGCTTCTGTTGCCTGAGCTTTTGGGATCATATCCAAAGAGTCATTGCCAAAACAAACACTACAAAATCAATAGTTTGGCTTCTGTAACAGTGTTAAATCTTACAAATTTGATACACTAATTAGTAACATCACAAATAAAAGGCCAAGTCCCCTTGTTTCTCATAAATAATTAAATTATTTATCACAATGACATTATTAGGCCAGAGAAAATATTGTATACAATTCACATTCAACACATCTATACTGGTATCTTTCAACTGTTTATCATAATCTCATTTTTTAATCATTAAATAGTATTGTTGTCATTACTTTCTCTAATTAAGTCTTGCCAGCTTCAAAGTGTCATCAGTAATTGGGCAATAATAGGTCTTCCCAGAAATCCACCGTTAACCTAAAATTGTTTTCATTTTACTATTCCAAAATTGAACTTAAATCAACAATTTAGAGATACTGGACTATTTGAGCACCAAAAATAACTAATAAACATCTGCCCACTATAAGCCAGACAGTGTGAGAAGTGTTTTGAATGTTTTGCCTAATTTAATACAATGGCACTTATAAGAACGTACATCTTCCAGATGTGGAAAGCAAACTTTATAGACAGGGAGGAAGTTATTCAGAATCACACCATTTGCAATCAGCAGATCCAGAGCCAGAAATCTCAGGTTCCTGATTTAAAATATCATGCTTATGTTTATCTTGTCATGAATACTTCTATAGAGCGTGTGAGTTCTGGGCGGCTTTGTGAACAGATGGGAAAAGATAAGTTTCGATGAAGACATTGGGAGTGCAGAAAATTCATAAATACCTGAAAGAGAATGATGGTAACACACTGTAAAAAAAAAAAAAAAACATAGTACAAAGATTAAGAATGTAGACATTGGCTGTAAACTGCTTTCCCACAGAGCCTCAAAGTAGATGTAAATTCAACTGACTTTTAAAATTCTCTCTTGTAGAGTTATATTTTATGTATATATTCTTTCTCTGAAAGAAGTAGCTGGCCTAATTAAGGTCAGAGGTTATATGTAACCTTTTATGTTATATCATGTAGCCACTTGATTTTACACTGTTGCTTCAGGAAGGTTACAGAAACTGGTTTATGCCATGCCCTATACATTGAAACCATGAGTGGGAAAAAAAAGAATGTCATATACTTAGACTCTGCTGGCTTTCAAATAATGCTGGGATTCAAGAAGCAATGGTGGAGGCAGGAAGCTTTCATAGATGGAAAACTCGTTCTTAGGATTTTATTTAAAATCTAACTTGCAAGAGATGTATTGATTCTAGTGCATTATTACACAGAGTTCCAGAAAGTGCTGCTTTAAATATCTTGTTAATTTATTTCACTCTTTAAAGAGTGCTCTGATTTCTCTTCCTTTGCTTGCACCTGCATCTTCTATAAGGGATTTTGTTTTTATGACTGAATTAGCCATTGTTTCCCTCCTCCATGCAATTAAGCACAGAAGGTTGATAGGTACAAATTAATGAGGTATTTTAAAAGTAGCTTTTTATTTTGTATGGAATAAATAGTTTGAATACCAAGATGTTCATAACAAAATGATTACATATATTGCCCTTGTGATTCAACTAAAATTTTCAAAGCTCATATAATGAGCACTATAAGTGTATCTTAATTTTAGTCATCTTACATTATTCTGCATTTCCAAAGTATAAAAATGATTCTGGAGTAGTTTGTGTTCAGGGAGGCATGTATACTTCTTAATGATAAAGACACATTATTATTATTATTGAAGCCAGCTTCCTTCTTGTCTTTTATAGTGTCTCTGCTTTTCTGAGTATGCCTCAAATGATCATCTAAACGTTCTGAAAGTTGTTCTTGTAATGATTAACATTCATTTTTCTATCAAAATGGAAACCAGCTCACTTAAGATAGACAAGTATCTGATCAGAGATTAAGAGTAAGTTTCAGCCACATAAAGTACCACATGGTGTTGATATGGTTAAATAGGTTTCAATATATTCTAATCAATACTGTTTAAAAACCCTCTGAAACAATACAAATGGAAAAAAAAGACTTCATATGGAAATGCAACCACTGCTAAACATTCTACACCTTCTGTACATGTCAATGTTATTTTTATGATAATACCCTAATTTTTGGTCAGAATACTTGTTATTTCCAGAATTCGTTTGTTATTTATATACACTTCTCTCTAGCAGGAAATGAACCTGTTGATATAAAGTTATCATTAAAATTGTGAACCCAATATCTAATTAACTTGCAGAAAATATTACGTAGCATGTTAAATGACATTTTTTATTGGCAGGGCTATTAAACATGTTAATATCTGTTCTCAACTCTCTTAGACCATGGACAAAATAATCATGCATTTTGATTTATAGGGATGTGCTTTCAAAATAAGATTTCATCTAAAACTTTAGTGTGCAAACATGTTTCTCTTTCTTATTTAGTAGAAGGAACAGAAGACCACATACCTTATCAGCAATAAATTACTCTCCTGTTAAACTTGCTGCTAAACATGGAGCTGCAGTCCTATTAAAATCCAATTAAACATGCATCACGTTTGATAGATATAATTAGAACAACTGTAGAGGGTAAATGGCTCCAAGCCCTGGAGCTGCAAGAAATACAGATCAGTTTAAAGGGAAAATAATAGACAATATGCTGGGCATTTGTTGCTGTAATGATGTCTTTTTTATTGTGGTAGTTTTATTTATTACCTTTTTAGCTGTCTTTAGTAGTATTTCTAACTTACTGGCACAGGATTGTGTTGCTTTCATGTTTGTTTTTACTAATAAAGATGCTGTGTTGTGTCTGCTTTCCTGTGATAAATCAGACATTGTAAGAATAAAATAGCAGGTCTTGTCAAAGTTCTCTTGGTCTTCTAGCACTTAACATACTTTTAATTTATTTCAGCGTTTTAATGTCCACAAATCATTCAGTCATAGACAGTTTCAGTATTGACTGTGCTAATTGTCTTCTTCATGGGGCTGTCTTCTGTGGTAATTGCCAGGTGAGATTCTGTCTGGGTTAGGTAGATATGAATTTGTTTGCTCTCTTACATATTCATCTAATATCCCCCAGAAGCTGTAACAATCCCTCTGGTGAATCTTCAGTGGTTCTTAGAAATAATTTATAATCCTTATATTCTGTATATCCTACTCAAAATGTAGAGGAGAGCATTTGGACTTAACTATAAACAAAAACCCCTTAGCTATAAACAAAAAAGCCCTTTAATACTATGGTTAAGCAGAACCCTGACCGACACGGAATACATTTTAGAAAAGATTGTACTATAAACATGTTGAGCGTATACAGAATATCAAACTTAAGTTAACTTGGACTGACTAGCTAATGTTAAAACTAATGTTAAAAACTAATGTTAAAAACGATTCAGACAATGAAGAGCATGCTGGAAGAATCAGAGACAAATGAGGAGGCCCATGCTGAATGAGTTTTGTAAGTCTTCTTATTTGCTAAAGCTTTTTTTTAATAAAAAAAATCTATTAAATTTTATCACCCTACCATCTACAACTTTTTTTCTCTCTTTTTTTTTGTTGGTCATGGGGTCTGAACTCTAGGCCTGAGCGCTGTCCCTCAGCTCTTCAGCTCAAGGTGAATGCTCTAACACTTGAATCACAACAGCACTTATCACAACACCACTTCTGGCTTTTTCTGCTTATGTGGTGCTGAGGAATCGAACCCAGGGCCTCATGCATGCAAGGCAAGCATTCCACCACTGAGCCACCTTCCCAGGCCCTATTATCTGCAATTTTTCTTAAGCTTGTCATTACACTTTTAACTCTAAATCCATGTATGATTCTGTCTAAAAATAATAGACAACAGCTTATACTCTACTTATCTATTCACTGATACATCTTATCAAAAATGTAACATGTAGAAGTGAAAATTTGAGTCTCGGAAATTAGTTTTTGTATATCATGGTCTTTATTTTGTTGTTTGTGGGGCTTGAACTCATGGCCTGGGTGTTGTCCCTGAACTACCTTCTATTAGCTTCTAATTTTGATAATACACTGTAAAAGTAAAATAAATAATTGATTATTGATATCTTTGGTAGGGAAATCTATATCTGAGAATCACAAACACAATTCTTTGAATGATATTCTAAATTTTTGTGGTATGTAACTATCTCACCTATAGTTTATTGCTCATTTTTCGTGTCTAAAACATTTTCATTCAGTTTAGGATTTTACTACTTGAACTTGAGTAAAGTTATAATCACTATGGTTATTTAATGGTATGTCTCCAGTTATTTCATTGAAAAGAGAACTTGATTGAGAGATTAAAAGTATGAAGAAAATACTAAGGCTTGTTTTATTTTATTTTTTTAAGTAGATGCACTTGTTATTTATTTGTTATTCATTTATTTATTTTTATTGTGAAAATACCGTACAGAGGGGTTACAATTACATGGGCAAAGTAATGAGTACATTTCTTATCAAGCATTGTGGTCTCCTCCTTTGTTTCCTCAAATAGTTTTCTTCATACCACATTGCCAATATCTAAAAAAAGCCTTAAAGTTGTATAAAGAGAACTATTTAAAGTTCAGTTCTCATTTTTTAAATTTTATTTTACTGTAAAGATGCTGTACAGAGGGGTTATAGTTACAGGACTAAGGTGATTAGTAGGTTTCTTGTGGAGCATTGTTACCCCCTCCCTTGTTGTTCTCCCACTATCCCTTCCATCCTCCACCTCCTCACCCCAAGTTTTAAAGTTCATTTCCAATATAGTGTCTTGTAGGTATCATTGTTGCAATGGGTCATCCTGTGTCCTTATTTCAGGGATTTGTTATTCCCCTTCCCCACCCAAATTAGACAACTGTATATGCAAGATGCAGTGCACCAAAATCAAGCACAGTGACAACAAGGGGAGGAACATACAAAGGAAACAAAGAAATCACAGAGTACCTTAAAAACAACAACAAAGAAAGGTCTCGTGTGTCTATATCTTGGGGTTTATTTCATTTAGCATCATTTTATATGGTCATATGTACATAGCTTTTGAGCTTTTCTGCTCATCTGATAAAACTATCCTAGATGTATACTAATTATTGCAAATGAGGAATACCATGGGACCTATGTTTCTTTGGGTCTGGCTTACTTCACTTAATATGATTTTTCCAAGTCTTCCATTTCCTAACAAATGGGGCAGTCATTCTTTCTGATGGAAGCATAGAATTCCATTGTGTGCATGTGTGTGTGTGTGTGTGTGTGTATACCACATAGATGTGGTACATATATATGTATACACATATGTACATATATACACACATATGTACATATACAAATACATATATATGCATATGTATGGTATATATACATACACACATTATATATATATATATAAATATATAAATATATATATATACATACACCATATTTTCTTGGTCCATTGATCTACTGAGGGGTATCTTGATTGGTTGCATAAACTTGTTCAACCACTCTGGAAAGCAGTATGAGGTTCTTCAAAAGACTCCACATAGAGCTCCCCTATAACCCAGAAATCCCTCTTCTGGGCATTTACCCAAATGATCACAAAGAAGGCCATACTAAAACTACCAGCACAACTGTGTTTATTGCAGCATTATTTACCATAGCTAAGATATGGAACCAACCCAGATGACCCTCAAATATTTTTAAGCTGAGAACATCTCTGTTACTAAATTAGGATTTTTTTTTTTCTGGGTCCAGTCGTGGGGCCTGAACTCTGGGCCAGAGTGCTGTCCCTCAGCTCTTCAGCTCAAGGCTAGCACTCTACCACTTGAGCCACAGCGCCACTTCCGGCTTTTTTCCTTTTGCTTATATGGTGCTAAGGAATCGAACCCAGGGCCTCAGGCATGCAAGGCAAGCACTCTACCACTGAGCCAACTTCCCAGCCCCTGACATCAGGATTTTTTTGTTTGTTTTTTGTTTTGTTTTGTTTTTGTTTTATGCAAAATTAATTAGGATTTTCTCTGAAAACAACCTAGTGTAAAGAGTCACAACCGTTTTCAAGACAAATATATAAAAATCTTCAACTCTTCACATGTCGCTGGAATAAGTTCTAGAACCATTCTCATTGACAATAAGGCCTTTCTGATCTAGCCACAATATGCTAAATAAGTCCCAAAATCAATGGTGCTGTATTTTGTCGTGTTAATGAGCTTTCTGCGATTGTAACAAAGTTGTGGAGATAATCAACGAATAAAGGAAGAAGTTTTATATTTGCTCATACGTTCTAGGGTTTTCTAGTCCATGTTCAGGTTGCTCATTTGCATGGGGGCTGTGATAAGAGCTACATGGTAAGAACCTGGGAGAACAAAGCTGCTTGCCTCACAGCTGGGAACTGTAAGAGGAAAGTGAAACAACTGAGATTCCACAGTCTCCTTCAAGGGAATGGGTTCGACAACCTAAAAATTTACCACCAGGCCCCATTTCTAAAAATTTACACTGCGTCCCAATAGCACCATTCCAAGGGACCCTAGCCTTTGTTGTACACATGAGCTTTGAAACATTATCCAGTTTCAAGGGCGCCCACCAGGGCTGTGTTCAAATTCCACTGCCTATCAAAACCAGTACTCTTCTTCAAAGCTACTGTTTTGCACTCTTACTCTAATGCAGACTCCAGTAAGTCAGGGACTTGGTGTCTGTTTATGTCAACATCCTTAGTGCCCAGAGCATGACAAACACATAGGAGATTGTCAAAAGAAAACTTATCGCAAGAATGAATATTTAAATCCATATGTTCAAAAAGATACTCAACCCCTCTAAGGTTAATTTATCTTATTTGAAAATTTATATAATGATGGAAATATTTTTCCACTGTGAATTAGTAAAGATTGAGCAACAATGAATTAGAAGATACTCTGGAGACTGCAAAGGACAAAAGTGTTTCTCAGAGAAAACTGAAATCCACTTGAGACAAAAATTTGCTAAGTATATTTGGTTTTGGACTCTTTATATTGTAAGATGCTTCTCTTTTCTTAATATCAAGAACTGTCATAACAATGTGATTTACTTAATGATAGATCATAAAATAAATAAAGTATTGATAATCCATAAATACTGTCAAGGAAACTACTTCATACACCACAGAAAATAAAATTAACAGAGTGAACTTAGACACCTTTATAAGTCTTTAAATAGTCATAAATAATGCTTAGAGTCTTTGTAACATCTTCTTCTAGAATCAGCAAAAGGAACTTTAAGAACTAAAGAGAAACACATTATTTTCACAATATTTTAAAAATCTCCCTCATGTAACTATTATTTCTGAAAACTGTGATATCTTTTGATTTTCTTTAAATAGGAGGTATATATCATGAGAATAAAAAGTTTAAAAGTCAGTATGCTTCTATAACTGCTAATTTGGATCATCTTTTTTAGTCCAAATCCTCACAAAATTATTCATTGTGTGAATCAATTATTCTCATAATCCATGGAATAATTATTAATAAAATATGATAGCTATTCTGGCATTTAATTATTTCTTAAAATGTTTAAAATGTCAAATGTCAGGAAATAGATTATAAAGTAGAAAACTAGTCATCTCTTGATAAAAGTTTGGCTATCTTGTTAGATGAGGTTAAGAAAGTTTGCTGCCTCAAAGAATTTAAATTTAAAAAAATTAAATTCAAGGTAATAGAGGCAGGTGCTGTGGACTCATGCCTGTAATCCAAGCTACTTAGGAAATTGAGATTTGAGAATATCAGTACTGGCACAAAAATGTATTAGCTAATATATAAATGTAATCAAGAAAATTTTATGTATTACAAATGTCCTAATATATTTTATTATACTTAAATTAATATTTTAATACACAGGATAAAACTTATATTTAACGCATATTCATAATTCTTTATATCACATATAGAAGTATTGAAATTTGATTAGTTGCCAACTTTTAGAAAAATGTTTTAGATCTAAAACTCATTTATGTTATTCTTATATAAACTGTCATTCAAAAAAGTAGAACTTCAATAAATCTGTTTCTCCTATAAATTCATTAGAACAATAAATAGTTCTTTTTTAAATTTACATAAAATATGTTGTTATGGCTATAAATAATGAATAGGAAAATACTCCAAAAAACAATATTTTGTTTTTGATATGAGCACTTAACTAGAATATCAATTATTTTATGAACAACAACAACAAAAACCTTTGTACTTACTTGTACTTAATGAGTAAAATTAAAAATAAAACTATGTAAATCTACATAATATATATATTGAATTTATTTTCCAAGAATTCTCTTATATCTTCAATTTTAATTCTCCCCTAAGAGTTATAAGAAAGATAATTCTTCATAATTACTGAAACATACTTATCTAATTCCAAACGAAATACCAAAGTGTATTTGTATTTTTTAAGCAGAAGTCCAATGAGGAAAGAAAAAGGAAAATAAAATGTATCCTCTAAATTTTTCCACGTGCCATGCTCAAATATTTTACATTGGGTTTTTTGGTTGAGAGTTACACACATAGCTAAATTATAATATCACTTAATTATATCTGAAGAGAAAATATTACAGGAAAATAATAAATGTATAAATATGGTCATATGCATGCAATCAAATATGATTTTACAGATTTGTGGAAAACTAAATATACATCATAATCTCCTCACTCTATCGGCTAATTATTTACAACCTACCTGTTTCTAAACTAACTTTGGTTGTCAATTTCCTTTTACAAAGGCACAAGATGGAATTTGCTTCTATTGAATTTTCCTTATGATTGGATGTCAAAGTATACTTCAGATATCTAGAGTCAGTTGTAATCAGGCAAAATTTGTGAGTCATTGCTCCAGAAAACAAACATTCTAAGTCTGTGAGATGCTAGCAAAAAAGCAGGCTCTCTTAAACCTGTGAAGCAGATGCTTTTCAGAGTTAACCAATGAAGAGATTCATAGAAGAGTTAGACCTCATTTTTCATGTTTCACTGCATTGCCCTGTGCATCTTACTTTTGACCCCACATCTGGACACACTGACAAATGAGTAGAAAGCTAAGCCCAGCTTGATTTAAAATTGATTGCAAAAGTATACCTATAAATTGAAATATCATGTAGTACCCCTTAAGGTGTACAGGTTTTATGTTTTTATGTACCAGTTAAAATTAATTTGATGAAATTTTCAAGCTAACAATAAGAAAATAAACTTACGTTTCATTCTAAAAAGAAGCACCAGAGGGAATTTTAAACCATATGTCAGAATGACAATAACTTTATTTACAACAGAAATTCTTTTCTTGTTCCTGATATTCATTAGATTTTCAATCACTTTAGTAAAGGAATCAAGTAGCATTCAAGTAGGGACTTGCTGTAGAAATGATAATGATTGCTGCTGTTAATGTACTGGTGTCTCTCAGATGCTAGAACACCGTTGAATCACAGCCTTGGAAGACATGCAGATTTGTACTGCAATCTTTATTGAGCAGTTATGAATCAGTAGGTGATTTTCCTCACAAAGTGCATGCAATAATAACATTAAATTTCCATGGATGTTGAAAGGATTAGTGCAATTAAACTCAGAACCAATAATAATAGTAATTGCTTTTATAATCACTCATTTACTCAGTGGAAGTCATTTATTTACATTTTGATTCTCTTGTGAGACTGAAAGCTTTTAAGGACAAGTGCTATGTGTTGTTGCTGTTGTTGTATTTTGGCAATTTACTGCCAGTAAAAATTACTATAGAAAGGAACAAGAAGGCTCACTCTAGTGTTTTAGAAAACAGCGGTCCATTTACAGAAAGTCAGATGGTCAAGGTATTTGCTACATTCCTGTAAGTAAAGCTCCATTTGATTGGTTGATGGTTAAATCTGTATTTAAAGTTAAATTACTAGGGTATCTTTTTAAATTAGAAATTGTATTGTGAAGTTCATAACTGTCATTCATATCATATTATTGAAAAACTGTTAGTTAAGCTTAGTTTTTGAAGAAAATTGGAAAATAGTTGTTTTCTAAAGATTTTTCTTAAATATATATTTTTATTGTGAAGATACTGTAGAGAGGGTTTACAGTTACATGAGTAAGGTAGGAGAAAAACAATTAAAATAGTTTTTAACAAAAAAAACAATTTAAATTAAGTTTCTGAGGCCAATTTCTAAAAAATCCTTTGCATTTAATCAAAGTTAACTTATTTATACATTTTAAGGCAATGCCTAATAAAAATAACTCCACCAGACTTGAACACATAAAAATACATTTTTGAATTCCAAAACCTTTATATTTATTTCAGTCCCTAGACCATGATCTCAATGAGGTTCTAATGCTGAAGATAATTATCAGTACATTTAAAGTAATAAGTAAGCTAATAATTACATAGTATACCATGTGAGAACAGAGTCTCAGAAATTTAATTTACTATTTATATGTGTGCCAGTACTGAGGTCTAAACTCAGGGCCTCCAGTCTTATTTCTGCTCAAGGTAAGAGCTCTACCAGCTGAGCTTTATGCCGGTTGGTTGGTGATAAGCGTTCCATTGGCCTAACTCTTTGGTATGGTTTTCAAACTTCAGTTCTCAGATGCTCAAATCTCAGCCTCCTGGGTAGCTAAGATTACAAATATGAGCCAGAAGTGCCAGATTAATTCAATTACTTGAAAGGAAGATCCAAAAAAGTCTTGGTAATGTTTACATTTAATTTAATCTTTATTGTGCTAAAGAAATTGCTTATTTCTTTTAGAAAAAAAGAATTACAGTCAATGCCTTATTACTGGGCTTACTTGTCACATTGAACGCTATACTTCCTGATCCCAGACCAAGTACTACATTTTCAGGTTAAGACTTTTAGAATGGCTTCAAACAAGGATCATCCAGGTCTTGGACTCCAGAATAGCTAGGACTACAGATGTGAACCATAGACACTAGAAATTGATTTTGAAAAATGAAGATTAAAAACGAGAGTATTGGGCTAAGGGAGGGCATATGTGTAGCTTTTAGCAACTTATTAACTGATCGTTTTAGTGGAATAGCATGGAGTATGTTTCTTCAGGACAACCTCAATAATTGTGTGGAATATGTTTCTCCAGGACAACCACAATAATTGTATCAATACAGAAGGCTGTAAAATGACAACCAAAAAATAGAACAGTATCTGAGCAGGAAGTACTGTGTATTCCAATGTAGAAAGCTTAGAGCCTAAAGTGCTATTTAAATTGAAAACTAGTCAGAAACAATTTTTTTTTGCTGTAGATAACATTAGATGCAGTAGTTATAGTATGGATAATGAATTAGGGAATGCAACTTTATTATCAAGGAAGTAACAAATGAAGCAATACTGTAGGGGAAAAATACTAGATTTGAAACTAATGTAGTAATTGTTGACTAGGCCTACCTACAGGTACAGGGTGTTTGCGTTGGGGTTGAAAACATGGTCATGTAACATGATTTGGCTACTTTAATGGAACCTTCAGAACCATAGACTGATCTTCTGCTATCAGATGTTTAAAAGTGCCCACTAATACAGTCTGGGTGTACAAACAGCCTAGGAGAACTATAAAGGAAAACTTTTAGGCAACCCACACAGACTGCAAGATTATGAAAGAAATTCTATTATTAGACCACTAGGAGTTTTTGGTTGTTTTAAAAAAATAATAATTTTTTTCCTACTAAAAGCATAATCTTTATAATATTGACATGGTTATGGAACAGCTTTAAATTAGGAAGAATGGAGGAATTTATAAGCTACATCATGATAGTAGTTAAAAACAGAAGAGATTAAATGTTAGGTGACTGTATTGACAGTTATCAGACTTATAGAGTTGGAGTTCTCAAAATTCCAGGTCAGTAAGAGAAGGGAATGGATGCTACAATCGCAAAATAAAATGTAATTCTACCTGAAATAAAAGAGTATAGAAAGACAAAAGAGACAAAACTAGAATTCATCAACACTAATTGTCAACCTCATCTTGACCTTTAAAGAAATAATTAACCATCATAAGGGTTTTTTTTAAATGACATAATCAGAGCCGTAAAAGTTTTGTTTGTTTATTTATTTATTTGTAGGTTGTGGATCTTGAACTCTGGGCCTAGGCACTGTCCCTCAGCTCTTCAGCTCAAGGCTAGCGCTCTACCACTTGAACCACAGCACCACTTCCAACTTTTTCTGTTTATGTGGTGCTGAGGAATCGAACCCAGGGCCTCAAGCATGCAAGGCAAGCGCTCTACCACTGAGCCCCCTTCCCAGCCCTTGTTTATTTATTTACATTTTTTTAACTTTGTCTCAGTACTGAGGTTTTGAGCTCAGACTTATGCTTCTTAGGTGGATACTCTATCACTTGAGCCATTTTGTCTGAAATTACATTTCACATAGGGTCTTGTGTTCTGACCTGAGGCTGGCATCAGACTTTGATCCTCTTATATGTACCTGGGGTTTCAAGGATCCATCACACTCAGCTTATGAAAAGACCTTCTATGGTAGGATACTTGATTACGGATAACCTAGTCAATGACAAATTCCTGATGACTTCCAAATTGATATATTGGTCCTAGATATACCCTGCTTTGTTTCCCCTAACATTTTGTCAGATACTCTGCATTTAGTTTGTAAAACTTAATTTATACTCTAGAAATAAACTTCATTCTAGAATGCTGGCAAGAAAATATTTAAAATCAAGGAAGTTTAAAAAAGATGCCTGTGAAGGTATTTCTTTAAAAGACAAATAGCATACAATAAATAATATTAATGGCTATATGGTGTTATATCTCAAATTTCATACTCAATTTTCATGCAAAAATGTTTTTATTTAATGAAACCTGTTTGATTTTCAGTTTTTATGTTTGATGTGTAGATTTATCTCCTTTATTTAAATTTTAATTTTCTTTACCTTACTTTACATCCTCAGATCAATTACTCCTTTTATTTAAACAGATTTAAGATGCTGAATTCCTATAGAAACTTCTCATTGTCTGAAATGCTTTACTAATCAAAAGTGAAAAACACTACTAATAGCAAAATATTATGTTTTACAGTCTCTGAATAATGTACAAATTATTTGAACCTTGGTCAGGATATATTTTTTGTAGTTGAATCACCCGTTTAATAATGAAAGATGGCTGATATTTCAAAATTCAAAACTAACACTGTATCAATTGACAAATCAAAATGTGATGACTCACGGGAGGGCTAGAGGAAACAGACCATCTGTTATTGAGATGGATACACACACACACAACCCAGACAAAAAGAAGGAAGGCAATATAAGATCTCACAAATGGCATAGAAAGGGTTTTAACACTATAAAAAGTTGTCATACTAAATGGGAACACTTCAGGTAGACTATTGACCTTGTGTCTGAGTAAATACAGAAGAAAGAGAAATGGGTTAAAGGAGGAAATGAAGCAATACAAGTATATAAAATGGCTCAAGTTGAATAAAACAGGAAATCCTCTTATCTGAAATTGCCCTGTAATCCTGATTTGAGTGGAGTAAAAGAAAGATTTCTATTTCACATGTAATTCTCCTTTTCCATTTATAACAATCTATCTCTGTTTTAAATTAATGTATCTACAGTAATATTTTTCCTATTATACTTCAACCAGTTACATGGCTGCCTGTCCTATCTTCTGAACAGGTTACAGAACTGTAATTTAAAATGTCATTTTATTCCAATTCCTTTTACTATACTATAATAGGTTTCTGAAACAGTGCAAACGGTAGCAAGTGTTCCTGCAATTAAAACTCTATGATTAACATTAATTTTATAGCACTGAGGTTTAGCATTTTCCATGGATATGAATTTGAATCAAAAAAATCTGTAAAACCACAAAAACAAACAAAAATTCCTTCTATTCTGAATATGTATTAATGCTATGCTGTGTGTAGTTATTATTGTATGTTATATGTATCAACTACTCTTTTTTAGGTAAGCACAAATATATATATATATATATATAGTCATATATACAGACATATGTATGTGTATATTTGTGTATACACATGCATTTATCTGGCACTTCTGAAGACTGAACTCAGGCAAGACTTTATACTTGCTAGCCATGTGGTCTACCACTTGAGCTATGTTCTTTTGGAATGGGTTACATTCAAGTTAGAGGCTAATCTTTTGTCTTTCTTTTCTTTCACTGTGATTTATTCCCCACTGTCATTGTCTGATTTCTGTATGCTTTTTCTGGTATATAGGTTCATCTGATTTGGAGAAGGCAAGGGGAAATCACAGAAATGATAAAACAAAGAACACAGAGTGACCAATACAACAATGATACCACTAAACACTATGTTGGAAATGAACTTTACAACTTGAGGGGAAGGAGAGTCAGGTGGAGAAAATGGGAGAAAATGTGGGAGGGGGTACACAGTGCAAAAAGAAATGTACTCATTACCTTACTTATGTAACTGTAACCCCTCTGCACATCATCTTTACAAACTTTTTTTTTAAGAAAATTTAATAGTAATAGATTTTTAAATGGTAAAAACAAATCTAAGTCTAAAGAATTTTTTGAAACATAGCAAAACAATAAAGACAATACAGTTTAATAAATTATCATTTAGTATCTAATTTCTAAATCTTGTATCTCTCTCTCTCTATATATATAAAGTGGTATAACTTTCAATGACACCATTAATAAATAAATATGTCTTATCTTTATTAAATGCTCAATTTTTTAAAGAAATATTTAACCAGATCTATACTTGCATAACAATTTTGAAATAATTTTCCTCACTTTTGTCTTGAAAATAGTTATGCTTTCAATTCTCTCTTTGAACAATAATAAAGGCTACTCTCCCTAGTATTTTCTCCTAGTCTCAATTTATTACCTGTCATCTTTGCTTCTCCTTAATCCTTTCAGATCTGTGTAATTTCCTACAGATAAATCAAACATAAACAAATCTAAATGATTTTCCATGACTGAAGTTGTTCTTCAATGCTTGTCTCTTCCAGAGACCATAAAAATAAATCCTTCAGCAAATGTTTGCAACAATTTTCTAAACCATATGTGTTCTCAGTCATCATTTTGACTAGATGAGGTATTACTGGTTTAAGTCTCTTGAATTAGACAATTGATTTGAAAAGGAGAGCCTTTTTTATATGAAGGTATGTATTCATATATAGTTCTTTTCTCCTAGTAGATGCACAGTAAATTTGAAAAATACAATGATAAAGTATCCATTTAGGGTTTATCAGGTATGAGACTATCTAGAAATTATGGGATTTTATAATTATGTGAGTTTTCTTAGAGAAGTAGGCTATTATTATTTCATAAGATTACAAATGTGAAGAAGTATCCCTACCTACCCAAATATTTCTTCTCCCTAAAATTGCTGACTGAGCATCTACTCTAATTTTATTGTGACAAACCTAAGAAAGATGAAACTATTGCCCGGGTCAATCATGAAGTTCCTGTATCTTTGCATTCTCTGCTGACCACTCAATTTCTTTATTTTATCCAGCCTCAACAGGTCATTTTTAATAGTCATCAGTGCTATTTAGTCTAATTTCTTTTTTTTAATTTAATTTTATTGTCAAGGTGATGTACAGAGGGGTTACAGTTACATACATGAAGTCCTGTGTATATTTCTTGATAAAATTAAACCCCTTCCCTCATTTTTCTTCCACTTTCCCTCCCTCAACCCACCCCCAGCTAATTTATAGTTCATTTCTAACATATTGTCTTGTGAGTATTGCTGTCACATTGGTTCTCCCTTTGTCCTTTGTCTCACCATTTTGTTGGTCCCCTTCCTTCTCTAATTCAGATAAACAAATATACACTACCCAGGGTACCAAAATCAAATACATTGACAACAGGAGATAAATTACAGGAAGAAAAATGCAAAAGAAAAAAAGAAATCACATAGTACATTAAAACAACAACAACAAAGAAAAACCTCTTGTTTCCATACCTTGGAGTTCATTTCGCTAAACATTATTCATTATGGTCATATGTACATAGCTATTGAGCTATTCTGCTCATCTGCTAGAACTATCCTAGACATATACTAATTATTGCAAATGATGGAAACCATGGGATCTATGTCACTTTAGTTCTGGCTTACTTCACTTAATATGATTTTGTCCAAGTTTTCCCATTTCCTTATTAATGGGAAAATGTCATTCTTTCTTATGGAAGCATAGAATTCCATTGTTTATATATTCCATATTTTATTCATCCATTCATGTACTGAGGGGCATCTGGGTTGATTCAATATCTTAGCTATGGTGAATAATGCTGCAATAAACGTAATTGTGCTGGTAGCTTTAGTATATCCTTGTTTGCGGTCCTCTGTTATTCATTGAGATTAGATTTGCAATGAGAATAAAACAATCTGAATTAAGTTTTTTCCACTCTTTGGAGAACTTTTTTCTATTGTTATTTTAAATGTGGTCTACAGAGGGGTTGAAATGATCAAGTCAGATAAAGAATATATTTGAACAATATAACCCCTCCCTCATTCTGCCAGTGTTTCCCTCCCATCCCACCCACAAGCTGTACAGGTCATTTGCAACATAGTGTCTAGTGAGTACCACTGCTGTATTTGTTCATCCTTTCACCCACCCTTTCTCTACCACCCCTTACCCTTGAAAAAACACATAAATGGATAAACAAGACAAGAAGAAAAGAAAAAATCAGCAACAAAGGAAAAAAAAAAACCTCTTACTTCTGCATCATTATACTCTATTTTCAAGGGTTTGCAAATCAAAAAATGAATTAATATTAATGCAATGTGTAAATATGATAAGCTTTATTTGGCAAGGCCTTTTAAGTTGAGCTATCTGAATTACTGAATGAATTTTATTCACATTAAATTATAGTGATAATCATATACCAAAAGGGATAATGCTTCTAGAGAATTACTTTATCCATAAATGTTATTTGCTGTTATAGTTAGTATCCCTCCACAAATTACTGAAGTAAAATATCAGCAGACTAGCATGTAACATTCTAATGTTGTTTCCAACACAGTAATTTATTGACTTTGCTTATATATTTCAATTTTATCAAGGGATTATTGCATATGAAAAAGTTATTTAAAATCAACTCTGGGAAAACATGAGATGTATATCTTTTTTTAAAGTTATCTCAGCAGGAAGGTTATGATCTAGTAAGAGTTATAATGAGCTCAAAATCCATTATTATAGATAAGAATCAAACAATTGGTGTAGAGATGACTATTAAATTACTAATTGGGAAATTCTGATACATGTAGAGTAAGTTTCTATTGCTTGGGCATATAAAGTAATTTTCGACAAAGAAAATAAATAACTGAATTTGAAAAGTGAGTAATCTTATATGGTCATTCTAATTTCTAAAGTGAATTTATGTTTTTGTTTCACAGTCAATATTCCTAGCAAACTATACAACTGGTGATGTTTAAGGAGTAAGGGGTTTAGGAGACTCACTAAGTAGAAGAGTTGAAAGATGTTTTTTAACTCAAAGACTAAAACTACTAGGGACAAATGGCTTTTGTTTAATGAAATATTTGAATAATGACTGCTTTATTCGTATGTAAAATTAGTGCATTACTGATAGTATTTAAGTCATCACTTTTACAATGGAAGTTGATGTACTTTTAGATGAATTCTGACTATCCACATTCTGTTTGTCTCCTAAAGGCCATTAATTATGTCTTCACATATCTATAACTTCTAGCCACTATTAAGTCCTCATGCTGCAATATCTAAAATCCATTGCTATGTGGCAAATTAAAAAGAAAGATGATATCGTATTTGAGATACTTAACTATATTTGTTTTGTAATATTTTATATCAAGTACATATGATATATTTTGTATATCATATTGTAAAGTGTAATTGGGCCATAAACACTATTGAAGGGAAGTAATCTTACAAAAATAAAAACCTTAATCGCTATGCTCTAACAGATTTTATGCAAAATAGCCATTATCAAAAGTAGATACAAATAGACCCAAAAAGGCAAGTCTTGCATATAAGTAGGTATCATCCATAATTACAATAAAACAATTGAACACATACTGAGTTCCTGATAAGCAATATTATAATAGTTAAGTAATCAAATTCACATTGGGAATCCCTCTTAAAAGAGTTAATTGCTAACTAATAAACAAACTGAGAAATGGGAAATTTTACCTTATGAATATTTATTGAGTGCCTACTATGTGCTTTGTAATGAACTAGAAATTAAGACAAAAGATCTCACAGTTTGCTCTTTAATATATATATAAAGTATTAATATTATTAATATATAAACTATTAATATTATTAAAATATAAATATTTATTCTTAAGGAATCATAAAAATATCTACAGTTTATTTACCATATTGTAATTTTGGGATAATATTTCATTTTAACATACAAAATAAGCCAAAGAAATTTGTTAGGCTATTGTTTATACCCTCAAGTTCATATTTACAATAATTACTATTTCTTGTATTGAAATACAGTATCTTTGTATTTAAAATTTTAGAATATACTGAATAGTTTTTTAAACCTCTGTACTTACAATTTCTTTCCATGCCTTATAAACAATCATTATCTGTGTAATTCTGTTTTTTATCAAACAGTACTTATTAGAGAAATACACATTTTATTAAAGCTTGCTTTTCTTTGCTGTTGTTGTTTTTAATGTACTATGTGACTGTTTTTTGTTTCTTTTGTATGCTCTCTCCCCTATGTTCTCCCCTTGTGGTCACTGTTTTTGATTTTGGTACCCTGCATCTTGTGTATACATTTAGCTAATTTGGGGAGGGGAATTGGAACAAAATATTGAAGCAAGGACATAGGATGACCCATTGCAACAATGATATTCACAACACACTATGTTGGAAATGAACTTTACAACTTGAGGAGAGGGGAGGAGTAGGGGAGGTGGGGAAGAGAAGGAATAGGAGAAAACCAAAGGAGCGGTAACAATGTTGATCAAGAAATGTACTCATTACTTTACTTGTAACTGAAACCCTTCTTTACAGAATCTTTACATTAAAATAAAATTTAAAAAACACAATCTCTAACGCCAGGATTATATGTCATCAAAACAATTATCATTATTTGGTTTATTCAAGATGTACTATTTTGGAAGTTAATATAAATACTTTGGGACATTACTTACATTAATCAATGACAAATGTCTCCATTTCCAATGACAAAGCTAGTGATTTAAAGAGTATCACCATTCATGACTTCCAACAAGTATTGTGGGAAGAATTAAGTTGTATATAGCCATATCCCAGTGTTAAATGACTCATACAATGATCTTAAAATATCAATTATGAGATGGTATTTACGAAATCAGAGGAGAGTACTAAGCTCTGGGCTTTGTATAAACAGATTAATACAAAAAGTATATAGAGGCCACTCTTCACTAGCAACTGTTGAAAATGAAGTTATACAGCTGTGCTTTGTTTAAGGGAATGTACAAAGTGAAGTATTTCATTAGGATACTTCTATCCATTCAAAAATACACATTAATCATTTAAATTTCCTATATCATTGCCAGTGAGATATGTCTTTTGCAGATAACAAATAGTCAATTTTTTTTTAAATTCAACTATTTAATCCAGTTGAGCAGTATGATTTTTAATTGGGGAGTTAAGGCCATTTTCATTTAGAATTATGGTTGACCTCATTGAAGTCATCAATCATTTTTTTAGGTCAGGTTTTGAATTACTTGGAATTTATCTATTTCACTCTTTAGACTCAGTTATTGTCATGTTATGAACTTGGAGAACAGTCCTGGTTTGTTATATCTATATCTCGATATATATCTCTATCTATTATATTGCTACACTGTGGCTTGCACCTTAGTTAAATTCTGTGTCTTTCACTGTTATGTAGAGAAAAGAAAGCTTGAAGAATAATAAATCATAGACATACAACTAGTTAAGATATTTCAACTTGGTATAAGGAAACAATTGAAATAACTTGTCATCTATTACACAGCTCATAATGTCCATTCAAGTGTAATAGGCAGTTTTTCTTTCTGCAAGTTTTCACAGTTTGAGATCAGGATGCAAAAGAGTTCCAGGATCATCCAGAATAAAGTCTTCGTTGTTTTATATGTATAAAATGTACATTTAGGTTTGCTGAATGATAACCTGTGATGTCTAACGAAAATGTCAGAAGTTTCTAGAAAGTTAGACTTACCATTAAAAATTAGACTACTGCTAGGTGTCAATAGCTCACTAGAATCCTATCTACTCAGGAGGCTGAGATCTGAGGATGGCAATTCAAAACCAGTCCTGGCAGGAAAGTCCTCCAGAACCTTATCTCCATTTAAACCTTAAAAAGTCAGAAGTTAGCATATGTCTAGGATAGTCCTCCTAGCAGAGGATCACAATAGCTCAATAGCTATGTACATATGACAATAATAAAAATGATGCTAATCCAAATGAACTCCAAGATAGGGAAACAGGAGGATTTTCTTTGCTGTTGTTGTTTGTAATAAACTGTGTGAAGTTATTTCTTTTTTCTTTCATTTTTTCTTCCTTTTTGGTATATCCCCTGTTGTCACTGTATTTGATTTTGGTACCCTGTGTCTTATATACATTTATATGATTTGGGGAAAGGAAGAGGAACAACAAAATGGTGAGACAAAGGACAAAGAATGAACCAAAGCAACAGCAACACTCACAAGACAATATGTTAGAATGAACTGTACAACTTGGAGGGGGGGGCAGGAAGGATCAGGAGGGAGAAAACAAGGAAGGCTGTAACACTGTTTGACAAGAAAAGTACTCATTACCTGACAAATGTAACTGTAACCCTTCTCTATATCACCTTGGCAATAAAACTGAATCTAAAGAACAGTGGAAAGTGGAGCTGTGGCTCAAGTCACAGAGCCTTTAGGAAAAAAAGCTCAAGGACAGTACTTGGGAACTGAGTTCAAGCCCCAGGCCAGCCACCCCTTCCCCTAACAAAAATTAAGAATAGATTATAAATTAAAATTTTTTTAGTCATTTAACAGTATTTTCTTTTCCAATTTGCTATTAAAAGCATTAGCATTTCTTTATGGCCTACCCTCTTGAAGAATACATTAACAAGAAAATTAGTACATTAATCTCAGGGCTTTGATATCTAATATTCATTTTCAAAGTTTTAATTTTCAGTATTGAGTTTTGATACCTTTATTCTCTTTCCTTTCTGGGATATATTTTTTCAATGATTAACAAAACTGTCTTTTTCCTTTGTAGCAATTATTTATTCTTTCCTTATTGCTCCCCAATATGATATTCCTGTTAATTACTCTTGGTATCATGTGAAGCCTTGAATATATTCATAGCTTCCCCCTGGTTTACAAATATGGATTAAAATTTTAAGGATTCACTTAGTCAACAAATTTACCACAATAAGTCTTCTCTTAAAGCAGAATGAGAAAGAAACAAAAACTCCAATTGTAGTATTTACACTCCAGTAAGGAAAACAAAACAAATTAAAAAATATATACACAGAATACTGGGTGACAAGTTTCATGAGGTTTAATGTGAAGTAATAAAGAGTCAATTCATTTTTCAAGTACAGTATTATGGAACTGTTCACTACCAAATATACCTCTGCATTTGATTATAGGACAGATGCTGAAGGAAATAAATATTATACGTTATTCTTAGACCTTGGAAGCCCAGATTGGGCCAATATGATAACACAGCATGTCCAATGTGAGAAGATGGCTGCTAATCAAAGCTTCTGATTTATTTTAAAAAAATAAGCCTGTCTAAGTCTTGGCATTTTTCCCTTTTTCCTTGAAAGCCATTTTAATGCCATATACAATTCCTGTGATGTGCTGAAGAAATGTCAATAGAGGATCTTGATCAGTTTGAGACATGCAAAAGCTGACTAGCAGCACAAGATACCTTACAGAAGCATCTCTTGTTTTATGCTATTATAAAAAATATTCTTAATATTTCTAGCTGGCAAACAACAAGTATTCTCAATATTTATATTTTTACTAGAAAATTGAATAATTTACATATATTTATTATGCTGCTGACATTCCTCACATATATTTACTTGTTATACAAATTAAATCTTGCATTTAAAAAAAAGCTAAATATCCAAGGAAATTTACAAGGATTTTTATCATTTGTAATTCATGAAAAAGGTTGAGGGATCTATTATTTTAACTGTAATGCTAGTTTTTTTAAAAAAATGAATAATTTGTGCTGAAAATTAAAGTAACTAAGAATATATACATCATCAAATATTTAAGGATGATGCAAAACAGTTTTGACTCTATATGACAAAGATTTCTTTCAATTAACCCATGTATTTTTGTAAATAAAATCATTTCTGTAATCTATTTAGCTACTGAAATTCTGACACAGATTTTCTTTTCTTTGTAGTTTAAGTAAGTAGTTCATGCTGCCTGATTCCTCAAAAATCCTGCATGTAAATAAGTACTGTAAGATGAAAGATGATAGGGTGCTGAAGACAAGTTGCATTGACTGACTTTGTAGAGGTGCTTTATAAAGGCTAATTTTAAAAAGGGAGCACAATTCAAATCTATAGACTAGACAAATCAATGAATCTCTGGCTATGTCAGATGAAGTAATTATATGGGTTATTTTCCTTGCAGGAAAATATTTCACTAACTAAAGCCTTTATGAAGAATACTTTTTTATCTCCTCAACCATGAAATCAAAATTGGAATCTCTTAATGTTGATTTTCAATGACATTTATATTGTTCAAACTACATTTTCCACTGGATTTTTGAAATATTTCTGAGCTTAGAACCTAGATAAACTCTGCAAGAATATAGTTGGTCAGCTGTTCTTTGCTGTAAGACATAGAGTTCAGCCCAGGTAATTGAACTCATCATCTGGAAGAAATGATGCAAAAGCACAGATACAGCTCTGGCTAAAATTCTTGAAAAATTAAAATGTTTATAAGAGATTATATTATTTTACCTGTAAGGAATGGCTCAGTACTTAAATTGCTTTAACATTCTATCTTCAATATATGTTCAACTTGCAAAGTATTTAAATATTAAGGTAAGATCAAAGTGTCTCTTAAAAACATCATGGAATCATGAGCTGATTCAAACTACTCCTTGCCTTCTCTCTAAGGTGAACCACAAGAGCATTGTGTTTTTAACACAAACCATGCCAACCACTGTTGTTTTAGACTCTTTAAATCATTTATTTGCCTCCTCAAACTCCACATCCAAGTGCCCAATGTCACACAGTTAAACCACATTGGGAAAGTTAACCCAGGTTATATCACCTTATGGAATTCAAAGCAGCAAATGATTTCAGCATCTTTCAGACTGATTTAAATAACAGGAATAAATATTTTTGTTCTGTTCATATCACAATATCCACTACTTTAACATAATTATGGGTTGGTTGGTTGGTTTTTTCTAGACCAATGGGCTTCTTTTTTACTGGACTGGCCCATGACACCAATTGATTTCCATTCTAACTGTAACACTGGCAGTTTATCTTCAGTAAACAACCAAACCAAAGCCCCAAATTTAATTTGTTTTTATTTATTTTATGTTGATATTTAACTTTCTCTGGGACCCTTTAAGATCTTCTTTCCATGATCTGTCTAAAATTCAATTGGAAAATATTCATCCACTCTCAACTGTTTTGTTATGTTTTGTTTTTATTCTCACCTCTAGAGAGAGCTACATCAATGCTTGATATTGTGGCTTTTTAGAGAACAACAAAGTGTATTTCCTTTTTCCTATTTAAGTAGTCAAGTATTCCTATTTATCCTAGAATTCCAATAAATATTGGCCATACTCTGAAGGATTTGTACATGTGTAAGTAATGTGTGTTGCTTGAACTATAAAGAGTTAACCGGGGAAATTGAGAATAAAAATGTGGCAGAGGTCCAGGATTAAATGTATTAATATTTCTCTATTGTTTTAGGAATAAAGAAGCAATATGACCTTCTTCAAGTACCAGGACTATAAATTTAAACTGCTTCTAATGTGTTTATTTTTTGCAACTATTCTCAAATCTGTAGAATCGCTCTACTACTATAATAGGCCTTGTAGATTAGTGTTTAGATACATGGTAACTTTTTAGTATGGGTATAGTTTTAGCCCTCATCAGTTGATCAGTTAAGTGATTTTCCCATGTACATTCTGGACACCCTCTGTATTTTGAGAATACTTCCCAATCTTCTCAGTAGTAAAGGGAGTGACAAATACTGATGCTAAGATAGTGAAACATATCACTGTTTTAAAAGAGTAACACTAATTTGTCTGATAGTAGAATTCTATTTAAAACTTTATATGATATCAATCCAGGTAGCTAATTAGTTGGAACTTACTTATTTTGCATGGTCCTCAGTTTTCATTGCCTAAAACAATGTACCATGTTCTTCATTCTATGCCTGTCTATGTTTGGAGAATGCAGCCAAACCCGAATTATCCATTCCATATTTGTGCCAAACTGGACTCTTCTCTAACTACCCATGTGGTTAACACAGTGGAATTGGAGCACCAAAGTGAAGCTGGAATTTTATCACCTAGACCCATCTCTAGTAGTTCCACATGTCCCAGGCCAGGTCTAGCTACCATCCAGTATATGCCTAAAAAACAAAATCAATTGAACAAACAAACAAAAACAAGAAAAACATGTAATGATAGGCAGAAATAAAAAGAGGTTTAGTTTATAGCACAGCATCCATGGGGAAAACATATCTTCAGTGGATCTTCAATGATCTTTCAGGATGTGAACCCGAGATAGAGGTTTATAGGCAGAGGATCAAAGGTATACCCAGTTGAATAGTCCCAGTCACAGGCCTGTTCCCATCTTCAGAAGTGGTCTGACAGTCCATTACTTCAGGATTTGTCACTGGAGACTTGTTAGAAAAGGAGCCATTGATGCTTGACATATGATCTGATCCTTCCTGGCTGAGAAGATGGTAGCAATATGACTGCAGAAGAGAATGGCTGAGGGCAAAGGACATAGATATCAATCAGAGCCTGGAACACCAAGCTTTTCTCCTCTTTTTAATTAATTCACCTGGCTATGTAGGGAGTCAGTGCTTTTCAACAAAAGCAGCTTTTAAGCACTTGCTACAAAAACTTCCATGACTGTGCAGTCCCTGCAAAATCATCTCCAACAGATGCCAAAATCATAGTGAGTCACTACCACACTGTGCTTTATTGGATTGAAGCTACTCTGAAGTGTCAATATCCCCAGAAATGTTGGAGTCTGTGCAAAAGAGCAGAGACCTCTGAGATCATAATGCCAAAATAAACACACCTCACTCTCCAGTTGAAGGGAAATAGGTCCTCAGGGCCTTGACTATGCTAATCTATGAGTCTTTAGGCAGTCCTTTGGCTTGCAGAGATTTTAGTGCAAAACCTGTGTCTGTCCTTCCTCCTAACACACTCTTCTCAAAGCCAGACACATATTGATCAGCATTTGGTTACAACTTTGCTGATAGCTCATATAATGGATTGTTTAGTTGCTACCTTCATCCCTGTTTCTTGTCAAGACCTGAAACAGTTCTGTTGTGTACTATTTGTCTGGATTCTACTTATTCTAGTGATAGGATATTTCTTAACTGAATCCAGAGCTTATCATGTAAATATTTCATAGATAATTTTAGCCCTCTGACTAAGGCTCCTAATTTTTGTAGATCCTAGGTTCAAATCTCATGTTCATGCTCACATAAGGAATTAAGATTCACACAAATGAGAATAGCTTAACTAAAATTTCCCTGCTAGTGATAGGACAAGAAAGCTACAGTTTATTGATTCATCATTCAGCAGCAGACAACTTAGTCTTAGTTAATATCTACTTACAAAAATTTTACCAAAGCCAGTAGTCCTGTACTCTAGAATCCACTATTCTAGAATCTCAGGAGTATGAGTTCCAGGCCAGCTTATTCTACATAGCAAAGCTCTGTTAAAAAAATAATATTCAATATGTTTGGCACCAAATTATATAAAGGTCACTTTGATATGAGTAAGAAAAAGGTTTTCAGAAGAATTAACTTCTTATCTAATGCCATCTTTCAGTTCTAGGGTTCCATCTAAGTGACCACAGTCAGTTCTGAGATCTCAGACTCTACTGAACTCAGATTTTCTTTTATATCATGACCTTAACAGTTTTTTAAAGAGTACAATGAACATACATTGTAAAATGTACCTTTTGGGGAATTTGTTTGATTTTTTTCTTGCAGATTAGGCTGGAATTAAAAGTGCTGTTAAGATCATAGTAATAATGTGACATTTTATTACATTCTATAAAAGGTAATCACTATTAATATGATTGGTGATTGATGGCGTTAACTTTGATCACTCCAAGAAGTGTTGTTTGAAGATTCTTCAGCAGAAAATTAGTCTTTTGCACTCATTTCTTTTCTTTAAACTTTCAAGGATGTCATTGTACATCTATCACATTTTCAGAGTAGGGAGATATTTTCCCCCTTTGTTTAGGCTGAAGATCTAAATAAATTATATGTGTTGCCTCTTGGGGAAGTTTTGCCCCACACACTTTTGAATTTGTTAAATCATCTATCTGATAGGTAGACATACAACACACAGACATTTGTTTTTTGTATCCTATTTTAATCTACAAGTCTTTAATTGCTATAGTAGTTACAACTTTGGTGATTGTGAGGTCTTTTCGTGTCTCATGAGCTCTAGCCAAATATCTATGATTTTGCTTTTGATGATACCTCCCTTTTGGTCACAACAAAATTCTCAGAGTCCATTTTAAAGAATTTATTTCCCCAGTCCCAGTAATCAGTCATTTCTCCAAGGATCCTTGATTCCTTCTACTGAAGAACAGTATTTGTACTCAAGATATGGTTTCTAAGTCTTTATCTTGTTCCTGGAAGGTTAGCTCATTTATCTTTGGCTCTCTCACTTGATAGAACAAAGACATATACTTGTATATGCAAGTATGTATATTACAATATACATAAGTATTGTATTATATATTTACTTGTATATTAAGCCCAGCATATGCATATATCTACAAATACTTCTATGAATAACTATCTGCAATCATATTAGGAATGTTTCATATTAATATAATATATACTTTGATTTTTCTCTACCTCCCAATTTTTATTTCTTTAACAGTTTTAAAAATCTCTTCTTCTATCTCCCTGCCTCTGTTGTATGAGTTTGTATTATCTTCTTTAGATGAACTTGCTTCATCTGATAATTTGCTAGGGATTCCCAAAGAGCCAGCACCAATAATTGGTAACCACTAATCAGATCCATTAAGTAAGCAAGATTAATCCTGAATGTTTAAAATTAGGAGAGGCAAGGAAGATTGTGTGGTGATCCACTCTAACATTTCACACAAAAAGGAGCAGAAATATAGAGACTGTGATCATGGGATTGTGCTTGTTCTTAGACAAATGCTTTTTAATTTTCCTCACAATGTGCTTTCTCTTAGGTCATGACTCCATTTAATATCTTATGTGCCCAGTCTGGACAACTCGAGGGCATAAAAGGCAGAAAGTAAAACACATTGTTCTAAGTTTTTCCTTTCCTCAATGCTCTTTATGCCGTTTGAGGTGGCACTGACTACGGGCCTCAGCTGCTTTTGGATTTCTGTCTAAAAACATAGCAGGCCTACCATGTACCAGTCATTCATTCTCTCATTCAGTTTCCATTTACAAAGAAGAGTTGAACCAGACCTATGCTGGATAAGATAGTCTCCTAGTTAATCATCTGCCTGATTTATTTAAAGTGGCAGAAAATAAGTTTGGACAGGAAATGTCAATCTGATATTTCCAGTTTTATTCCCTATTCCTAGGATTAAGCATTTCTGGTACTCACTTCTTACTCATCAGGAACTCTTTTGGTTATTGGCACCTGGAAGTCACCATTGTTGATTTTTGTTTTGTTGACCTAAATCAATATTGGAAAACTACAGCCTCTGGGCTAACCTCATCCAGAAAGTTAAAAATAGTTTTCATGGTCAGGGAGACATTTCAAAGAAGATTATTTAATAGTCTGGCAGGTGAAAATAATATGAAATTCCACTTTCAATGTCCAAAATTAACATTTTATTTACACACACACACACACACACCACATTAGAATTCCATATACAAACCATTCTACCTGATACATTTATTTTCACTATTCCGTACATTCTCTGAGAAACTCATTTAAATATAACCACTGTAGTGAAGATTTTTCAAATGTCTTCCCTGACATATGCGTTTTCATTTTGATTTTTATAATAAGTTCCTCATTGTTTGTATCTTGCTTTTCCATAATCATATATTAAGTGTTTTTGTCTCACAGGAAATATAAAGCTACCTTTTCTCTTTTTATGCATATACTTTGAGTTGTGTTCAGGACTGTGGCTTCTTGCTCATGGCTGACACTCTCCTACTTGAGCCGTGTGTCCAGTCCAGCATTTTACTGGTTAATTGGAGATGGATTGTCTTTGGATTTTCTGTCTAGGCTGGCTTTGTACCTCTATCCTATAACAATTTACAGCCAGTCTGGGCAGGAAAAGTCGGTGAGACTTATATCTCAAACTAAAACCACCAGAAAACTGGAAATGGGGCTGTGGCTCAGAGTAGTTGAGCACTAGCCTTGAGAAAAAAGGGCTCAGGGACAGCATCTATGCCCCGAGTTCTAGTCCCATGAATGACAAAAAGATATAAAAAACAATAAGAAGTGTTCAATGAAAGTATCTATTCACAACTTACCTGTTATGTCTGATAAAATTCACTGTTCAATTTCTTTCATTCAGTTTAATAAATTTTGTTCAAGGAAATACTTTATAAAATAAAAACCTATCCATCCTGAGTAGCCTTTAAATTAGTAGTTAATTTATTGTCATTAATTGTTACCTAACTGTGTGTGAGATCATTAGATAATTTGATGATTTTAGTACTTAATACTGATTGTGTAGTACAGGTTGAGTCCTAGAAACATTTACCCTAGTATTCATTTAATGAAAACTCTATTTTGTCCTTAGAATTTGTAAATTTCTAAATACTAATTAATTTCCAGTCTTATTTCTCTTATTTGTAAAGATTACTTGAATCTGTAGCTTTGAAAAATAAAAACTAAATAAAATAGATAGCCAAGTATTAAATATCAACAAAAACCCAATCAATATGCAATTATGTTACTGTTTCTGTTTCACAGGTCTGAAAACTGATAGAAGCTAGTAGAAAGGCAATTCTTTCATTTTATGAAGGATTGCCCACATTGGAAAACCATAAGTGGGATATCAAAGAAATTGTTTGGATTTCCCAGAAGTGCAAGGTAGAAGTACAGTGTAAGAATGAGGAACCATGCTAAAGAACAAAGTAAACATTTTTATTCAATTCAGTAGAGTGGTTGAAAGATGGCTATTGGAAAGAACTTTTGTCTACCAGCATTGTGACAGGTCTTCTTGGAATGAAGAGAAACTGAAAAGTGACCGGTGATTCATTCCTTCAGCAAGTATCACAGAAAGCACACTGTTTCAGGCACTAATCTAACCCAGCGGTTAGACACAGATTAGATTCAACAGTAAACAAAGGGAAATTTGGCTCACAATGAAATGCTATTGGAAGAAGTAGTATTTCCTACCGCTAGCAATAGGGTCCTGCCTAAACTACAAATAGTTTCTCCTGTCACTAGGAGTAAAAGCAGATTTTTACTATTCCAAAATACGTTGAGATAACTTTTAAAAATGTGAACAAATCCGTAATGCACTCAACATAGGGAACAGACTCTGCTAATGCCCATACCAGTAAGTTAGCTCTTAACAAATTTAAGATTTCATTATCACGAACATTGTAGCTCTTTCAATGGCTAAAGTGAATCACAGGGGAAGGTAATTATCTTCCCTGGGTAATGACACAGTCAGTGCTCATATCCAGAATGTCTGACAGCAGAGTTCATAACCATTGCCCTGTACATAAAGTTAAGGCAAGTAAAACTCTTTACCGGTTTGCTGCTTTCATCATTGTTTTCCCTCCATGAAGTAGAGTGAATTGGCACATTTCCAATGCTTCCTCCTGCCATGTACTCATTCTCTTCCAAATCCATAGGGCATGACTCATACAGGAAAGAAATCTGAACCAAAGCAAACCTTGTTTCTCCAGCTTAGGTCACATGCATGTTTTTAAATTGAATACACAAAAATCAATAAACAGATAGGTCTGGGAACTATACTTTTCCCCCTTGGTAGGATTGAAAGGGGATTTACATTTGAAAAATCTAAAATATGCTTTGAAGCACAAACTTTCAATGTACCATGTGATTCAACAAAGAAAACACTAAATTTACAATTTTGTAAAAGTAGTACAGGCAAGTTAATGATGATAGCCTACTTTGACTGTAATTGGCAAGGAAAACATTCTGTATGATGCAGGGAAAGTATGGAGAAAAGTGATTTAAGAAACAACCAATAACTATAAAATAAATTTTGCTAAGCTAAATGATTTCTTGATTTCTGTAACACATTGCCATCTTTTAGCAAAGAAGGGCTACTTGTACCTGATTTTTTTTCTTTTTTAACAGAGGATATAAATCTGTTTTGTTTACAAATATCAAAATAGGTCATTTGATTCTTGTTTACTAGGTGTGGCAAAATAAAAAGTTATGTTGATTCACAGACTCCCTGGTATATGGGGTACTCTAAATAATATTAAATATCGACAGTTTAATTCATATAAATATTCAAATTAGATTATTGAATTATATTTTTATTTATTTATTAACCAAAGACAGTCTTGGCTTTGTTTGTATATAACCCTAAACTAGGTCTCAAAGCATAGACACAAATTTTCAATGTTTATGTCTTATTTGTATATTCTTGCATTGCATATAATTGGAATTTAATCACAATTTATTTCTACAGATACTCTTTAATTTACACAATACCTCATGTTTTGTGTGTGCCTAGAATTTGTAGTAGAGTGTTTATCTTTTCATTATGAATATATTAGTATCATTTTGCATATTTTAATATGATCTGAGTTTTACACATACATGAAAGTAATAGTTTTAAGCATCTTCAGAAAACAGGCATGAGAAAGTCTAGAGCCCTTTATAATGAGAATTAGCTACAGCAGAATTTCTCTTCTAATACATTGCTGCTAATTATTTTATTATACAGCAGTGATTTAAAATTTTGTATATGCTACTTTTTATTTTACCACAGTGCCATGATTCATCTAAATCACTGGTAGCTTCAGTTTTAACTTATTATGTGTAGGAAAAAAGTTAACTTCTTATTCTCTTAAGAAGAGCAGTATGTCATAATTTAATACTAGGATAGAGAATCTCAGCAGAAAAGAAATCCAATTCCATCTCAATTACTTACTCTTTTTGTTATCTTGGGTCAAACACTTAATCCCTTTAAAATACAGGCCACTCATCTCTGAAAGTGAGGTCAAATGCTCCGGAATTGTGAGGTAGTTGTGAGAATGAGAAGCAATGCAAATAATGGATGTCTAAAAGTAAAGATTGTTTCTTTCAGTGTGTGCTGATTTTGTGTTATCACAGCTCTCTCTGGTCCATACAGAATATTACATTCTAAACTGATCATCATGAAGTCAGTATTTATAATAGAAGCTTAAATTCTTTAATTAGATTATATAACAAAGCATATTCAGTTCCAGGGAGTGCTAAGGTCATAAAGAAAGTTTCAGTCAAATTAGCCTATAGGTAAATCAGGTTTCAGCTCAATCTTTTGTATATCTATATCACACTTACATGCATCTCTGGCTTTACAGATCTTAATCTGGAAAGCAACATGATTCACTTTGTCTGTGTCAGTTTCAAGGTATTTCTTACATCTTGAAGGTGTTATGTTGATTTAAAAGTTGTATGTCACGTTTGGAAATTTGAAGGAGAGAAGGAGGGTAGGAAGGAGTAAGGGGAGGGAGAGAAATAGATGAGGGAAATAAAAGATAGAACACTAAAAGTCAGGATTAAAGTACTAAAAAGGAGGTTACACCTGCCATCTTATTTCAGGAATCACATGGAAGTTGGCATCATTATCATGACACCAATTCAAATTCAATATGATTATAGTTCACTATAAACAGTAATATCTAGTATGAGGAATATCAACAAAATTTACATTTAATGAACAATCAAAATTGAATTAATTTTAGTAGAATTAGATCTATCTTACAAAGACAACAAAAAGATGGTATGAGTCATCAACATACTGCTGTGATATTCTCTTAACCAGTCTTCTTCCTCTGTTTAACATAACAGATTTTAAAATTGGAAACACAAGCACTCTCCCAATAGTTCCTCTCTATTACAAACTTTTTTATTCAGCATAAATTAAATCAAAGTGAAAGAAAACACTGGTGGCTCTCCTGAACATTGCTATGTTTGTTCATTTCATGTCCTTCACTCTTTAATGTGACTATTTCCTGGAGATGAAACTAGTAAATGGAAAATTTTACTACATTTTTCATACTAAGTATATGAAACTTTTTTTTTGTTTTTTGTTGGTTGTGGGGCCTGAACTCTGGGCCTGGGCCCTGTCCCTCAACTCTTCAGCTCATGGCTAGTGCTCTACCACTTGAGCCACAGTGCCACTTCTTGTTTTTTCTGCTTACGTGGTGCGGAGGAATTGAACCTAGGGCCTCATGCATGCAAGGCAAGCACTCTACCACTGAGCCACCTTCCCAGCCCCTGAAACTTTTTTAAAAACAGAATATAGTAAAACATCAATACTAATACTCTTTTTCAACATCAGTGTGAAACATTTCATAGAATTTTTACTCTATTTTTAAATTTCTTAGTTTTTCAGGTGAAACTTGTCTTGGGATGAATAGAAAAGTTAGTCATGATCATGCTTGTTCACAACTAGTTCTTTACCTGTATGTGTTTATATGTGTGCGTGAGAGAAAAAGAGAGAGAGAGAATGAAAGAATGAAAAAATGAAAAGAAAGAAGGAAGGAAGGAAGGAAAGAAAAAGAAAGAAAGAAAGAACAACAGAAAGGAGAGGGAGAAAAAGAGAAAGAGGAAGAAGTTGCACATCTATGAATATCTCATTGGAGCTTGTATAAGGATACAGATGTGTACATTTTGTGGGTTTGAAGGACCAAGAGCTAATACTCAACTTTTAAAAGTTCCCATGATGTTAATAGAATTTAGGAACTTGTTTATTTTATATTGGGCTTTGGTTTAGATCAATAATTCAAGCACTTTTCTGCACATTATAACATCTGAATAGATTTGTAAAAATATTAATTATAGGTCTCACCAATTTTTTTATTTAGGTGTGGCTTATGAATTGCCCTTTTTTAGCTCTAGGTAATTATATTGCAAAACTATGTAAGGTGAGATCAGATGGACTTTTAATATTGTATTATAAGAATTTTCCACTCATCTTTTTATTATTTAAACAGAATTCCTTTAATTTTAGCTAGCAGTCAGAATTCTTTTTATTAAAAGGCTTTTAACTATAGTTTTCTAGGGTGCTTTTGATTTGTCTGAAATTGTTGAGAAGTTCTTAGGGCTTAAAATGTCTGATTATTTTCAGATCATTGTTTTCAATATAAATAAGTTGAGGAAATAGATACTGGTTTTGAGATTTAAAAAATGAGGGGGAAACATAAAAGCTACTTACAGTAATTAGCATGACAATGCATTAAATGATCAATCTAACAAAAGAATATAATTTCTTCCCTGTAAGTCAGATACTAAGGAGGATTGACATTAGTGTGTTTCCTAGGGTACTGAATATTTTAGAAGAGAAGCATATTTGAGGTCATCTGTAACATATTATCTGAAGACCAAGAATTAATATATCCAAAGGACTAGTTGAAGATCCTTTAATACAAAATACAGGAAAGAGGGCAAGTAAGTATGTGCATGTGTTTGTGTGCACCCAATCTTAATTTAATATTCTAGGCATAACTATATTTTCACTATATTAATATTCATACGCAACCCCTAAATATCCAAATTTACTGTAAAATACTTACATTTTACATAGCTATAATAAAGCATGGAAATAAATAAATTGTGTAAGTTTATGCTGTTTTCACAATATTTTCTCATGTCCAATTTTTTTTAAATGTAGTACAGATGGGGCAACAAAATCAGATATATCTGACAATGCATACTAGCAGGAGAAAATCTCAAAATGTGTCCCTTGTCCATTGCAGCATTATTTACCATAGCTAAGATATGGAACCAACCCAGCTGTCCATTGTAGAAGAATGAATCAAGAAGATGTAATATATATACACAATAGAATTCTATGCCTCCATCAGAAAGAATGGTATTGCCCCTTTCATCAGGAAATGGAAAGACCTGCAAAGCAAGCCAGGCCCAAAGAAACATAGGTTGCATAGTTTTCCTCATTTGTAATAACTAGAATATGTCTATATTTTCTTAGCAGGGGATCACAATAGTCCAATCACTAGGTGCATAGGACCATATAAAATGAAGGATATTGAAATGAACTCGAAGAATTGGAAACAAGAGGTTCTTACTATAACTGTATGCAGTTATTTCTAGTTTTTTTTCTGTTTTAGTTTTCTGTACACTTTGTCTATAAGCTCATCTGATCCATGGAAGGGAAAGGAAATCACAGAAACAGCAGGACAAAGAATGAACTAATGCAACAATGATACTCACTAGACACTGTTGGAAATGAACTTTAAAACTTGGTGGGGCCATTCTTATTTTCTCTTCAGAGAAGTCTCTATTTAAGTGCTTAGCCTACTAATTGGGCAGTTGTTTCTTGGAGGATTTGTTGTTGGGGGATTTAATTTTTTGAGTTCTAAGTATAATTTAGATATGAGACCCTTGTCCGTTGTATGGCTAGTGAAGATCTTCTCCTAGTCTGTGGACTTACTATTGATCTTGCTAGCTATGTCCTTTGCCATGCAGAAGCTCTGCAGTTTCATGCAATCCCATTAGTCCAACCTATCTTTGATTTGTTGTGTTTCTGGGTCTATTAAGAAACTTTCAGCCTGTGCTAAAGAGCCCTAGAGTTTCTCCTATTCCTTCCTGTAATGTTTTCAGGGTGTCTGCTTTTATTTAGAGGTCTTTGATCCATTTGGAATTGATTCTGGTGCCGGGTGATAAATACGGGTCTAGCTTTAGTTTTCTACAGGTGTTAAACCAATTTTGCCAGCACTATTTACTGAAAAGGCTGTCTTTCTTCCTTTCTACTTTTTTAGCTCCCTTGTTAAAGGTTAGGTGGCTATACATCTGTAGGTGCATTTCTGGATCTTCAGTCCTATTTCATTGGTCTTCAGGTATGCTTTTGTGCCACTACCATGCTGTTTTGATTATATGGCTTTGTAGAAGAGTTTGAAATTTGGAATTAATATTCCTCCAGCACTGTTCTTTCTGCTAAGAATTGTTTTTGCTATTCAGGGTCCTTTATTGTTCTATATGAATTTTTGAATTGCTACTTCTATTTCATTGAAGAATGAGGTTGGGATATTGATAGGTAAAGGATTGAATTTGTATAGAGCCTTTGGCAGTATTGCCATTTTCACGATGTTAATCCTCCCAATCCAGGAGCATGTTTTTTTTTTTTTTTGACTTCCTTAGTTCTGCTTTCATTTCCTTTTTCAGGTTTTTAAAGTTTTCATCATAGAGGTCCTTCACCTCTTTAGTTAACTCCTAGGTATTTTATATTTTGTGGGGCTATTACAAAAGGAATTGCTTTCCTAATGTCAGCTGCGCTGTTCTTGTTATTGGCATATACGAAATGCATTGATTTCTGAGGGTTAATTTTAAACCCTACTACTTTGCCAAAGTTTCCAATCAGCTCAAATAAATTGGGAGTGGAGTTACATGAAGTTCTTTAGATACAAGATCATGTCATCTGCAACGAGGGAGAGTTTTACTTCATCTTTCCCAATTTGGATCCCCTTTATGTTTGCATCTTGTTTTATTGCCCTAGGTAGGCATTCTAATATTTATTTGGAGAGGAGTGAAGAGAACAGACATTTTTGTCTCATTCCTGAATTTGGAGGAAATGGCTTTAACTTTTCACCATTAAGTATAATGCTGGCTATAGATTTGTCATATATAGCCTTTATTATATTGAGGAACAATGCATGGATTCCTAGTTTGTCCAGAACTTTCATCATAAAGGGGTGTTTGATGTTGTCAACTGCTTTTTCTGCATCTATTGAGATAATCATGTGGCTCTTGTCCTTGCTCATGTTGACGTGATGAATTATATTAATTTATTTGCATATATTTAACCAGTTTTGCATCTTTGAAATTAATCCTATTTGATCATGGTGTGTTGCTGTTCACATAGTGAGACCCAGGAAGTCGGTGTCTTATAGGCATAAAGGACAATACCATGCCTATATAGATAAAGTTTATTGAAACATCATAGTCTTATATAGGGCATAGGGGAATAGAAGATGAGGCTGTAGTCAGGGGACAATCACAGGACAGATAGATGACCTAAAACAATTCTTGGGGAATGTGGAAATTTAGCAAACTTTCATCGGTGATCAGTGCTTGGGAAGGTAATAAAAGAGGTAGCAAGGTGTACATGGAGCTCCATTAAAAAACACAAATGGAATATTGAGGCATAGTTCTACACAATTAACTAGGAGGAGCAGGAATGGCACTTCCCGAAAACCATCACCTGAGTCTAGCACTGGGCACAGGACTTTGGCCCTGCATGGAGGAAAGGGCATCCCCCTTCCTCACCCCAGAGGAATGTATGCAAGCATGCCACCTCACAGCACACAAGACCTCAGTTGGGGGCTTGTGAGTAGATGCCTCCTACAGTGGTGTATGATTTTTTTGGATGAGTTGTTGAAGTCAATTGGCCAAAATTTTCTTGAGAAGTTTTGCATCGATGTTCATCAAAGAAATGTGTCTATAGTTCTCTCTCTATTTGATGAGTCCCTGCCTAGTTTTGGGATGATTGTTATGATGGCTTCATAGAGTTTGAAGAAACAATCATCTTCTCTAGCTATAAAAGTAATGTGAATCAAGACAACATTGAGATTCTACCTCACCCCAGTTACAATGGCTATAATAAAAAAAATCTAGTAACAACAGATGCTGGAGTGGATGTGGCCAAAAGGGAACCTTACTGCATTGTTGGTGGGAGTGTAAACTTGTTCAAACACTGGAAAGCAGGATGGAGGTTCCTCCAAAGACTCCACATAGAGCTCCCCTATGACCCAGCAATTCCTCTTTTGCACCATAGCTAACTTATGGAACCAGCCCAGATGCCCCTCAGTAGAGGAATGGATCATGAAAATGTGATAATATATGTATATATATATATATATATATATGTACGAATATATATATGTATGAATATATATATATATATATATATATGTATTCTATGCCTCCATCAGAAAGAATGACATAGCCTTATTTATTAGGAAATGGAAAATGGAAAAGCTTGGAAAAAATTATACTAAGTGAAGTTAGCCAGGCCCAAAGAAACATTTGTAATAACTAGTACATGTCTAGGACAAGCAAAAAAAGTTCAAAAGCTATGTACATATTGTTTGCTCTCTAGTTTTTTGTTTTTGTTTTTGTTGTTTTTTGTGGAGCCCCTCACTGCCTAATGAGACTGCTTGCAGACTTCATTCAAGGACTACCACCAAGTGACGGCTGCTGCCTGTTGCTTTCTCCCAGAGAGAATCACATCTCAGCCTTTTACCCCTAATGTTGACGCCCCTTGCCAGCAGGAAGTATCCAGAGAGAATCTTAGCCCTTTTTCATAATTATCAAAAGGCTGAAATGTAAGGTCTACACAGTGACACCTCCTTACCTTTTGGCTAAGTTTCTGCCCAGTATCTGTTACCTAGGTAACTGGCACACCTGGAAGCAGTCACTTTCCCCTCCTGCTAGGTCACATCATGAGCTACCTCTGGTCACATGCCTCCAATCTGACCTTAGGAGGGTCCCAGACCCTGAGGTCACATCCAGATCCAGTGTGGCCACACCTTTCCCCCACCTGGCCACACCTCTTCCTGTCCCTGGCCTAGATAAGTCCTGGCCCAGAGGTGGGTCACACTTCCTTTTAAGCCATGCCTCTACACCATGCATGTCAGGGGCTGCAGTTGGTAAACAAACTTCTTTTCCAGCCTGACTAGCACATGGTGTTCTCTTCATAGGTTACCTAATGAAACCTACCTATTTAATATACCTTACATAAATAGCAAGAGGAAGGGTTTTGGACAGAAAATTATCCCCTGCTTTCCAGGCTGTCCTGGAGTTGGTGGAAATGTTCCTAGCCACTTCTCACATCTGGTGACTAGGTAGGGAGAATGTCAGGTGACAAAGGCAAGAATCTAAATTCCTATCCAGTTAAAAGGTAGACAGGTATGGACATTAGATGGGCAGGCTTCTTACTTCTACTGACCTCTCAGCTCTGTTCATTTTGAAAGGGCGGCACAAACTGGTTGATGTGACATTAGCTCCTCTTACTACTCTCCATGGTCCCTTGTACCCCACATTGGCTGATTCCAAGTGCTCATTGTTGGGATGGCTTGTCCCAGTTGGTATTCATGGAGATTTGAACTCAAGGCCTGGGCACTGTCCCTTAGTACTTCTGCTCAAAGATAAAGTTCTAGTGTTTGCGTGTTAATTACAGATAAGAGTCTTGAGCCATGCTTCCAGCCTGGCTCTTTGCAGGTTAGTTGGGAGATGGAGACTTAGGGAATTTTTGGCCTGGGCTGGCTTTGAACTGCAATCTTTGCCACAAAAAACTTTTGTTATTTCCAACTAAAGCAACAAGGAGATCAAATAGAATAAGTAGAGCATACCTGGTCCTTATCAAGAATTGACCAACAAATATTCTGCAATGACAAAACTCATTAGATGTGATGAAAATTTTAGCACAGATGTAGTATTGATTTCTTTCTGCTAACCCTAACAGTGATTAAGTTAAACAATGTTATAGAAAAAGCCTTAGCTTTTGCAAATCCAAAGCAATCTTTCACCAGGAAATCAGCTGCATATGATGGAGCCAAGCAAGACTCCAGTCAACTTTTACCATGGTAGAGGTAGTCAGGATGTACTAGGCAGGTGTGAGGCCTGTCTTCCAGGTTGGAAGAGATGGCCTGGATCTGGACTGCATGTATACTGGCTGGCACTGAACTGTGAATCCAAACTGAACAAACTTCAGGAATCTCAGACAATTTAAGCCAAATAACTTGATTATAATGCCAGGTAACAAGTTTACACAGACACAGACATACACACATAAGTGTGCGCACACACACACGCACACACACACACACTGCACTCATTAAATATTACAGTGCCCCAAAATGAATAATGGCTGTAAACTCTTGGAATTTCAGCAGTCAGATGACATTATTTTGCCTAATATCTAGAACCATGTGGTCAGTAGTAGAATACACACCACCAAACAAAAAAGGAAGAACTCAAAGCCTACAATTTTTGAAAACAATGTTTAGACATCTTTGCTAAGAAAGCACATCAGATGGTTGGGCCTCAGTTACCAAGTCCTGTGAAAAGAGACAGTAATAAATGGGTAGAGGAGTAGTAAGCTTGGTGGAAGGTTAAGGGTCAGATGAGAACAAACCCTTAACCCACCATGTGGCCAAGATGGCAAACTCAAGATGATGAATTTCTGAAATAGTGCAAAGAAACCCTGAACAAATGGAAACTCTGACAATTTTCAAACCTAGAGTGGCTAGCCTTTGAGAGGGAACCTAGAGGGGAGTCCCCGGGATCCAGCCTACACGCACTCTTCAGGGCACAAGCCAAAATGTAGAAAAGAGAAAGAGAGAGATAAGGAAAGTTGGACATGATTGGCAGAGAGAGAGCAAAGAGAGCCTGAAAGTAAACAGACTTATGACCATTAACCATCACAGTGACAAAAACTGTCTACATCTGAGAATGGCATAAAAATGAGGCGCTCTGGCTTTCCAGGGAGCATAGGAGGCATTTCAAAGGGGTTTCACAACTCAGTTGTGACTCACAGCACCCCATTAAATGTGTAGGAGAGTCAGTCTGGTGAGTGAAGGAGAGCTGACCAGGCAGAAGCGGCGTCCTGACTTCCCCCAGAGCCCTCTAGAGAGAAATGGCCAAGCCCCCAAAACCAAGCATCCTCGGCTTCAGAGGTGACCGGCCTTTCAGCTAAAGGATGTAGGAGCTCTCAGGTTTGGAGCCACATCTGAACAGAAACTGAGCAACAGAGGTAGAGAGTAGTTTCACTCACCAGAGTAGAGAAGTGGTGTGGGCGTGGATGTGAAGGCCAGCAGTGGTATTGGTGAAAAGTCTCTCATGGTGTCTCAAGGCAGTCAGTTCACAGAAAAGGGGTGGTTAGGAAATTCTAACATTTTCAACTCAAAAACCCCACCCTACTCACCGTACCATATGTAAAGTATATTAAATAGGTAGGTTTCATTAGGTAGCTGATGAAGAGAACACAACACACTATTCAGGCAGGAAAAGAAGTTTATTTACCGAACTGCTGCTCTGGCCATGCATGGTGAGAGGCATGGCTGAAAAGAAAGGAAGGGGCGACCCACCCCTGGGCAGGACTTATCTAGGCCAGGGAAAGGAAGAGGTGTGGCCAGGTGGAGGAAAGGCATGGCCACACTGGATCTGGATGAGACCTCAGGGTCTGGGACCCTCCTAAGGTCAGATGGGAGGCATGTGACCAGAGGTGGCCCAGGATGTGACCTAGCAGGAGGGGAAGGTGACTGCTTTCAGGTGTGCCAGTTACCTAGGTAACAGATATGGGCAGAAACTTAGCCAAGAGGTAGGGAGGTGTCCCTGTGTAAACCATCCACATACGACCATATAAGATGATGTTAAATGAAATGAATCCCAGGACAGGGACACAAGAGGTTGTTCTTTTTTCTTCTTCTTGCTATTGTTTTTTAACATACTTATACTGCACAATGCGATTCTTTTGTTTCTTTTGTATGTTCTTCCCCCAAGGTATAACCCCTGTTTTCACTGTCTCTTATTCCTGTGTCTTGCATCTTGTATATACAGTAATTTGGGGAGGGAAGGGATATAACAAAATGCTTAAATAAGGATACAGGTTGACCCATTGTAACAATGAGAAAGTAAAAGACACTATGTTGAAAATGAAGGAGGGAGGAAGAAGGGAGGAGTTGGGGAGGGAGGGATGGAAGGGCTGGTAGAGGTAAAACAAAGAAGGAGGTAACAATGCTAGATAAGAAATGTACTCATTACCCTACTCATGTAACTGTAATCCCTCTGTACAGTGTTTTTACAATAAAATATATATGAAAAAAAACTTGATGGGGGCAGTTGAGGAGGGAGCAAGTGAAGGGTATGGGGAGGGGTAAGGGGGAGAAAATGAGGGATGGGTAGCAATGTTTAAAAATAAATGTAGGTCTGGGAATGTGGCTTAGTGGTACAGTGCTTGCCTGGCCTGCATGAAGCCCTGTTTTTATTCCTCAGTACCACATACACAGAAATAGCTGGAAATGGCACTATGGCTCAAGTTGTAGTGCTAGCCTTGAGCAAAAGAAGCTCAGGTATGGTGCCCAGGTCCTGAGTTCAAGCCCCAAGACAGACAAAAATAAAAAGGACTCATTACCTTTTTTTTGCAATTGTAATCCTCTGTTTATCATTGTTACAATAAATAAAGAAAAACAAAAACAAAAATCGAAAACCACAATAAGAATAGAAAGAATAAATCATAATTCAAATCTTGAGTGTTGAAAATATTCATTTATATGTATTCTTAGATCTATCAATTGATATGCTCTGAGAATGTGCTTATATGTGTACATATTGGTGGGTATATTTTAGCTATATTTTGTACCCATACTCAGTCCCAATATGTTGGGATTTAAGTATCCACTAAAGGGTATAGTTAGACATTATGCCATTTATTTTGATAAAGTTTGTAAATCATCTTTCTGATTTCCAAATACTTAAACAAATAAGCCACAAAATTGTGCATCTTTGTTCATGTCTTCATGTATATTCTTATCCACTGTCCAATTATTTCATTATGATAGTTTTTCCACTCAGGAATTTTGAACTAAATAACATTGCAATTTAAAACTTTGTCATGTATTTTTACCAGAGTAATTAAAGATATTTAAAGAAATTTCTAAAAAAAAAAAAGTATCCCTATTCACTCTTGTGAAAATTAGGTTCTCTACTCCTTTACACCTCTTTGTACCTCTCCCTCTTCTCTCTGTGCATAAGTCAGTTTATGCATAGATTTCTGGTCATTACAATTGACAAAGTTAAATATCGTAGAATAATTTTTTCATTTTAAATTGTTATTGTAAAGATGATATACAGGGGTTTACCGTTATCTAAGTCATAAAGAGAACATTTCTTTTTGAACTATGTCACCCCTTTCTTGGCTCTCTCCCAGTTTTTCTCTTTCAGCCACACCCACAAATTGTATAGCTCATTTTCAACATAGTATTTAGTGAGTATCACTGTTATGTATATGTCAACCTTTGACCTACCCTTTCTTTGACTTCCACTTTCCTTCCCAAAGACAGATGATCAAACAATACAAAAAAGAGAGCAAAGGCAGCAACAAAATAAAGACCTCTTGTTTCCATTCCCTATAGTTCATTTTATAAATATTATTTTATGATCTTATACACATAAATATTTTGCCTTAGTGTTCCACTCCTATGAATAACCTCCCTTGGTCTCACTGTGTGTGAGACCTGTATAATTTATAATTTCCCAGGGTATCATTTTTGTTTTTGTTTTTTTCCATCTAGTGTGTCTATGGTACTTAACAATATTCTTCTATTGCTTTTCCAGTGGTTCAGAACCAGGCCCAAATTTCCATAAAATGGAATGAAAGAGGCTGACAGATCCAGAATGTCATTTAGAGCAGAGATGACTAACAAAATCATAGCCCTAAAAAACAGGAAGATGGGATGGTTGTATCAGTTGTTTAGGATAAAAGTGACTTCATGCAAACCTAAATTATCTGGTTTACATAGAGCTAATGTCAATCAGCATTTCAGACAACAGAGTCTGGCTTTGATGATCATGACAGGCTGGAAGATCATGCAGGAAAAACAGACTAGTGTTACTCCAGAGTGATCATATGAAAAATGAATATGGCTATGATCATGTCAAGCTGTATCCATACAGAATTGTCTAAAAAAGATGAATAAATAAATAAATCACAGTACACAAAATGACTTTCTTCCAGGTATGTGAGAACAATTGTCCAAAAGAGGCAAAAAAATCTCTGTATATCTTTGGGTCATTTGGAAGTTGCTACATGTACTTATTTGTGAATTTATTTATTTGAGAGGAAATATTTAGTGTTAGAATGGAAATCTTTTTCACATTCGTTACATGTCAGTTTTCTGAACTCTTTGTGCAGTTGAATGCTTGTCTCTGTTAAACAAATTAGGATTGTTTAAAGCATACTAATAAGCTTTTTAGTCACTTTTATCCTTTAAATTTAAAATAATTTTATTATCATACCTCAAATATGCAGAATATTCTTTATCATAATAAATTAGATGTCCTGAATGTATTTTTTCTTTTCTCATTTTACAAATAGCATTTAATCTAGTACAATTTAAAAATCTAATAAAATTATCTAAGTTTAATACTATGGAAGTGCATGAATATCTGTAAATGTTTATATATATTTATGCATTACACTAAATACTTAAGTATACAGAAATATATGCCTAAATAAATGATGTTTTCCTCTTTTCTCATTTGATAGAGACTGATATTAGACTTGATTGTATAACTTTTTACACCAGCTGTATCTATGAATAGTAAATAATTTTTTCCTTTATAAAATATAGATATATTTTATTAGAAAATAAATTCTGTTTTAATTGATTTAGTCAACTGATTTTAATTTTAACATACAATGATAATATCATAAATCTATTTAAAAATAATAGCCCAAGTCCTATCAGATATTCATGATCTGTCACTGTAATCAAGTAAAACTAATCTACAAATAACATCTATGGGGACAAATAGCAATAATGACCCTCACATAGATCATCCTCTCTACAACTAGTCACAAATGTAATGCTGATGCATCGTGCCACCTCTCACTACTTCATGGGCACTACGACAGTTTGATTCATACTCAAGGTCTTTGAATTTAAACACTGTGATAAAAACTGTCTGAATTTAAAGCATAAATTTATGAGGAATTAATCATCCTAGCAAATGTATTAAACAACACTCTGGTAGCCTGACATTTTCAAGATTCTTACCTCACCTTTCAACGATAAAGTTTTCTCTCCATACAGTAATTAGATATTGCTATTCAATTAAAAGAATCTCAAATTTAATATTTTAACAATAAATGTATTTTCTCAACATGAAATCTAACAGCATATAAGATTTATGTACATTTTTAGAACCATGTATTTGTCAATATTGTTACTTTGTACAATACACCATTTTCCTTCATTTCTCTGGCTTTCTCATTATCTTTGTTCATGTCAATGACCTGGTAGTTTTTCCTCTGATGATGTCTATTTTAAACAGGCTTAAAAGCAACTTAACTGTTCTCTCCATTGTGATTTTTTGCTGCAATGTCAAAGAGTGTAATGCTTTTCTTTTTTTTTTCAACTTTCCCATTTAACAATATATCAAACCAGTAGGTAAAATGTTAGGAAATATAAGACACAAAAATATTTTAGGTTATGCCATTCCTTCCACTTAGAAAACATTCCTGTGTATTACACAGGTGTATGAACAGAATTATTGTTGGAAATGAAACTTTTCTAGTTCCAAAAATCATGAAGTCCTCACTTTTCCTAATGGCTATTTGATTTGAAAACATATTCATCCAAATTTAAGCATGATTCAAATATGATTCTGATATTTTGAGTATCAAATTCTAATCTCAGATTTTCAGCTATCACACATTCAGAGTACTCATTATTAAATTATAAAATTATGCCATTAGAGACCATACCCTAAATTTGATACCAATGATGCAGAGACGCTTTAGATCAAGAAATACTGGTGCTATTCAAGTGAACTCAATTCTGTTCAAAGCTGCTGTACTCCCTAAACTAAAGATGCCTCATTCAGCACTGATGCATTCATTCTATTATTTGGGATAGAAGTTCCACTTGAAGTTCTGGTATTTTTTTTTGTCTTATCACAGATACTAAAGTTATACCCAGAGATGACAGATCATAACTTAACTATATCTTAAGGGATTTGAATCCTTCACTTATAGTTGAAGCCTGTCATCACTTTTCACTTTCTAAGTTATAAATCAGAGATTTTTCTAAACAACACATATTTATCACATAAAATATGTGGTTGGGTGCTCTACTTGGTAATAAGTTTCTATGAATGATAAACTATAGCTCATTTTAACTGTAATGAGTTTCAATTACGGCACCATAAAACATTCTACAGTCCTAGTATTTTTACCAATTTACTAAAATATTCATGATACTCATTAATTATTAAATTTGCACATATTAAGTAGAAACAATGTCTAACACTTCACACCATTCAACTGAATTTCTATTTCAAAATGCTGAAGTAAATGTACCAAGCTAACATCAGCATTTTATTCACTATTATAGAATATATTACATATTATATATTTTAAACAATAATATATTGTATTATTGTATTGTATATTATTATATTATACAATGAATTGTTGTTATATTATATATTACTTATTTTATATCATTATAAATATGTATTATATTATATATCATAATATCACACAATATATTATGATATATAATATATTCTATATTATAGACTATATATTATTTGCTAGAATAGAAAGATAGCCTTGTATTAGGAAGGTACTCCCAAAATTAGTACTGACATTAGCAAGAATTCAGACATCAGAGTAAGTTTGCTTATATGCTCTATTTTTTTTGCATATTTTCTCCCTTCTGTGGTTCAGAAGTAGAAAACCCATTTTGACTCCTCAGGGTTTATATATAAAATGTCCAATGGTTGAGGCAGAGTGGTATTTCAGAGAAGGACTAGGGATAGATATTATCATATCAGATTTTCTGTCAATTTGTATGATCCCTTTCAAGACTTTGTTTTTTTCAGATAAGAGAAACTTAGTTGTGGCTGCAGAACTTTGTTGTAACCTTCCATCTCCCTTGCTTCCTCAGAGACTGGATAATTCATTGGTTTAATATTTATATTATCGACTGGGCACCAGTGTTTCATGCCCGTAATCCTAGGTACTCAGGAAGCTGAGATCTGAGGATTCCAGTTCAAAGCCAGCCTGGGCAGGAAAGTCCATGAGATTCTTATCTCCAATTAACCCATCAGAAAACCAGAAGTGGCTCTGTGGCTCAATTTGTAGATTTCTAGCCTTGAATTGAAGAGCTGAGGGACAGCACCCAGGCCCAGAGTTCAATCTTCACAGTTAACAAAAAAGAAAAAAAATACTATCTGAAAATATAGATACATTTGCTCCTTTTCTGATATTTATTTATTTATTCTTTTTTTATTGTGAAAATACCATATTGAAGGGTTACAATGACATGGGCAAGATAATGAGTACATTTCTTATCAAGCATTGTTGTTCTTTCCCCTTCTTATCCCTTCCCATCCCTGAAGTTTGTTTTTCTATATAACGACTTGTACATCTCATTGTTGCAATGAGTCTACCTGTATCCCTATTTAAACAATTTGTTTTTTCCTTTCCCCTCCAAAAATTATATCAACATCAAATACAGTGAAAGCAAGGGTTATACCATGGGGGAAGGACATACAAAGCAACAAAGAATTCATCTTATAAATATGTTAGAAACAATCGCATGAAAGAAAAAACATTTGAATACTTATCTTGGGGTTCATTTCACCTAATATCAAGTTATCTGGCCTTTTTTGCTCATCTCAGACATATTCTTTGTAGATGATACTACAAAATTAAATAGCAGTAGCAAAAGAAAGTTTCCTAATTGGCATTGGTTCTTAGCAAAAAGTATTCAATATATTACTAAGTATGTATGTCAACTGTAGGTTTTCCCTCTAAGACTTATTAGGATAATAATGTCTGGGTATATCACTAAAATTACCTAGGCATACAAAAATTACCTGTTTTGATTATTATTTGTATGTGTTGAGGTTTGAATACAAGGCCTTCTACCTGCTGGGATGTTTTTCCATCACTTCAGCCTTATGTCGAATTCTTTTTTGCTCTGGTTATTTTTAAGATAGGGTTTTGTGTTTTACAAAAGCTGTCCTGGACAGCTGTCCACATTATGCTTCCCTCTTAATTGGGATGACAGATGCTTACCACTAGCCTCAGATATTTTTTAATTGAGGTGAAGTTTTGTGATTTCTTTTTTTTAACCTGGACTGGACATTAGCTGCAAACTTCCAGATCTCAGCCTCCTGAGTAGCCAAGATTGCAGGTGTGAGCCATTGTGCTCAGGTCCAGATTATGTCTGTATCTTTGCTTTAAGTTGATGATAGTATACTGTGGCAAGGGAATAATTCTTTTCAAATGAACCCATCTAGAGTTTATTGAATTACTTACAATTATTGATCTGTGTATTACCAAATTGGCCATGGAATCATAGTTGCATTACTTTTTGGGCTATGATTTATTATCTTCTTTTCTTTTAGAATTCTGTGTTCTTTTTTGAAATGAATTCTACTAATGCATCTTCAAGGCCATTGCAAATCTTTGTGCTTTTGACTTCATGCAAAAATCATTTTATTTCAGATTTTTATTAGCTATTTTAAACTTCTATTTAGTTCTGTGTAAGTTTTCTTAACTTCTCCTTTGAAATTTAATACATTTTTTTAAACTGCAGTCCATCCTCTTGTAATTCATTGTACATAAAAATTTGTTCTACTGAACCCCTTCACCTAAACACAATATATCTCTGTATTGGCCTTTGGGTTCTTTAGAAAATGGTCATATTTACAAGTGTTTCATATTCAAATAGTCTCTAGAATATTCTAGATAGTGTGAATGTCTTTTTTGGGGGGAAGTAATTTTTGTGTATTTATTTTGAAAGTATAACTTTGGGGTCATTTAAGTAAATAACAATATTGTTTATACAAAATTTAAAGTTCAACTTGCTTTTATGTATAATCCTAGCTACTTAGGTGGCTGAAATATGAGGACCTCGGTTTGAAGCCAGCCTAGGCAGGAAAGTCCCAGAGAATCTTATCTTCAATTAACCACAGAGAACCGGAAGTGGCTCTGTGGCTCAAAGTAGTAGAATGTTAGCCTTGAGCAAAAAAGCTCAAAACAACACCCAGGCCCTGAGTTCAAGCCCCATGACCAACACACACACACACACACACACACACACACACACACACACACACACACACAAGATCATCTTTCTATATTGGAAGGAAGATCCATTTCTTTCACCATGTCTAAAGTCTTCCTTTGCCTAGGTCAGCCAGTAGTGGTTAGAGTCAACAATCAGAATAATCTTCATTAGTAGGCTGCATTTCCCTTTCAGGTGATTAGGACCATGGCTTTCTTTTATAGTTTTCTAAGCCAGAAAGATTGTAGCAATTCTCTCAATGATTCAGCTCAATTGAACCTAGTGTTGATCATAAATTGCCTTCAGGCTAGAACTGCCATCCAAATAGGAAATTCTTTCTGTGCTTATTCAATTTTTCTGTGTTTTAATTCTTGTTTTCAAACTGTGGTTCTTCTACTTTTCATTCTACAGAAATTTCAAGTCATTTTTGTATTTTGTGCAGGATTTATAGCTGTGAATTACTGGAAGTTTAGTGTTAGCACCAGTACACTTTCAATGGTGAGAAAAAAATCCAAATTTTATTCCTATACTTACTAGAATAACCTCGGCCTGCTCTTGTAGAACATGCCTTAGTTCACAATAGCAAAGACAACTTTGTTTTCAGTGGTATTGTCAGATTCTAGCAAAGGCATAATAAATCTTTCTATGATCAGCAAAGTAATGAAGAAGAGTCTTTGCTTATATAACTAATCAGGTTGTAAGTAGCTGGATTTTACTTCTAGAGTTGTATCTAAAATTTGCAAAGGTGAAAACTATCACATCTTTGTTTTGTTATGCAATTAATTATTTTTTTGGGGGGGAGGGGAAAGTTATCTTCAGCAACTCCTTTATTCTTAGGCTGGATATATACCTACATTATTTGGAGATTATCCCAGGCCAACTTATTTTTCCTCAACAATCTGATTCCTTCTAATATAGCAATGAACACATTACATGATAATATTTCCTTCATCCTTTTAACTCTTAAATTTTTAGCACAATAAAAACCTGAATACTCTTACTTTTCCACCTTTATAAGCACCAGGCACATCATTTGCTCCAAGCACATTTCACAAAGGGTTCATGATTGAATGGCCAAGAACATTTTTGGTGATCTTTCTTTTGAGTGTGACATCAGGCAGTGCTGATAAAACTACTCAAGATGATGAATATGGCATTCTTGGCAGTTATATTTCCTGTGACCGTATAGATTAGACACAAATACTACTCCAGAGACTTGAAGCTTTGCATAGTTACTATATCACTACTGTCAACTTCCCGAAAGACGTACTGACCTTTTTTAATCAGTGCATCATTTGGAAGATATGGCAATGGAGCTTCCTGACAACTTTTAAGCTTGAAAACCATATTCTGCATACAAAGATTCCCTTGTGCAGGCTGAGTGTGATTTTCATCTTCCTCATGCTTGTCATTAATAGTTCTTTGCTGATCCTGCACATCTTTAACAAGAATGCAAGAATGCAGTGATTAGCAGTTTCTGGATGACCATCATAAGAATTTATTATTGACCTTCATAGCTTGGTGAGTTAAAGAAGTTTCCCAAAGGACCAGAGTACATTATGACATTAGCTTCCATCACTAACATATGTCCCAGGGTAAATTTAATGAAGAAGTGGCTGTTTTGAAATAGGTATGTCTCTTACTTGAGAAGTACATGCTTCTTTTAATTAAAAATATTTTTATCTTTTCTACTGAGAAAAGCAAATAAAATGACAACCTGGAGAGAAAAGACAAAACAAATAAAAACTTTCCTGTTTCAAATAGCCAATTATCTCTTCATGTGTTTAATTAGACTATCAGGTTAGTTTTACTTGCTGAAGGAGTTTTTATAAGATACTTATTTTCAATAATTCAAGTTTGTTCCTCCCCAAAGTTAAAAATCTTAGTGTGTAAACAGATGGCTTATTCCTTTCTTTTTCCCCTCCCACGCTATTATTTAGTTTTCAAAGACTCAAAATGTTGTATCTGGCTATGTATTATTAAAATCTATCAGGCATTTTTATAACTGGTTAAATAGTACATAAATACCCTTGAGCTATTTTAAAGTCCTCATATTATATTTGTTGCCAATAATCATAATGAAAGGCATAATGAGAAATAATCATTTTACATGGAAAAGGCATTCTAGAGAAACAATCCCTGGAATGTTTGGTTGTTTGTTATATCCTATCAAATAAAGGGATCTATTTATTTACCTATATGCCAAAAATGTTTCAAATATAAGCACAGATAAAGGTGCAGCAATAATCTAAAATATTATTTTGAGAACAAAAATTTAGAAGAAAATTTTAACTATAATGTGCTAAAACTGAGCACCTGTAATTGTAGCTACTTAGAAAGTGAGATCTGAGGACTTCAATTGGAAGCACAGCCAAGAGGAAAGTTTGTAAGATTTTTATCTCAAATTAGCAACCAAAATGTCAGGAATGGAGCTATAGATCAAGTGGTAACGTTAATGCCCAGAAACAAGTACAATTGTCTAACTGGTGTTGGTTCTATATTTATACAAGTAAGTCCTTACTTACTTTCTCCATCCTGTATTGTTTAAAAATTACTTTCAGCGGGTACTAATCTATGTTTCAGAAGCTGTCAGCAGATTCATTATTTGTTTGTTTATGTTTTTTCAATCCTAGGGCTTGAAATCTGGTCCTGCTCTTGTCCTTGAGCCTCTTTGTGCTCAAGGCTAGCTAGCACTCTACCATTTGAGCCACATCGGCACATAGGCTCTATTTGAGATAGTTTATTTGAAATAAGAGTTTCACAGAATTCCCTTCTCAGGCTGGCTTGGAGCTGCAATCCTCAGATCTCAGACTCTCTCACCCTGATAAGCAGAGTCTTATGTATACAATGGAAATAAAATCCAAAGTTTTTTCCCCAAACTCCTAAGACGGTAAGATATGAGTTCTTAGCATATATTCAACTTTGCTACTTCTCCATTCCAGCTCATTATCTGCCACAGTTCCAATATTCTGACAACCCAAGCACGTTTCCTTCTCAGGGACCCATTCCTTAATATACCAAATGTCTAGAATATATATTTATCCATAAGTTCATTTTGGTTCTTCTATTTCTCAGATGTCAGAAAATTGTATTTTATATCTAAGCCCAAGTATTTGTGCAATAATGATTATCTCTATTACCTTGCTACCCTTTTCTACTTAAGATTTTCCAGAATCTACTACATGGCTGTTTCGCATGTGTCAATTATCAGAGAGTGGTAAAGTCATATAATAAACTTACTAAGGGCAATGATAACATATTTACTGTATTCCATTTCTTTTCTTTTTTTGGGTCGGGTCATGGGGCTTGAACTTTGGGCCGGGGCGCTATCCCTCAGCTCTTCAGCTCAAGGCTAGCACTCTACCACTTGAGCCACAGCACCACTTCCGGCTTTTTTCTTTTTGCTTATGTGGTGCTGAGGAATCGAATCCGCCTCATGCATCCAAGGCAAGCACTCTACCACTGAGCCACCTTCCCAGCCCCTCCATTTCTTTCTTATTTTTCATTTGCTGCCTCATTTGCTAAAGTCCATTTTGCAGTAGAAAACAAATTGGCATATAGGAGGCAATCCTTCTAGGCCTTGATTATACAAAATACTTTAATATACTACATACTCACCCTTGTGATAATAATGAAGGCCCTGGTTTGTACAACACATTGTGCTGTTAAGAAATAATGCAAAGCCAGATGTGTGCTTCAGTGAAAATGTTAGTGCTAGTGGCTTCACTTTAACCTTGTTTGTGATCCTTTGGATAAATGCCTAGGAATAAAATTGCTGGATCATCAGGTAGTATGATGTTTAGTTTTATGATGACTCTCCATACTGCTTTCCAGAGTGGTTGAACAAAGCTTCCATTCATACCAACATTGTAATAACATTCCCATTTAAATGCATCTTCCCCAGTATTTTTTATTGTTTGTTTTCTTGATAATCACCATTCTAATTGAGGTGAAGTGAAATCTCAATGTGTTACTGATTTGCATTTCTTTACGGCCAGAATTGTCAAGGATTTCTTCATGTGTCTGTTGACCATTTTTACATCTGAAAAGTCTCTCTTTAGCTATAGGCCCATTTATTAAATGAGTTATTGTTTCATTGAGGGTTGAATTTTTTTAGCTTTAACTATATTCTGATATCTATAGGCCCTTGTCTGATGTATAGCTGGTAAAAATCTCTCATCCTGTAGTCTTTATTTTAAGCCTGTTAATTATGACCTCTGCCATGTAGAAATTTTCACATTTGATGCAATTCCATTTATCAAGTACTTTTTTTTTATTGTTTTTCTGGATCTTTACATGAAAAGTTTCAACTTGTACTCCAAAACCCTATTGTTTCCTCAACCTTTTCCTATAATAGTTTCATGGTTTCCTGTCTTACATGGAGAGGTTTGATCCATTTTCAATTGATAATGGTGAAAATTGATATATAGGAATCTATTTTTTCTGATGGAGGCATAAAATTCCATTGTGTATATATACCACATTTTCTTGATCCATTCATCTACTGAGGGGCATCTGGGTTGGTTCCATATCTTAGCTATGGTAAATAATGTTGCA
>NW_012267309.1:7763209-7771120 GCF_000151885.1 Dipodomys ordii | reverse complement strand
TTTTTTTTTCTTTCATGCAACTGTTTCTAACATATTTATAAGATGATTTCTTTGTTGCTTTGTATGTCTCTCCCCCACGGTATAACCCCTGCTTTCACTGGATTTGATGTTGGTATAATTCGTGGAGGGGAAGGGAAAAAACAAACCATTTAAATAGGGATACAGGTGGACCCATTGCAACAATGAGATGTACAAGTCATTATGTTGAAAAACAAACTTTACCAGTTTGGCCAGGCGGGGCAGGGGGTGGTGGTGACTGGAGATGGGAAGGGATGAGAAGCTGAAACAAAGCAGGAGGCAACAATGCTTGGTAAGAAATATACTCATAACCTTGCCATGCAATTGTAACCCCTCTGTTCAGTATTTTCACAATAATTTTTTTTATTATTCTAAGGTGGATATCTAGTTTCCCATCACCACTTGTTGAAGAGGTTGTCTTTCTTCCTGACTCCATTTTTTGCTCCCTTATTAAATACTAGATGACTGTAGTTCTGTGGGCTATTTCTTTGTCTTGTCTTCTATTCCACTGGTTTTCAGATCTGTTTGTGTATAGATAAGCTGGTTACATTACAATGTCTCTATAATAGAGTTTGAAGTTTGGTATCATTATTCCTCAAAAAATTGATTCTGCTAAGAAGTGCTTTTGTTACTCAGAGTATTTTTGCTATTCCACAGGAATTTTTTGATTGCTTTCTTTATCGTATTAAAGAATGTTGCTGGGGTTGTTATGTATATGACATTGGATTTGTAAATTGCTTTGGCAGTATAACTTTTCATGATGTTAATTCTTTCAATTCAGGAACATGGAAGTTCTTTCAATTTCCTCAAATCTCCTTCAATTTCCTCCTTCAAAATTTTAAAGGTTTTACTATAGAGATCCTGGAAGGACTATTTTCTATCGCAGTAATTACCTTTCACTTTTACTTCTTTCCCTCCTTCTTTCCCTTTCTTCCTCCCTCCATTCCTCCTTTTTCCCTCTTTCCCACCTTTCTTTAGTTTTTCTCTTTCTCTCTCCCTCCTGTTTCATTTTTTCTGTCTTTTTTTCTGTTTAGAAAGATATCGCAGTATTTTGAAAAATTATTTATTTACTTCTGATTGTTTTGTCAGTCGTGTGGCTTAGAATCTGGGCTTGGGCTCTGTCCCTGTGGTCTTCAGCTCAAGGTGAGCACTCTACTGCTTGAACCACAGTGCCACTTCTGGTTTATTAGTGGTTTATTGGAGATAAGAATCTCATGGACTTTCCTGCTTGGGCTGGCTTTGAACCGTGATCCTCAGATCTCAGCCTCCTGAGTAGCTAGAATTAAGGGCATCAGCCACCATCGCCCGGCTATTGCAGTATATTTTAAATATTAAATATAAATTTAATTTAAATTTATTTATTAATATTATTAAAATTAAATTAATAATATTAAAATTAATTTATTTAATTTAAATTAAATATAAATATAAATTAAATTTTAAATATTCACTTTTAAATTTTAAATAAATTCACTTCAGTGAATCTATAATTTCAAATTTTGTTTAAACATTTTCTTCTTATATTTATTTCTTTACCATTATGAAGGGGAAAAAGGACAGAATTAAAGAACTATTATATTAAGATTTTCAAATACTTCTTTTCCCTTGTGATTTTTATTTTTGAGAACATTTCTGTGCATCTTCAGGTGGGTTTTCCTAGTCAAATGTGAGATTATTTCATTGATATCTTATAATTTTGTGATGCTTAAATCACCATCTTATATTTTCAATTTAAAAAAGCCTCAACTTCTAATATTTAAAATATTTTTAATTAGAATTGTATTGTAGAAATAGTTAATTAAATACAGGAATAAATTATGTCATTGGATTGTGCAACGCACAAAAATGGGGGGGAGACAACCGAATAACCACCGAACAGATGTTTCATAGCTGCCATATTTTTCATTTTGCAATTTATTTAATTTTATCTGCAATAATTTTAAAAATCTTTGCTTTCTCTATTTAAAAACTGTTTTCCCCCCTTGCAGGGAATACATGTATGAGATTCCATTTTTCAATCACTCCCCACCAAAAATCTACATTACCTTACTTATTTTACAGAGTCTCCAAATATGGAAATTTAGGGAAAATCTGCTAAGTATATGATTTCCCTTATCATCACTATGTTCAGCTATGCAAACCTCGCTGATGACTTTATTGAATAAAATATGTTGCCACTTGCATTGGTGTTGCCTTTTCAAAAGCAGATCCTATGATGAGTAATATTTTCAGCATGTATTATTAAGAAATGTTTCCAGGAAAAACAGTAGGGAAGCAAAGAGGAGCAGCAAGAAAATTGTATCAAGCCAAGTCCCCCAAATAATTAGTTATTCATCTTCTGTGCCAGAGGAGAGTTCTGAGGTAAAGTGTTGGTTCAATCCTAAGGCAGGGAAATCAGTGTCTTTAGAGACTCAGACCTGTGTAGGTCCTAGTTGCTGAACTCTGGCATATACTAGCATACAGAATGAGTTCTAGCAAACATGCTTCTGCCAGGGATGCTCGTGTTGGGTAAAGGCATGAATTACCAATAACCCCATTAACTCAATTTGCCAAGAATTTAATTCTAAAAGTGTGTCACAAGTATGTTCTTACTTTCCTTCTTTCAGTAAAGTTGGTTCCTATATTTTGTTTTACTTCATTTTTATCCACAATATCTATGTTAGATAGTGATTTATTGTTCACTCTGAGAGGTTCTGAAGTTCAGTTGTTAATATTGTCTATTTTTTTGTTGTTGTTGCTGTTGGTCATGGGGCTTGAATTCAGGGCCTTCAACCTGTTCCTGAGATTGTTTTGTTCAAGGCTAGGACTCTACTACCTTAAGTGATAGCTCCACTTTGGGTTTTTGAGTGGTTAATTGGAGATATGAGTCTCACAGGGACTTTTCTACCCTGCCTAGCTTTGCATTTTGATCCTCAGATCTCAGCCTCTGGAGTAGATAGGATTACCTTTTAGAGAAAGGAAATATAATGTGATAGAATTAAATAGAAAACAATGTGAGTAATTTTAGAAGATTGAGATATTTATTGATTACTTGTGTGATGTTAATCACATATTCTCAAATGCAATGTTTTATATTAAATAATTCAATTTGTAAAAATTGTTGGAGATGGAAAACTTCAAAAATCTGAAAGGCATAAGAAAAGTTACTTGAATTGAAGAATGAAAAAATATATCAATGGTTCTTTTCAAATATGTGAAGTTATAAATAAAATAAGACTGTTACAGCTTAATATCAAAGTTTAATCTGTGACTATCAGGATATCTGTTAATTTAGACAATCAGTACAGAGAGATTTTAGCATTTACAATGTCACTATTCTTTCTTTTAGATTTAATTTTCTGAAAGTTTCTTATAAAATAAGAAATTATAAAACATTTGTAATAAGTGCTTAAAATTTATTTCTCTTGAATGGAACAATTTACACTGGGAATTTTTTATGTCATCTTTGATTTTATTTATATTGTTAAATAATAGTTAAGGATATTAAGTAAGCAATGGACCTGTTAATTTTTATTTAATTGTTATTTGTGACCATTTACAGAGAAATGTCCTAAAATACTTGTATAGGCTTTGGTAAGTACAGAAATAAATGCTATGTATATATGTGGGTCCAATTTGATGTTTTATTTCAGAGAAGTTAAATAGCAAATCTTTTTAATATTATGAACCTTAAATTCACACATTTTCCTTAGATGGCTAATTTTATTCTGGTTATTTGAGAGTTCTATGTTGTACTACATGTTTTCCATGAATCTTTTACCATCTGGATTATTTGGTTAACTGCCTACAGATTTAAGAAAACACAATCCATAGACTTAGTAATCAGTAAATACTTCCAGTCTAGCAACTAAAAAACTATAGCAATGTTTAAAATGTAATAAAAATTTTCACAATTAAATTTAAATAAAAATAAATAATATAATACTAAGTATGTTAAGCTAATGCACTAGCAGCAAAGGATTAATTACATTCTTTCAAATACTACCTCCAGACTACAGTAGAACATCAAATTGTATTTGTTTGCTCTTTTATGGCTTTCTAACACTTATAGGATACTAACTCAAAACAAAAAAAAAGCCAAAATAGACCACTTAAAATAAAAGCCAGAAAAATAATGGTCATTTATTTTTCCAATCATGAAACTTAAAAATATCATCATATTTGTAAAATTTAAGTCTATAGAAACCTTGCAATTGTGTAGTATAGATGAATAAATGTGGTCTTCTGTTTAACATACCATGATGTTAAGTGATCAGCTTCTTTTTAATCAACCAAATCTTGTTTGACAACCTAACTCATTGGGAAAGATTTCTCTTTAAGAAAGGCTTTAATGATGATATTTTACATCCTGATAGATAAATATATGAGTGTTTCATAGCATTTACCATGGGCCAGCTACTGTTCTAACGTACCATTGCTTGTGTTCATTTTACAAGTAAGGAAATAGACACAGAGCTATTAGGCAACTTCTTCAATAGCACATAGATCCACTTGGTCAACGTGGTATGGGAAATTGTGCCAATGTCAAAGCACTCATCTAAACTTGGAGAGCAGTTCCTATGACAATTAGGAGTCTGGGCAAATATTAATCACTAAAAATATATTCTTGGAGCTTCATTTAGAAAAAGTGTGTCTTCTCTATAGCAACATAAATTTCTACAGATAGAAAGACAAATATGATAATAAAAAATGAAAAGTCGCTAAATAGGGAAGTAGATAAGTAGCTAAATGCTTCCTTGAGATGATGTTCAGAGGTAAGCTGCCAGCCTGGTCTACTGACTTTGAAATTTGGAGTCCAACAATAGAAAGGGGGATTTAGGAGATAAGACAGCAATTTTCAAATATTTATAATTTGGAGGTAAGAAATTCCTAAAAATGATTAACTAAAGCCAAACATTAGCAAATTTGGATAAACAGAATTAGACCTGTATCAGCCATACTTTTCCATTTCCTAAACCACTAGTAAGTTTCATAAAATTTTTATCTAGAACTTTGTTAAGGGATCATGTTGGCTCACACCTGTATTTCTAGTTACTCAGGAAGCTGAGATGTGAGGATTGCGGTTCAAAGCTAGCCCATTTCCCAAAAAAAACCCCAAAAAACAAAACAAACAAAAAACGGAAGTAGAACTGTGGCTCAAAGTGGTAGAGCACTATCCTTCAGCAAAAGAAGCTCAAGGATAGTCCCTAGGCCCTGATTTCAAGCCCCATGACTGACAAAAAGAAAAAAAGTCAGCAATAAAATAGAAGAAGCAATCCAAAAATTCATATGGTAAAACAACCCCCAACTAGCAAAAACAATTCTCAGCAGGAAGAACAATGCTGGAGGAATTTTAATACTGAACCTCAAATTCTATTACAAAGCCATATTAATCAAAACAGCTTGGTACTGACACAAGACCAGGTCTTAGCACCAATGGAATAGATCTGAAGACTCAGAAATGAACCCACAGATCTACGAGTCCTTTTTGGCTCCTACAAGGGAGCCAACAAAATAAGATGGAAGAAAGACAGCCTCTTCAATAAATGGTGCTGGCAGAACTGGCTACACATGTATAGAAAACTAAAGTTACCTCACCATATATCACCCTGCACCGGAATCAACTCCAAATGGGTCAGACACCTCAGGATAAAAGCAGATACCCTGAAAATATCACAAGAAGAAATAGGATAAACACTAGGGTTCCTTTGCACAGGTCGAAACTTACTTTGATTTGTAGAAATACTACAAATCAAAAAAGGCTGGAAAAATGGGATAGCATCAAACTGCAGAGCTTCTGCATGGCAAAGGACATAGCTAGCAAGAGCAATAGAAAGCCCTCGGATTGGGAGAAGATCTTCACTAGCCATACAACAGACAAGGGTCTCATATCTAAAATATACCAAGAAATTAAATTACTCCAAAACAAACCCTCAAAGAAACAACCACCCCATTAAAAAAGTGGACTAAAGATCTTAAAAGAGAACTCTCTGAAGATGAAATACCAATGGCCAAGAGATACATGAAGCTCAACATCTCTGGGTATAAAAGATATGCAAATCAAAACAACATTGAGATTCCACCTTACCCCAATTAGAATGGCCAGAATCAAGAAATCTAACAATAGCAGATGCTGGTGGGGATGTGACCAAAGGAGAACACTACTACACTGTTGGTGGGAGTGGAACCTTGTTCAACCACTCTGCAAAGCAGTGTGGAGAGCCTTCAAAAAACTACACATAGAAAGAACTCTCCTAAGTTCCAGCAATCCAACTTCTGGGAATCTACCCAAATGTCCACAAACAAGGCCACACTAAACTCACCAGTCCGACAATGTTCATCACATTATTATTTACCATTGCCAAGATATGGAACCACCCCAAATGCCTCTCTGCAGATGAATGGATCAAGAAAATGTGGTATAGATACATAATGGAATTCTATGCTTCCATCAGAAAGAATAACATTGTTACTTTCATAATGAAATGGAAAGACTTGGAAAAAATAGGTTAAATGAAATAAGCCAGATCCAAATAAAAGCAGGTCACATGATTTCACTCATCTGTAGGAACTACATGTAGAAGATATACTAAACAGGGTATCCCAAGATCCCAAATGCTTAATGCAAAGGACTATATATAATGAAGCATATTAACATAAACTCCAACTTTTGGAAAAAAGAGGCTCTCATTAAACCCTCTCTACAATTCATTCTTTTTCAATATTGTCATTTTTGTCCCCATGGTTTCCTTCATTTGCAAGAATTAGTATAACTCTAGGATAATTTTATCAGATGAGCAGAAATGCTCAAAAGCTACTTACATATGACCATATAAGATGATGCTAAGTGAAACGAACCCCAAGATAGACAAAAGACGTTTTTCTTTGTGGTTATTTTTATGTATTATCTGATTGTTTTGTTTCCTTTGTATGGCCTTCCCCTATGGTATATCTCCTGTTGTCACTGTACTTGATACTAGTACCCTGCATCTTGTACATACATTTGTCCGATTTGGAAAGGGGAAGATGAATAATAAAATACTGAAAGAGGGAAAAGGGATGACCCATTGCAACAATGATACCCACAAGACACTATGTTGCAAATGATCTTTACAACTTGGTTGTGGGGAGGGAAGAAGAAAGGGAGGTGGGAGAAGGAAGGGATAGTGGGCAAACAACAAAGGAGGGAGTAACAATTCTAGACAAGAAATGTACTCATTACGTTATCCAGGTAACTGTAATCCTTTTGTACAGCATCTGTACAATAAAATTAAAAAAGAAAAAAATAAGAAAAGAAAATAAGAATAAAATCATGTCCAATAATTAGTCTGTTTTAATTATAGCTTTATAAAATATATTGCATATATTATATATGCATACACACATATATATGTATACACACACTCACACACGTATACATGCATATTTTTTATTTTTTTCTCTTTCTGTTTTTTATTTAATTTAATTTTATTTTATTTGTGAACATACTGTACAGAGGGGTTACAATTACATGGGCAGGATAATGCGTACATTTCTTACCAAGCATTGCAGCCTGCTCCTTTGTTTACCCTTCACATCCCTTCCCAGCCTCCCCCCTCCCCCCCAATCCCAATCTTCTCCTTTCCCCCCTTCCCCCCCTCACCGACATTGTAAAGCTCATTTTGGACATGACAATTTGTACTTCTCATTGTTGCAACAGGTCCACCTGTACCTTAAACAACTGGTTTTTCCCCCTCTCCTCCACAAGTTATACTGACATCAAATATAGAAAAAGCAGGGGTTATACTGTGAGGGAGGGACATACAAAGCAACAAAGAGATAATCTTATAAATGCCTTAGAAACACATACATGAAAGAAAAAACATTAAAATACATATCTAAGGGTTCATTTTCCTGACATCACATTATCTGACC